>NC_092712.1:63110808-63447166 GCF_047496885.1 Scyliorhinus torazame | reverse complement strand
GACGTCAGCAACCGCTGACGCTCCCGCGCATGCGCGAACGTCTGCCGACCGGCAGAGTCCTTTCCCGCCGTCCGGTGGCGCGCCAACCACTCCGGCGCGGACCTAGCCCCTCAAGGGGAGGGTTTGGCCCCTAAAGGTGCGGAGAAATCCGCACCTTTGGGGCGACCTGACGCCGGAGTGGTTCACGCCACTCCATCCGGCCGGGACCCCCCGCCCCGCCGGGTAGGGGAGAATCCCGGCCCAGGCAACAAATATATTCAAGATCGAAACTGATAGAGTTTTGCGCACCAAGGGGATCAAGGGATATGGGAACAGGATGGGAAAATGAAACTGCCATAGAAGTTCAGTCATGAATGATGGGGCATATGGCCTACTCTTTAAAAAAAATTATTTTCCTCAAAGCAACATAGAAACGTAGAAAATAGAAGCAGGGGGTTGTGAGCATCACTGGTAAAGCCAGTATTTATTGTCCATCTCTAATTGTCCTTGAACTGGATTGCTTGTTAAGCGATTTTAGAGTCATGTAGGCTAGAGAGGTTTTGGCAGGATTTCCCCCTTCCAAGACACTAGTGTACCAGACGGCAATCGATGACAATCAAAATACCGTTACTGAGACTAGTGTTATGGGCAGGAGGGGTTTTAATTTAAGACAGTCATGATTTCTCCCCTCGCCACCCACCCATAAATGGAAGATTGGTTTTGATCTCTCCCTTTTTTCATAACCACACAGCAAACTCGAGATAAGGCAAAATCAGAGGGTTTATTTTACACAAACTCAAAACTCGGGAAGAGCGTTCAGAGCGTTCAGAACATCTGCCCCCCCCCCCCCCCCCCCCCCCCCGCACACACACACACACACATTTTCCATTCATAAGATAAAAGAGGGATAAGGGAAAGAAAGAGCAAAGACCACAGACAAAATAGAGCATATTGTATCACATGAGCCCAAAGTCCAGAATCAAAATAATGTATTGAATAGCGTATTCTTTCAGAAAGGTTAGCAGGGTGAAGGTAGTATGGGGTGATCCATTCTTCCAGCAGCGCTGATCCATGAAGGAAGAGGAATATAGAGTTGAATAAGTATTGTAGTCGGTTCTGGTCCAGAAGTTCAGAAGCTCCAGTAGAAACAGTGCAGATATGGGCGAGGCAATTTAATCTTGGACAGAGCTCTAGTCCTGCTGATGTTTTGTGTGGTGGAAGATTCCAGACTGCCAGCATTAGCTTCACAAGGCAATGTTACAGGTTCCAACAGATTGTGGGTGACGGTCATGTTACATAACTCCCACTTCTTTCCTTTGGTTTGAACAAAGGAGATATATTCCTGGTCTGAATTCCTGAGAGGGTTAATGTTTCATCAATTAATGAGTTTGATGTGGAGATGCCGGCATTGGACTGGGATGGGCACAGTAGTAGGCCTTACAACACCAGGTTAAAGTCCAACAGGTTTGTTTGGAATCACTAGCTTTCAGAGTGCAGCTCCTTCATCTGTTGATTGAAGAGGTGGGTTCCGTAAACACATATATAGACAAAGTCAGTGATGCAAGGTGATGCTTTGAATGTGAGTCTTTGCAGGTAAGTTTACCAGAGGTTTTAAGATCCATTTCCATTAGCCAAGGCTTTGCCTCAGAAATGTGCCTTTGTGAATTTCCTGGGGATCTGATGACATTAACACCTCTTTAGACATAACGAGGTTGCTGTAGTTTTCTGAAGGCTGGAAATTGCTTTGGGGTGAGTCATTGTCAGCCATGGTTTCAGTCAGCCTTTGTCCGTCATATATATTTGAAATAATTATATTAAGTAGCCACAATGATATAGAAATATTTTCTTTCACGACTTCATGGTGTGACACTAGTTTTGTACTCCAGATTTTTAAAATTAGTTTCATTCAAATTTGACCAGCTGCCATAATGGGTTTTGAACCTGTATCCAAAATGTCCCTCTTCTGGACTGACCTGATTAACACTACACCCCTGTATGCTTCACCCGATGCCGATGTTTATGTAGTTACATTGTGTACTTTCTGTTGCCCTATTATATATTTTATTTTATTTTATTTTCATGTACTTAACCAAGCACCAGTGTGTTGTGCTTAAACAAAGGAGATTACAATGGGATGAGAGAAGAACTAGCTAAGGTAGACTGGGAGCAAAGACTTTATGGTGAAACAGTTGAGGACCAGTGGAGAACCTTCCAAGTGATTTTTCACAGTGCTCAGCAAAGGTTTATACCAACAAAAAGGAAGGACGGTAAAAAGAGGGAAAATCGACCGTGGATATCTGAGGAAATAAGGGAGAGTATCAAATTGAAGGAAAAAGCATACAAAGTAGCAAAGATCAGTGGGAGACTAGAGGACTGGGAAATCTTTAGGGGGCAACAGAAAGCTACTAAAAAAGCTATAAAGAAGAGTAAGATAGATTATGAGAGTAAACTTGCTCAGAATATAAAAACAGATAGTAAAAGTTTCTACAAATATATAAAACAAAAAAGAGTGGCAAAGGTAAATATTGGTCCTTTAGAGGATGAGAAGGGAGATTTAATAATGGGAGATGAGGAAATGGCTGAGGAACTGAACAGGTTTTTTGGGTCGGTCTTCACAGTGGAAGACACAAATAATATGCCAGTGACTGATGGAAATGAGGCTATGACAGGTGAGGACCTTGAGAGGATTGTTATCACCAAGGAGGTAGTGATGGGCAAGCTAATGGGGCTAAAGGTAGACAAGTCTCCTGGACCTGATGGAATGCATCCCAGAGTGCTAAAAGAGATGGCTAGGGAAATTGCAAATGCACTAGTGATAATTTACCAAAATTCACTAGACTCTGGGGTGGTCCTGGCGGTTTGGAAATTAGCAAACGTGACACCACTGTTTAAAAAAGGAGGTAGGCAGAAAGCGGGTAATTATAGGCCAGTGAGCTTAACTTCTGTAGTAGGGAAGATGCTGGAATCTATCATCAAGGAAGAAATAGCGAGGCATCTGGATGGAAATTGCCCCATTGGGCAGACGCAGCATGGGTTCATAAAGGGCAGGTTGTGCCTAACTAATTTAGAGGAATTATTTGAGGACATTACCAGTGCGGTAGATAACGGGGAGCCAATGGATGTGGTATATCTGGATTTCCAAAAAGCCTTTGACAAGGTGCCACACATAAGGTTACTGCATAAGATAAAGATGCATGGCATTAAGGGGAAAGTAGTAGCATGGATAGAGGATTGGTTAATTAGTAGAAAGCAAAGAGTGGGGATTAATGGGTGTTTCTCTGGTTGGCAATCAGTAGCTAGTGGTGTCCCTCAGGGATCAGTGTTGGGCCCACAACTGTTCACAATTTACATAGATGATTTGGAGTTGGGGACCAAGGGCAATGTGTCCAAGTTTGCAGACGACACTAAGATAAGTGGTAAAGCAAAAAGTGCAGAGGATACTGGAAGTCTGCAGAGGGATTTGGATAGGCTAAGTGAATGGGCTAGGGTCTGGCAGATGGAATACAATGTTGACAAATGTGAGGTTATCCATTTTGATAGGAATAACAGCAAAAGGGATTATTATTTAAATTATAAAATATTAAAACATGCTGCTGTGCAGAGACCTGGGTGTGCTAGTGCATGAGTCGCAAAAAGTTGGTTTACAGGTGCAACAGGTGATTAAGAAGGCAAATGGAATTTTGTCCTTCATTGCTAGAGGGATGGAGTTTAAGACTAGGGAGGCTATGCTGCAATTGTATAAGGTGTTAGTGAGGCCACACCTGGAGTATTGTGTTCAGTTTTGGTCTCCTTACTTGAGAAAGGACGTACTGGCACTGGAGGGTGTGCAGAGGAGATTCACTAGGTTAATCCCAGAGCTGAAGGGGTTGGATTACGAGGAGAGGTTGAGTAGACTGGGACTGTACTCGTTGGAATTTAGAAGGATGAGGGGGGATCTTATAGAAACATATAAAATTATGAAGGGAATAGATAGGATAGATGCGGGTAGGTTGTTTCCACTGGCAGGTGAAAGCAGAACTAGGGGGCATAGTCTCAAAATAAGGGGAAGTCGATTGAGGACTGAGTTTAGGAGGAACTTCTTCACCCAAAGGGTTGTGAATCTATGGAATTCCTTGCCCAGTGAAGCAGTAGAGGCTCCTTCATTAAATGTTTTTAAGATAAAGATAGATAGTTTTTTGAAGAATAAAGGGATTAAGGGTTATGGTGTTCGGGACGGAAAGTGGAGCTGAGTCCACAAAAGATCAGCCATGATCTCATTAAATGGCGGAGCAGGCTCGAGGGGCCAGATGGCCTACTCCTGCTCCTAGTTCTTATGTTCTTATTAATGATCTGTTGAGCTGCTCGCAGAAAAATACTTTTCTCTGTACCTCTGTACACGTGAAAATAAACAAATCCAATCCAACCAGAAAATTAGTCTGAGCCTATGGATTACTAGCCCTGTCAAAGTGCCACTATACCAGTGCTTCCTGCTCATAGTTCTTGGGCTGGATTCTCCACAACCCGGCGGCAAAATCGCATTAAGCGACGGGGTGGAGAATCCAGTTTCCTGCTTGAAATCGGGACCGGCGGCGGTTCGGCGATTCTCCGCCCCCCCGAAAAGTGGCGTACTCAGGGAGTATACCGCACAGAGTATCCCCTATCTGAGGCCATTGCCAGAGGCCCGCCCCAACATACCCCGTCCCTGACTGGCTGAATTCCGGATGGCGTATTTCTAATGTGGTCTCGGCCATTGGGGAAACTTGCGAGGTGGCTGCGGACTCAGTCCGCGGCCGCCACAGTCGGGGCGGGCTGATCGGAGGGAAGGGGGGCCTCATTCGGGACTGGGCTTTTTTTGAGCGGGCAGTCCGGGCCGGGCACGCAGCCGATCAGGGGCACTATTTCCCCGGTCCAGGTCCGTGGTCTGAGTCTGCCATGGAGTACGGCCGCTGGAGGCCGCCGCCGTGCACATGTGCGGCCTCTGACCCGGAAGTGCGGGGGGCCGTATCGGCAGCTGGATCTGCGAGCTCCACGTCAGCTGCCTGCTAGCCCCATGCAGGGCTGTGAATCTGTGGCCTTTGACGCCAGTTCTTCTGGCGTAGAAGACCACAGTTTTCATGACGGAGTGGGGACAAAGTCCCAAAAACGGAGAATCCAGCCCCTTATGTTTTTATCAATTAGTCTGCGACGATTGGTCCGGCACGCTCACACCTCAGGAGAATGTGCCCACAGAGGTGGCATTTTTGTTCTGGAGGGAATGGATGCTAAATGGAGTTGGACATGTCAACCTCAAAAGGAATTTGAATGCTGCCAGAGTGGCTGCCAGGTACTAAGGTGGGCTGTTAAAAAAGCCCACCTTGGTGTTCAGGGACTTTGTCCCAGTTGTAATAAAATCATTAAGATAGAAAACAGCCCTCTAGCTCTTACCCCTCACACCCTCTCACACCCACATACTCTCAGTGCACAATTCATGTCAACTTATGCTGCTCCACCCACCCCAATGGCTCCTCAGAACTCCAACCCAAATCCCACTCCTCATGGCCCTTCACACCCTCCATTCCAACTACTGGCAGCTTCATGCCCATTCACCCAGTATACACTCTGCACCGAAACACTGAACCCGACAGTAACAATAGTATGTATGAGAAAGCTTTAAAACACTGCATTCATTCACTGCATAAGACATAGGAGCAGAATTAGGCCACTTGGCCCATCGAGTCTGCTCCGCCCATTCAATCATGGCTGATATTTTCTCATCCCCATTCTCCTGCCTTCTCCCCATAACCCCTGATCCCCTTATTAATCAAGCACCTATCTATCTCTGTCTTAAAGACACTCAGTGAATTGGCCTCCACAGCCTTCTGCAGCAAAGAGTTCCACAGATTCACCACACTCTGGCTGATGAAATTCCTCCTCATCTCTGTTTTAAAGGATTGTTCCTTTAATCTGAGATGGTGTCCTCTGGTTCTAGTTTTTCCTACAAATGGAAACATCCTCTCCATGTCCACTCTATCCAGGCCTCTCAGTATCTTGTAAGTTTCAATAAGATCCCCTCTCATCCTTCTAAGCTCCAACGAGTACAGACACAGAGACCTCAAACGTTCCTCATACGACAAGTTCTTCATTCCATGGATCATTCTTGTGAACCTCCTCTGGACCCTTTCCAAGGCCAACACATCCTTCCTCAGATATGGGGCCCAAAACTGCTCACAATACTCCAAATGGGGTCTGACCAGAGTCTTATACAGCCTCAGAAGTACATCGCTGGTCTTGTATTCTAGTCCTCTTGACATGAATGCTAACATTGCATTTGCCTTCTTAACTGCCGACTGAACCTGCACATTAACCTTAAGAGAATCATGAACAAGGTCCCCAAGTCCCTTTGTGCTTCTGCTTTCCGAAGCATTTCCCCATTTAGAAAATAGTCTATGCCTAAATTCCTCCTTCCAAAGTGCATAAACACACACTTTTCCACATTGTATTTCATTTGCCACTTCATTGCCCACTCTCCTAGCTTGTCCAAGTCATTCTGCAGCCCCCTTGCTTCCTCAATACTACCTGTCCCTCTACAGATCTTTGTATCATCTGCAAATTTAGCAACAGTGCCTTCAGTACCTTCTTCCAGATCATTAATGTATGTTGTGAAAAGTTGTGGTGCCAGCACAGACCCCTGAGGCACACCACTAGTCACCGGCTGCCATCCTGAAAAAGACCCCTTTATCCCCACTCTCTGCCTTCTGCCAGTCAGTCAATCCTCTATCCATGCCAGGATCTTACCCTGAACACCATGAGCTCTTAACTTATTTAACAGTCTCCTATGCGACACCTCGTCAAAGGCCTTCTGGAAATCTAAATAAATCACGTCCACTGGTTCTCCTTTGTCTAACTTGTTTGTCATCTCCTCAAAGATTTGTCAGACATGACATCCCTTTGACAAAGCCGTGCTGACTGAGTCCTATTTTACCATGCAATGGGTGGATTCATTTGGAAATCCCAGTGCAGCCCTGTAAAAGTGATAAACATCCAGACCATTTAAAATATCAATAGAAGAAACTGCAAACATTTGAAACCTCTTCATCTTGTGTAAATAAACATTGTGCAATTAACAGAATGCAGCAAAGAGAAAGAATAGTCAATCAAGCAATGTTTCCCTGGGGCACAGCTGTTTAAAAAGAGTAATGGATGTCTGGGCTCTCAACCAAGACTCATTATGCATTCTTGGATGAGAGCCCAGCAATCCATTACTCTGTTGAAACAGCTGCGCCTCAGGGAAACATTGCTTGATTGGCAACCTTTTCTCTCCGATCCATTCTGTCAATTGCACAGTGTTTATTTGTACAAGTTAAAGAGGTTTCAAGGGCTTGCAGCTTCTGCCATTGAGCTGGGATGATAGCACTTTTATCTGTCTGCGTTAAAAGCAATTTTAATGAATTCATACTTTTTGAAAAATAGTAAACATGCCATTGTTACTATAAGGTTCATTGATTCTGTGAAGAGTGTACACTGGAAGTATGTGCATGGAATAGCAGTAGGCTGGCATGGGAGAGCAGGAGAGGCCATTGGTGGTGGGTGGTGTTCAGAGGCTGTCATGGAGAATATGAGGCACAATGGGGGATGTGTGGAGGAAATGGTTGGCACAGAGGGTGTGAGGGGCAATGGAGGGATGGTGGAGGGCATCCTTTGGAGTGGAGGGTATGGGGCCATGGGGATTAGTTGGAGGGGCATGGGTGAGCAAGGGGCATCTTAAACTTATCTTTCATAAGGTTCCCTCATCCATATTATATTTCATGACACTTCTATGGAGTCATGAACTGCAAGCCTTTGAAAAGCAGGCACAGCTCCATGTAGAATGTGAAGGGTCAGGAGATGCTTATTTCTGCGATGGTGTCAGCTACATTTTATAGATTTATTTATTTATAGAATTTATAGTGCAGAAGGAGGCCATTCGGCCCTTCGAGTCTGCACCGGCTCTTTTGAAAGAGCACCCTACCCAAGCCCACATCTCCACCCTATCCCCATAACCCAGTAAACCCACCTAACACTAAGGGCAATTTTGGACATTAAGGGCAATTTATCATGGCCAATCCACCTAACCTGCACATCTTTGGACTGTGGGAGGAAACCGGAGCACCCGGAGGAAACCCACACACACACGGGGAGAACGTGCAGACACCGCACAGACAGTGAACCAAGCCAGGAATCGAACCTTGGACCCTGGAGCTGTGAAGCGATTGTGCTAACCACTGTGCTACCGTGCAGAATATGGGATATTGGGAATGCAGGATATGGGCTCACAACCTGCTCCAGCCAACACCCTTATCCCACTCACTGAGAAATTGAGAGCGGGGCCAGGAATTACAGAATCAAGTCCCAGCTGCCATTTTTAAAGATCAACGGAATCTCCCCAACTTCATGACAACCCAGTCGCCTTAGGTCCAATGCCACTTGTTCCTCGTAAGCATCATACGACCAAGATCTTCTGGCTGCTCATCTTCCTGTCCCGCCGATGGTGCTTCCCCGCCGCGGCTTTCCTGGCGGTGTGGGGTGGATTCAATTGGAAATCCCAGTGACAGCGGCAGGACCAAAAGATACTGTCGCCGGCCAATGACAAGCCTCCTCCTGCCACCGAGGAACACGCCGTGGGGAGGCCTGGGAATCTCGCCCTAAATGTACCATATTTAATTTCTCCAAATGTCCTTATTTTGTATCTGAAAGTATTAATTTCTGGAATAAATCCATCTCATTTCCACCTGAATGAGTCAATAGTACTTGCTTTCAGAATTTCTCTTGGGAACCTACTTCATTGATTCTCCACTCGCTCACCTGAAATCTTTTAAATGTATCTCCCCCCGTCCGCCCCCATATTAATCCTCTTGTTCAGTTCTGGACGAGTTGAGAAACCTTGCCATGATCTATGTTGACGAATCCCTTTCCGATCTTAAATGCAGCAATTAAATAGATCCAAAATGCAAAGTAGGAGCAGGGAGAGTCCACTCAGCCATTCAATCAGACCAATGTAACCTCAATCTGACATTCCCAGTTGCCCATGATAACCGTTCATCCCCTTGCTTCTGAATAATCTATCTGGCTTAGCCTTAAAATTATTCAAAGACTGCTTCCATCACCTTTCGATGTGGAGATGCCGGCGTTGGACTGGGGTGAGCACAGTAAGAAGTCTTACACCAGGTTAAAGTCCAACAGGTTTGTTGCGATGTCACTAGCTTTCGGAGCGCTGCTCCTTCCTCAGGTGAATGAAGAGGTCTGTTCCAGAAACACATATAGAGACAAATTCAAAGATGCCAGACAATGCTCGGAATGTGAGCATTAGCAGGTGATTAAATCTTTACAGATCCAGAGATGGGGCAACCCCAGGTTAAAGAGGTGTGAATTGTATCAAGCCAGGACAGTTGGTAGGATTTTGCAGGCCAGATGGTGGGGGATGAATGTAATGCGACATGAATCCCAGGTCCCGGTTGAGGCCGCACTCATGTGTGCGGAACTTGGCTATACGTTTCTGCAGAAGCGCTCCGAAAGCTAGTGACATCGAAACAAACCTGTTGGACTTTAACCTGGTGTTGTAAGACTTCTTACTGTGATCACCTTTTGAGGAAGGGAGTTCTGGGGCGGGATTCTCTGACCCCTGCCGGGCCGGAGAATCGTCGGGGCGGCGGCGTGATTCCGCCCCCGCTGGCTGCCGAATTCTCCAGCGCCAGGGTTTTGGCGGGGGCAGGAATCGCGCCGCGCCGGTCGGCGGCCGCTGGCAGCGGCTCCCCCAGTGATTCTCCGGCCCGCAATGGGCCAAGTGGCTGCCCGTTTTAGGCCGGTCCCGGCGGCATAAATTAGACCTGGTACTTACCGGGGTCCTCGGGGGGATCTGGCCCCGGGGGGTGCCCCTACAGTGGCCTGGCCCGCGATTGGGGCCCACCGATCCGCGGGCGGGCCTGTGCCGTGGGGGCACTCTTTCCCTCCGCACCGGCTGCTGTGGACCTCCGCCATGGCCGGTGTGGAGTCAAACCCCCCCCGCATGCGCTGGGATGACGCCAGCACACGCTGGCACTCCCGCGCATGCGCCATCTACCGCTGGCCGGTGGAGGCCCTTCGGCACCTGTTGGCACGGCGCCAAGCCCCTTCCGCGGCAGTAGGCATGGCACCAACCCCACCGGTGCCGGCCTAGCCCCTAAAGGTGCAGACAATTCCGCATTTCCGGGCGGCCCGACACTGGAGCGGTTCAAGCCACTCCTCGGCGCCGGGACCGCCCGCCCCGCCGGGTAGTGGAGAATCCCGGCGGGACATAAATTCCCGCCGATGGAGAATTCACCCCATCCTCTTTGCATCCACCCTGTCAAGTCCTCTCACGATCTTGTATGTTTCAATCAAGTCGACTGTCGCTCTTCTGAACTCCCGCATATACAGGCCTAGCCGGTCCAGCCTTCCCTCATAACACAACCTGCCCATTCCAGGTACAACTTTGTTAAACGTTCTCTGTGGGCAGCACCGTAGCACAGTGGAAAGCTCTGTTGATTCACAGCACCAGGGTCCAGGTTCGATTCCCGGCTTGGGTCACTGTCTGTGCGGAGTCTGCACGTTCTCCCCGTGTCTGCGTGGGTTTCCTCCAGTGCTCTGGTTTCCTCCCATAAGTCCCGAAAGACGTGCTGTTAGTTAATTTGGACATTTTGAATTCTCCCTCTGTGTACAGTACAGGCGCCAGAATGTGGCGACTAGGGGCTTTTCATAGTAACTTCACTGCAGTGTTAATGTAAGCCTACTTGTGACAATAAAGATTATTATTATTATGAACTACTTCCAATGATTTTACATCCCCTTTCAATCTTCTCTATTTTAGTGCGGGCAGCTTGGATTTCCTCACCCAAAGCAATTGTAACCGAGAAGACATTCTCATATTAATGAACGTCAGTGTCATGTATGCTTCTGAACATCATGTCCAGTAACAAGGTTTACCTATAATCCAGCACAAGTACTGCACCTGCCTCTCACTCCAACAGGAAATGCAAGCTCACTGTATTTTGAGCCTTTAGTTATGCTGAAAACTATATTTCCTTCTCCTTCAGTCTTCAACATCCTCACAGTGTGTTGTCTTTTAGTAACTCAGAGGAAGCTGGCGGTAAATGAACATAGCTTAATTTAGGTATTTACAAAGTTCTGCTCAAGGCAGCATATCACTCCCAGTGCAGTCCTTGCATGGAGAACTGACCACACCAGGCCCTGCTTTGGGCCGGCTTTGATCATAGATCATAACGGGCCCCAGGTGGGTGGCCCTTTCTGGGAAGCTCGTACTCCACAGGTCCCACGGGGAGATCAATGATGGTTTCCCAGTGGTCCCCATGGGGGTTATGAACGACCTCCACTGAAATAAACACAAAATACTGCAGATGCTGGAACTCTGAAACAAAAACAGTAAATGCTGGAAAGACTCAGCAAGTCTGGCAGCATATGTGGTGAGAGAAACAGAGTTAACATTTCGAGTCCGTCTGACCCTCTGTCAGCTCTGAAGAAGAGTCATCCAGACTCAAAACATTAACTCTATTTTTCCTCTCACCACAGATGCTGCCAGACCTGCTGAGTCTTTCCAGCACTTTCTCTTTTTAATTATGTACTTCCATTGGATTGGTTCCATGCTTAAGCCTGGCAAAGCACCGCAGTAGTTCGCTATTGCCTTCTGCAGTATGGCTGACCAGGAAACTCGGCCACGACCATCTGTCACCAAGCATGTCTGAAAGGTTTGCAGGCTGCCAGTCAGCATTTTTGGCCACATTTTGCCCCTGCTGTGGCTTGAACCCAGAGCATCAGGGTCAGAGGTGGGGATTCTACTCACTGCGCCACAACACCTCAGTCGACACTTCATGCAGCCATTGTACAAACATAGAATTCTATCTTCCCGCCGCTTATCAATGGGATTTCCCATTGTAACCACTCCATGCCGCTGTGAAACCTGCTGGCGGGGGTGAGCTCCCACCAGGAAATGTGCATCGCAACGACCGGAGAATTCCGGCGAGGCAATGATCAGAATTTTAAATGTAAGAATGTGACCATATCAGGATGTTGAGGGAAAGCATAGCCAGAAAGTTTGATCAAAATGATGGAAGGAGCAAGCCCCTCAAGACGTAATGCAGAGAGTGGGAAATGAAGGGCAGGATTCTCCGGCCAACCCCGCCCAGCAACCGGAGAAACCCGCCCGAGGTCAATGGAGTTCTCCATTTTCCGCATCTCGCCCGTGGTGATCTTGCGGCGGGCGGGGCGAAAGAATCCAGCCCGAAGAACATGTCAGAATCGGAGGAGTGCAGGGCGACTGCAAAGATATCAGCTGAAGTAGGTGGAGCAAGGTACTAGAGCAATTTGAAGATGGAGGGCAAGGACCTTGGTGTCAACTAACTGAAGCACAGGGAGTCGGGAAGATTAATGAAGACAGGAGTGATGGGGATGCAGGATTTGTGCAGGTCAAGCCCTTCTTGATGAGTTGCCGTATGTGCAGGGTGAGTTTGGAGAGTATTCTAAAGATGCATTTTGAAGCGCTGATAGCAAGGATTAGGGTTGTAAACTTGCACAAACATATATATTTCCAGCCTGCTTTTTGAATCGGCCTGTTTCCAATACATACTGAAGCCTTCTGCAAGCTGGTTAAGTAGGGTCCAAAATGGATAGCAACTTCAACATTTAAACTATGAAGCAAAATCTGCAGCAAGATCAACTTATCTGCCTCAACTCCTCAATTTCAGAACTGCTTTCTGTACAGTTTCCTTCCTGTGTGCACTGGGATTGCATTGGGCAGATGAAGGGAAGTGCTCTGATCTGTTATCGTTGCATTATTAAAGGTTCACTTACATGTTAAAGTTACACAAAGCGTCTCCAGTTTAAAGAACAGGAAAGGCACTGACAGGATAACACTTACAGACACTACTGTCATGATATTCAAACACACACATCATGATAGACACACCAACAGGCAAATCAGAACACACAACACCACAACCAATCACAGACAAAGACAGGGACAGTATAAAAGGACAAACACGACACCTGGTGGGCAGTAGATCTGGGGACAAGGACAACGACAAGACCTGTTTTAACATCACAGACAGGGTGTCCCCACGTGCAGAGTATCAAGACAAAACTGTAGATAGTAAGTTTGAATAAAACAGCATTGTACCAAATACAACTGTGTTGGCTCATCTGTGTGTCAGAACGCCCAACACCACATGGTACAGGAGTGGATCGATACCTGCCGACTAACCTGCCATTCTGGACATGGACCTCACCAATAAACCGCAGCCGTTGCATGTCTCGGGGAACCTTGGTGCCAATTGTGAGCTCTTCAAGCAGCGATTCGACCTGTACATCCGAGCCAACGAGAAACAGAGTGCCTCGGACGAAACAAAGATTGCAATGCTCCTCTCCTACGCGGGTCAGCACGCCATGGATGTCTTCAACTCACTGGTGTTCGAGGGGGGCGAGGACCAATCCAAGTGTGACACAGTCATCCTCAGGCTAGACCAGCACTTTAATGTTGAAGTGAATGAAAGTTATGAAAGATATCTCTTTCAGCAACGCCTGCAAGGTAAGGAGGAGCTTTTTCAACCCTTTTTGACGCACCTCCGAATTCTAGCGCATTCCTGCGGTTATGGCAACACCTCAGAGTCCATGATCAGGGACCAGATTGTTTTTGGCGTTGCCTCCAGTGGCCTACGCCAGCAGCTTCTTAAAATCAAAAGCCTCACCTTAGCGTCTGCAGTGGAAGCCTGTGTCCTCCACGAGAATGCAGCCAGCCGTTTTGCCTGATTTCAGGCGTCCGAATTGGCACGCAGGGGGTCCCCGGCCGTCGAATCGACAAGCCAGACCTCCCACGACGCCGAACGCATCCAGGCCATCGATTATCTCCCGACCCGCGGCCCCGACGAGAGCGGCCGCTTCCTGCGCTTTTCGCGGTCTCCCGCGCTTGTGCGCGCCAAAACCAACGGCAACATCGAGGGACGCACCGCGCAGGCGCACCCAATGCAAGATCGCACTGCGCATGCGCAGTGGCGCAACGAACGCCGTGACGTCATGACGTGCGGCAACTGTGGAGCTGTACACTTAAAAGGGCAATGTCCTGCTAAAAACCGACAGTGCCTTCGATGTGGCAAGATGGGCCACTATGCTGCCTACTGTCGTGCGGCTCAACCCATGGATCCTGCACATCTCCGACAACCTCGCAGACACGTCAGGACCGTCCAGCCCACGCATCAAGACTTCCAGCTAAATGATGCAGATGACCAGGATGCCTTCCGGGTTTCCGTCATCGATGTAAACAGGGTCAACGCCATCAATCCGGCCAATGAGTGGAGTGCCACCCTAACGGTCAACCGATCGCACGTCACCTTCCGTCTGGACACCGGCGCATCCGCCAACCTGATTGCATATTCTGAATTCCAGGCCATGAAGGTCAAACCACCCATCACGCCATCCCGGCTCAAGATGGTTGATTATAACGGGAACGTCATCCCGTCCATGGGTTCTTGCCAGCTACAGGTAACTCACAAAACGCACACGGCCACACTCCCCTTCGAAGTTGTTGGCTCATCAAAAGATTTGTTACTGGGCGCACAGGCGTGTAAGGTCCTTCACCTGGTACAGCGCATTATGTCTCTCTCTCCAGATGAGATATCCGACTTCCCGGATGCTGAGTTCCACGCAAATCTCCATTCCCTCCATGCTCACAACCAGGAGGTATTTGAAGGCATGGGGACATTGCCATACACTTACAAGATTCGCCTCAAACCGGACGCCATCCTGGTCGTTCACGCACCTCGCAGGGTTCCTGCGCCACTCAAAGACCGCCTCAAGCTGCAGCTGCAGGCTCTTCAGGACCAAGGGGTCCTATCCAGGGTCACAGAGCCCACGCCATGGGTCAGCTCCATGGTCTGTGTAAAAAAGCCCTCTGGCGAGATCCGCATATGCATAGATCCTAAAGATCTAAATGACAACATTATGCGGGAATACTATCCCATCCCCAAACGAGAGGAAATCACCAGCGAGATGGCCCAAGCCAAAATATTTACCAAACTGGATGCGTCCAAAGGATTTTGGCAGATCCAATTGGACCCGGCCAGCCGAAGGCTATGCACGTTTAACACCCCTTTCGGCGGATTCTGCTACAACCGGATGCCATTTGGCATCATCTCGGCATCTGAGGTTTTCCACCGAATCATGGAGCAGATGATGGAAGGCATCAAAGGGGTACGTGTATATGTGGACGATATCATCATTTGGTCCACCACTCCGCAGGAGCACGTGCATCGTCTACGCACGCGTCTTCGCACGCATACGACAAAATGGCCTGCGTCTCAACCGCGCCAAGTGTGCTTTTGGCCAGACTGAGCTGAAGTTCCTCGGGGACCACATCTCACAATCAGGGGTCCGTCCCGATGCAGACAGAATTAGCGCCATCACAGCCATGCCACGGCCGGCTGACAAGAAGGCTGTCCTAAGATTCTTGGGCATGGTCAACTTCCTTGGGAAGTTCATTCCCAACCTTGCTTCTCATACAACGGCTATGCGCCATCTCGTGAAGAAATCAACAGAATTCCAATGGCAACAATCGCACCAGCTGGAATGGGAGGAGCTCAAGCACAAACTGATCACGGCCCCACAAAAATCTCAACGGATGCCAGCCAATCTGGTATTGGAGCAGTACTCTTGCAGAATGATAGCACGACGTCATGGGCCCCGGTTGCATATGCCTCACGAGCCATGACCCCTACGGAACAGCGCTACGCGCAAATAGAAAAAGAATGCCTGGGCTTGTTAACTGGATTGGACAAGTTCCACGATTATGTGTATGGTCTTCCACGATTCACGGTCGAAACTGACCACCGCCCCCTGGTCAACATAATAAACAAGGACCTGAACGACATGACCCCTCGCCTCCAGCGCATCTTACTTAAACTCAGGAGGTATGATTTTGAACTGATCTACACTCCGGGGAAGGATCTCATCGTGGCGGACATGCTCTCCCGAGCAGTGAGTACACCACCAGATGCGGAGGGGTTTGTATGTCAAATTGAGGCACACGTTACTCTGACAGCAAATTTGCCGGCTGACGACCCAAGTCTGGCCCGCATACGCGCGGAGACAGCGACTGACCCCCTTCTACAGCGAGTGATGCGCCACATGGCGGAAGGCTGGCTCAAAGGGCAGTGCCCGCAGTTTTATAATGTGCGAGATGACCTTACCAACATTGATGGGGTCCTTATGAAGTTAGACAGGATTGTCATTCCGCACAGCATGCGCCAGATGATTCTTAATCAACTGCACGAAGGCCACTTGGGAGTTGAGAAATGCAGATGGAGGGCCCGAGAGGCGGTATATTGGCCGGGTATTAATGAAGACATAGCCAACATGGTGCTCAACTGCACAACCTGTCAGAGGTTTCAGCCGGCGCAACCTCCGGAGACGCTTCTACCGCACGAGGTGGTGACGTCCCCCTGGGCGACGGTGGGTGTTGACCTATTTCACGCGCTCGGCAGAGATTACATCATTATTATAGATTACTTTTCCAATTACCCGGAAGTCATACCTCTACATGATCTGACGTCGTCCGCAGTCATTGGGGCCTGCAAGGAAACATTTGCTCGCCATGGCATTCCAAGGACTGTCATGTCGGACAATGGACCCTGTTTCGCCAGCCGTGAATGGTCGTCCTTTGCCGTAGCATATGGTTTCACTCATGTGACGTCCAGCCCTCTACATCCACAGTCGAATGGGAAAGCAGAGAAGGGTGTCCACATCGCCAAGCGGCTCCTCTGCAAGGCGGCTGCTGCCGGATCGGACTTTAACCTCGCCTTGCTGGCCTATCGATCGGCCCCCCTAGCCACGGGTCTCTCGCCAGCACAGCTCCTGATGGGTCGCTCCCTCAGGACGACGGTGCCATCCATCCTGGCACCAACAACGGACCATGATACGGTTCTTCATAAGATGCAAATGCAGCGTGATCGCCAGAAGAGTCTGTACGACACACGGGCGACGGACCTTCCCCCCCTGTCCTCCGGAGACAAAGTACGCATCCATCTACCGCATGGTGGCTGGTCAGCACCGGCCGAAGTTCTCCGACCTGTGGCTCCCCGCTCGTTCCTGATACGCATGCCGGATGGTTCAGTGCGTCGCCGCAATCGGCGCGCCCTTCGCCAACTTCCACGCTCGCAGCCACACTGTACACACACGCCGGATCCTCAACAGGCTTCCGAGGATGACTTCGTGGAGCTGCCGCAGATCACGCCCCTTCCATCGCCACCCATGGCCAGGCTTGCACATCAGCCGGTGGTTCATGACCCACCCTTGAGGCGGTCAACCCGAATTCGTCCCACACCCATTAGACTGGACTTATAACACTGTTCATACGTTTAAAAAGTTAAACACTACTGTATTATAACCTGTTGTTGTTTATCGTTCCAGATATCGTTTGACCGGACCACTATTCAAAGTTTTTTTTCGCATTCATGTTTTGTTATGGTACAACCTAGTTAGCATGACGCACCCGACATCGCCCCATGTAAATAGTTACGTCATATGCACATGCTGTACACAACACACACACACACTCTTAGATGCACTCACGACACGATTATTTTTCTAACCACGTAGGCACATATCTTTGTAAAAAGGGGGGATGTCATGATATTCAAACACACACATCATGATAGACACACCAACAGACAAATCAGAACACACAACACCACAACCAATCACAGACAAAGACAGGGACAGTATAAAAGGACAAACACGACACCTGGTGGGCAGTAGATCTGGGGACAAGGACAATGACAAGACCTGTTTTAACATCACAGACAGGGAGTCCCCACGTGCAGAGTATCAAGACAAAACTGTAGATAGTAACTTTGAATAAAACAGCGTTGTACCAAATACAACTGTGTTGGCTCATCTGTGTGTCAGAACGCCCAACACCACATTTACATGTTCTGCTGCACTGCACATCTATTTCAACTCAGACCATTGGTGAAGCACATGAACTGATTAAAGCAGTTCTGTCCAATGGGCTTGGGATTTCACCATTAAACAGGCAAAGTTTGGGCCTAAAGATTAACAGGCGCTAATTCGTTAAAGTAGGTTTTCATTTGAAACTAGTACTTTGTACTTTCACCTGGTAACAGATTTCTATGTGGAAAATGTTTAATTGTGAGGAGGATTTGATCTCAGCAAAGCTGATTTTAAGTGAGTGTCATCACAGAAGCCAAGCCTTGCCACGCCGTTGCCATGCAGTTACCGTGACTACGGCTCACTGCGATCAAGTAGGTACCGACCTGCTGCTGACCTTGGTCTTTTTTCAATCCATTTACTCAGGGAGAGAAGGAGAGATAGCTGAGCACTGATATCAGGGGCCCAATGCAGGCTTTCTTTTGTAGTCCGAGCGCAGGAGACAAATCTGAGGATCAGTCCAATTGTCAGCTGAATTTCTGCGTAATAATGTGATGGAACCAACCATCTTGTCGTAGTAATGAACCACATATCTGTGTTCAGTTTCTCCAAAGTAGAGCCCATGGCATTTTCATACCGGCATAAATTAAATTACACAATGAACTTAGAGTGAAAATTATTATTTTGTCGCAAATGTCATTCTTAAAAATTACCATTAATAAGTAGCATTTAAGACAGGCACTCTTGCGATACTGTATGAAGTATTGTTTCTTGATCCACTTTGCTATGTTTGCTTACAAATGATAGCATCTAGTTTTCAACATCTCCTTTTAAAAGGCTGCAAGTAGTACAGCAAGCATGTTTTTTGAACTGTGAAGAATAAAGCAGTGATGCACCTCATCAAACACCGTTAAATCTCCAAAATCCACAGCTTTCTGTCAGTAAGTTCATAGTCACTGAGGAAATGACACAGGGACTAATACATTTAGAATCAGCTGCTTCTTTTACTTACAGTCTAACAATGCCACTAATGCCTTGTGACACAGTCGTTCAGTAGTAATGATCACCTTTGGGGATTTTCAAGTGTTGTGTCTCTTTGACCACCGGTGCTGAATTGTAATCAATAAATCTGCCAGGTTGGCTTTTCATGTTGTGTCTCCTGTTGGAATTGAATGAACACAGCTATTACAGATCAGGAAATCCCTCGGGCTTTGTTTCTTGTATGTGTGAGTGGAAGTATGAAACAAGGCTGCAATTGATAGCTGTTTCCTTTGACCTGAAGGAAACAGGCACTTTGGAAACAGCAAGATGAGAGGCATTGTTACTATTAGATGGATTTGCACTCCCCAGCAGCGCACCTTAATATTTTACAAATCTCTCAATTTATCTGGAGGGACGAGGGCTGAAGGTTTTATCACCTGCTCACCCGTCTCAAACCATCCTGAATCCACAATCTTGTCATTGGTCCGTTCTCAAGGTACGTTGCCTTCCCTTGCCAGCTGGAAAATGAACAGGTTCTTCTTTGACCAATTGGATTAATCTTGACTGTCAGTCAAACAACGGTGTTTTTCCCCTCACCGCCAATATTTTACAATTAATTAATGAAAGTGTCCAAAGAAGATGGAAAGAAAACCACCCACCGAGGGCTTTTCTTCAGGGTTGCTTGTCAAAGTGTCCTGGATATTAATGGATATTGTGTCTCAATTGTGGAACAATTCCAAAGAATCCTGGGAATGGGACGAACTGAGGAAACAAACTGGATTATCTGTGCTGACCATTGGAGATTAGAACTTCCAGAGGCTCAGTTTGACCAATTTGTACTTCAGGTGCAGATCTTCACAGGCTCTGGTGAAAGTTCCCATTGGGAATTCAGGTGCGGAGTTCGACACACACTGCTGGGCTGCATGGAAAATCATGTGGAGTTCTCTGACTTCCACACCCATTATAGACACCATAAAATCCCTACAGTGCAGAAAGAGGCCATTTGGCCCATTGAGTCTGCAGCGACCCTCCGAAAGAGCACCCTACCTAGGCCCATGCCCCATCCCCGTAAACCCACCTAACCGTTGGACATTAAGGGGAAACGTAGAATGGCCAGTCCACTTAACCTGCACATCTTTGGACTGTGGGAGGAAACCGGATCACATGGGGGAAACCCACAGAGACATGGGGTGAATGTGCAAACTCCACACAGGCAGTCACCCAAGGTCGGAATTGAACCCAGGCCCCTGGTGCTATGAGGCAGCAGTGCTAACCACTGTGCCACCATGTCCCCCTGATGGGAAGTTATGTGCCCAGAATTGGAACTCAGCATAACCATCCTCTGATATTTGCAGGTCAACCATTTTGCTGCAAATATTGGATTGTCCTGTATGGTGCAGTGCAGTTGGAAGGTTCACCTGCAGTTTCAAGAGATAGATGGTCTTAATGAAATGAAATGAATGAAAATCGCTTATTGTCACAAGTAGGCTTCAAATGAAGTTACTGTGAAAAGCCCCTAGTCGCCATATTCCGGCGCCTGTTTGGGGAGGCTGTTACGGGAATCGAACCATGCTGCTGACCTGCCTTGGTCTGCTTTCAAAGCCAGCAATTTAGCCCTGTGCTAAACAGATAATATGGCATTAAGTTGTACAGTCCAGGTAGATCCCAGGTTCCGATCCTTGATCTGTGGCAATTCATTCAGACATTCTGGAGTTTGACTCGATTGCCTCTAAGAGATCAAGGTGATCAGCCCCTAGTCGCCACATTCCGGCGCCTGTTCGGGGAGGCTGTTACCGGAATCGAACCGTGCTGCTGGCCTGCCTAGGTCTGCTTTCAAAGCCAGCGATTTAGCCCTGTGCTAAACAGATAATATGGCATTAAGTTGTACAGTCCAGGTAGATCCCAGGTTCCGATCCTTGATCTGTGGCAATTCATTCAGACATTTTGGAGTTTGACTCGATTGCCTCTAAGAGATCAAGGTGATCAGACAAAGTTAAGCTCAGGAAAGGAAACGGATGAGGTGGAGTCCATGATAGCATAATGAGCACATGATGTGAGGTGAGATTGAATTTAATGGTTGAATGTTTTTTTCTCGTTTCACCCTTCCCTGAATTCTTACACAATTCTATTGAATCCGGCATACTTGGAATGCAGGTCATGAACCCATCCCAGCCAGAATGGGGATTGAACCCTATGCTATTGGCCCATGACAACTGAGCCATCCAGCCACTGAATCCCCCTCCACCCTCCACCCATCCAATTTGCTGTGGTAACACACATTTTGACAGGCATGTAGTAGTCCAGAACTATGAATAGTGATGGTAGAGGCTCCAATTTTCTTTCCATTACATGGCTAACCAGGAATCTCTCCCGCTCTTTCCATCTGCTATTGGCGTGCCGGAAGGATTTATAAGTTGACACTCAACCTGTTTGGCCACATTATGAACGCACCTTCATTATCCATCAAGTTCTGGAGTGGGGCTCGAGCCCCGAGCTTTTGGCTCAGAGTTCAGCTGCCCGCTGTACCACAAGACCTCCTTCAGAATTCCGCATACATCTCTGCAAATACAACTTTCTCAAAAAATTCAGTACTTGTGCAGGACTGTAACAGTTCACAATTACATTTTAAGGTTTGGCATTTAGGTAACTGGCCTTGCTCAATTTCAGTTGACAGAATGACACCACACATCAACTCGTCCTGGTTTGATTCAACTTCAAAGATTAAACGCATCAGCATATAATCTCGGTTGATACTTCAGAAAGAGTCCTGCCCTGAAGCACTTCACGACCAATTAATTATTTTGAAGCATGAAGCTGTTGTTATGTAGCCAAGTGAGACAAACATTGTGTGCACAGCAAGTTCCCACAAATAACAGTGATAAATGACCGTCTGCCCCAAAGACAGGAACGGTACTGCTGAGACACTCTGACAATCCACTGCAGTCGTGCAACAGTGTTGTCGTAGGTGCCATCTTTTGATGAGGCATTAAAGGCTGCCCTGCCTGCATGTTCCACAAATTGACTGCTGCATTTTCCACACAGCTTCATAAACAGCACTCGAATAGATGTCCTAAGAGAGGCGATGGGCACTAAATCACCAGAGACTGGACTTCACAAGTATTTCATTGGCCTTAAAGTGCTTTAGACATCTTGGGATTAATGGTATATGCAGAATCCTCCAGTCCCGCCAGCAAAAGGAATCTTGGATGAGGCCAAAATGCAGTTTCCCGATAGCGGGATTAGGAATTAAATTCCTGGGACTTGAAAGGCGGGTCGAGATTCCTGACGAACAATGTCAGGATACATTAGTGTGTCTTGCATGCTCATTCAAAGTCAACCTTGTCGGGTTTAAGTTCCTCCACTAAGTTGAATTCCCCACCAGCGAGAGATTAGAATGTTCACATTTCCGATCGTTTATGATTGGTATGCACCAGACAAGCTTGATTTCTTCCACAGCTTTGAAGCAAGTTAGACGCTGCTGTGTGGACCTCTCACAGATCTCAGCCTCTCAACTCATATCCTGTGCCAGTAGGACAGAAACATTGATGGTCATCCCTGTGAGTACATGAGTAGTTAAGGAGCATGCAGGCCTATGCCAGCTGTGGAGCCCTCCCCAGTAAATCATTAACAAACAGGGTGACACAGTGTTTAGCACTGATGCCTCACAGCACCAGGGATGTGGGTTTGATTCTGACCTTGGCCGACTGTCTGTGTGGAGTTTGCACGTTCTCCCCGTGTCTGCGTGGGTTTCCTCTGGGTTCTCCTGTTTCCTCCCACAGTTTAAAGATGTACTTGTGAGGTGGATTGGCCATGCTAAATTTCCCCTTAGTGTCCAACCATTTGGTGGGGATAGGGCGCGGGACGTTTGGTAGGGATAGGTAGGGTGCTCTTTGGGAGGGTCGGTACAAACTCATTGGGCCGAATGGCCTCCTTCAGCTCTGTAAGGATGCTATGGTATGATGTCCTGAAACTGACAGAAGATTGAGAGCAAGAAGTGGCTGGCACACATTCGGTGCACATGTCCCAGCTGCTGCTGGGCCCTGCAAGCCAAACCCACGCCTACACTGTCTGATGCCCTTAAGAGAGTCTCTTTCCAGTGAGTAACAATGCCACTTGCCCAAGGAGAGGATAGCAGATCGTTCATCCTCTTCCTGCTCTGCTGGAAGGTTCTTTGGTGCGGCCCCACAAGTCGTAACTTTTGCTGCAACCTCTGCCCAGGCACCTTGGTGAGATGGGAGGACCTCCAGGAAACAGCACCTCCAGCTTTTCCTGGACAGCTTGGAGGAGAACCTGCAGGGACATTGTTGAATGCAGTGTCTCGTCTGCGGCACGCTGGTCTCAGTACAATCCTTAGCTCTTGGCTCTTGAGTGAATGGCTTGAAATATGGTGCTAGGACCTTTGTCCCTATGAAGTCATGGTAGGGATACCGACTTCCTACTTGCCCCAATGTGATATCCGTCGGGCGATTTGCAATGCTTCTGTGATAAGAGGAACAGTGCGTGGTCAGCCGTCCCATCTCCACAGCAAGAATCGTTCTCAGTTCCAACTCCGCCATCAAATGTATGGTCCAGAGTGGAGGATTCTGGCCTACTAATGTAAATTATTTTTGTCTTAAGTAACTGTTCATCCCCTCCATGGTGGGGTGGTGGGGAGGGACGGTGTGTGTGTGTGTGGGGTGGGGGGGGGGGGGGGGGGGAGGTGCGGGGGGGTTGCTATATCTTGATGGTTAAAGCAAAAATGTTTTTTATGATTCTCTTCATATCTTCAAGCGCAATTTGTGACCAATGTCAATTGCGTGTTTGTTGCGGAGACCCAGTAATGCCGTGCACAATCACACAGGTGCCGAACAGCCAACGTGTCCAGTGTGTTAGTGGGATAACCGCAGAGGTCATTTCTTCAGCAACCCCGTTCCACCCTACACTGTAATGAGCAGAAAATGCACCCCCAGCTTAACGTAAACCACGCACTGCAACATCAAGGGTCCTTTGCAGATTTCCAGAACAGCAGCTGACATAACTGAGATGATTCGGCAGGATTACACCACATGTGTCAGTGGAAATTGGTTTGAAAAAAAAACCTGCCAGGAAACAAGTGGCTGAAGCTGCAAAAGAATGTAAGGACAGGGTTGTGATTATTCAGCGAAGGTGACAGCATACCACTGTTGGTGCGAATTATCAATCAGGAATTTGAATGATTGCTGCAATTCCCGACAGAGAACAAAGAAAGTAATGTATGTGTTATAAAAAAATAATATATCATCAGGTAAACTTGCTGACTGCACGGAGCATGGTTGGATTTCAAACTGACTTCACTAAGCTATGCTGGACCACATCATTTTTGTTACCATCAGATCTATTGTGGCATTGCATTTTGTGAGTTGGAGAATGTAACTGCCCTATTACAATTAGAAGTGTGCCAGCCAAAGTATTGCAAGACAGTTAACAAGAAACTGGTTCCACATATTTGACATTTCTTTATCCGTAATATCTCCTGTGGCATCGCCTTATGCTAAACACTGTTTTATAACAATAGGGTCTTTATTGCACATGATGGATGACATCAGGGGTGACTGATTTACAGGCCTTAATGAGTTAAATTCCACTTTATTAAATAGCATTCTGGGACTTTTACTGGTGCTTTGAGGATCAAATTCCATAATTTGAAAACTGTAAACAGATGGCCTTTTTAAGTGCATGTGCGGCAGAGGTAATCAGCCAGCAAATTTGAATCAGGGAGAAGCCACTGGGGCAAAAGCTGCTTTAACAGGCATCAGAAAGAAGTAGGCCTCTTCTCATTGTACCAACGAGCCGAAAACTATCAATTAAAATACGAGGAAGGCCTCATCAGGGGTTGGTGGAAATTCAGAAATGGAGGAAGGCGATTGAGGTAGGTAGCCCTTTTATTCACAAATAGATGGAGTGTGCCTTTGGAACAGAGAAAGGCATAATAATGACAATGGAACCGGGGTTCCCACTGACAAGAATGAGCAAGAGGGTGCAGACAAGCCACAACACAAGGCCAAAATAGAGTAAAGTTGCAGTAAGCTATCGGAAGGATGTGAATGCATTGGATCAAGTACAGAAGAGGTTTACAAGAATGGTTCCAGGGAGGAGAAACTTCAGTTATGAGGATAGATTGGAGATGTTGGGACTGTTCTCCTTGGAGAGGAGAAGGCTGAGAGGAAATTTGATAGAGATGGTCAAAATCATGAGGAGGCTGGAGAGAATATATGGGGAGAAACTGTTCCTGCTCGTAAAAGGTTGAAGAATGAGAGGGCACAGATTTAAAGTGTGTTGCAAAAGAAGCAAATGTGATGGGAGAAAAAACTTTCTCACACAACGAATGGTTTGGGTCTGGAATGCACTGCCTAGGAGTGTGGGAGAGGCAGATTCAATCGAGGCATTCAAGAGGGCATGAGGTGATTACTTGAATGCAAGCAATGGGCAGGGGTGCGGGGAAAAGGCACGGGAACGGCACTGAGTCATGATGACTGGAGAGCCGGTGGAGACATGATGGGCCAAATGGGCTCACTTCGCATCATAACAATTGTGCGATTTGGTGATTCTGTGAACGTAGAGCTGGGGCAGGTGCAAGGCCTCATGTAAAGGAAGCCATAGAATAGAAACGGAATTCTCCAGCCGTTGGGATTCACTTTTCCTGCTGGCAGCGCACCCCCGGCGGCACGGGGTGGCTTCAATGGGAAGTCACATTGACAAGCAGCGGGGAGAGAGAATCCCGCCGCCAGCGAACAGCGTGCTAACGAGAAAAATGCAGCTGGGGGACCGGAGAATCCAGAACGTGACAGGCAATTGTCAACACAAGAAAATAGGAAATTGGCATTCTTAATGTTGGCTTTAAGATGTTAACCATCATAGTAACGTTTTGGGAATGTAGAATCTACCCTGGTAGCAAAGCTCTAAATCTAATATTGAAATCGATTTGTTTTACACATTTTCCTTTCCATTTCCCCCCTTTATAGATTGCTGAGCACTGGTTCCAGGATTGGAGGACAGACATGTCTTTCTGGGAGTGGTCATTGTGGGTAGCACCCTGAACAGCTATGAGGGGGGGTGGGGATTTGGGGAGCCCAAGTGCAAATGTCAGCAAAGGCTCATGGGCGTCATTCTCAGACCCCCCGCCGGTACCGGATATTCGGCGGGGGCGGGAATCGGGCCGCGCCGGTTGGCGGGCCCCCCCGCTCGATTCTCCGGCCCGGATGGGCCGAAGTCCCGCCGATAAATTGCCTGTCCCGCCAGCGTGGATTAAACCACCTTTTGAACGACGGGACAAGGTGGCGTGGGTGGGCTCCGGGGTCCTGGGGGGGGGCGCGAGGCGATCTGGCCCCAGGGGGTGCCCCCACGGTGGCCTGGCCCGCGATCGGGGCCCACCGATCCGCGGGCGGGCCTGTGCCGTGAGGGCACTCTTTCCCTTTCGCCTCCGCCACGGTCTTCACCATGGCGGAGGCGGAAGAGACTCCCTCCACTGCGCATGCGTGGGAAACTGTCAGCGGCCGCTGACACTCCCGCGCATGCGCCGCCCGAGATGTCATTTCCGCGCCAGCTGGCGGGGCAACAAAGGCCGTTTCCACCAGCTGGCGAAGCGGAAATTCCTCCGGCGTCGGCCTAGCCCCTCAATGTTGGGGCTCGGTTCCCAAAGATGCGGAGCATTCCGCACCTTTGGGGCGGCGCGATGCCGGTCTGATTGGCGCCGTTTTGGGCGCCAGTTGGCGGACATCGCACCGTTTCGGGAGACTTTCGCCCCAGATTCTCAACGATCTCCCAGTCCAAGATGGCACATCTCACCACCTGTTCCCGCGTAAGCTTTTTGCCCAAATTCTGAATCAATTCAGTAGCAAACAGCAGTACGAATTGCTCACTTCTGTCACAGAAAGCTATAGTCATTGGTAAACCCATCCACATTTCTCATCTCTGTAATGCCGTCAATTTTTCTTTTTGTTGGTTGCCTTAGTGTTCAATATTTTATTCCTGGCTAATTTACGCCTTTCGTTGTTGTATTGATGGTCCTGTAATGAATGTTACCTGAAAGATAAAATGTGCAGTGGACAGAGATTCATCACAAAGCACTCTGACATGGGAAAATACCTCAATTCTTGGAAGAGTGTAAGCTTTGGTCTCACCAGCCCCAACTGAGATAGACATGACTTTCAAAGAAAGAAAATAGATTGAACAATTTTTACTCATGATTTTATGTCTCTCTAGTAACATTAATTTATTGTTCAAAATAAATAGGGAAGCTTTGAAATTCCCAGATCTGCTTCACTTGTGTTTCTGTTCATCTGAATACTGGTGTATAAATACTGTATTTATGTGCCCATGTAGATAGATGATTTTAATGAGAATTTTATGGTTAAAGCATTCACTAGTCAGGCGCAAGTATACAAGTACTTTTACAGAGTAGTCCCCACTTCTTTATGCATGTGGCATGGTAGGCATGGTAGGCTGATGGAGAAAGTGAAGTCTCATGGGGTCTAGGGTGTATGAGCTCGATGGATAAAGAACTGGCTGGGCAACAGGAGACAGAGAGTAGTAGTGGAAGGGAGTTTCTCAAAATGGAGAACTGTGATCAGTGGTGTTCCACAGGGATCCATGCTGGGACCACTGTTGTTTGTGATATACATAAATGATCTGGAGGAAGGTATAGGTGGTCTGATTAGCAAGTTTGCAGATGACACGAAGATTGGTGGAGAAGCAGATAGTAAAGGGGACTGTCAGAGAATACAGCAGAATATAAATAGATTGTAGAGTTGGGCGGAGAAATGGCAGATGGAGTTCAATCCGGGCAAATGCGAGGTGATGCATTTTGGAAGATCCAATTCAAGAGCGAACTCTACGATAAATGAAAAAACCCTGGGGAAAATTGATGTACAGAGAGATCTGGGTGTTCAGGTCCATTGTACCCTGAAGGTGGCTGCGCAGGTCGATAGAGTGGTCAAAAAGGCATATGGCTGCTTTCCTTCATCGGAAAGGGTATTGAGTACAAGAGTCGGCAGCACATGTTATCGTTGTATAAGACTGGTTCGCCCACATTTGGAATACTGCGTACAGTTCTGGTCGCCACATTATCAAAAGGATTTGGATGCTTTGGAGAAGGTGCAGAGGAGGTTCACCAGGATGTTGCCTGGTATGGAGGGCGCTAGCTATGAAGAGAGGTTGAGTAGATTAGGATTATTTTCATTAGAAAGATGGAGGTTGAGGGGGGACCTCATTGAGGTTAACAAAATCATGAGAGATATAGACAGGGTGGATAGCAAGAAGCTTTTTCCCAGAGTGGAGGACTCAATTACTAGGGGTCACAAGTTCAAGGTGAGACGGGAAAAGTTTAAGGGAGATATGCGTGGAATTTTCTTTACGCAGAGGGTGGTGGGTGCCTGGAACGCATTGCCGGCAGAGGTGGTAGAGGCGGGCACGATAGCATCATTTAAGATGTATCTCGACAGATACATGAATGGGCAGGGAGCAGAGCGATACAGATCTTTAGAAAATAGGCGACAGTTTTAGATAGAGGATCTGGATCGGTGCAGGTTTGGAGGGCCGAAGGGCCTGTTCCTGTTCTGTAATTTTTCTTTGTTATTTGTTCTATGTGTGTGGCATTTAGGCTTTTGTTCCCAGTTGGCCATTTAGTGGAGCACCTTTTCATGCTAAACTGACAATTCTCTTGGCTGGGAGCAGGAAAGCACTGATTCAGTGTGATTATTAGTATCCTGAGGGCTGTTTTATGTGTTAAAAAAATATACACTCAGTAAATGTTCTCACCAACTGTTTTATGCCGAAAGAAAGCCAGGTTACAATTCACCTTTTGGTGCAGGACTGCAAGTTTCCTGTTTGAAGACTTCCTTAATTTGTAAAATACAACACATCGTCAGTCAGGTAATTTATGTGAAAATTCGCTTCCATTTGGTGTATTGTGAAATACATCAATTTGCTCACAGCAAGCTCCCACAAACAACAATGAGATGAATGAACAGATTTTCTGTTTTAGTGGTGTGGGTTGAGGGATAAATATTGACCAGGACATTGGGGACAACTTCACTGCGATTCTTTGAATGGTGCCAAAACAATTTTCATATTCACCTGAGAAGGCAGTTGATACCTCAGTTTACAATCTCATCCAAAACTGGATCTGACAACCATGGCTAAAGTTGTCCGTATATCTTGTGTGAGGGGAGGTATTGGCATAGTGGCATTGTCACTGGATTAGTAACCCAGACACCTGGGGGGCCTCCTATGGCCTGGCAGATTCCCCCCCAGGTGCCATACGCCTGGTCCACATAATAATAATAATAATTGCTTATTGTCACAAGTAGGCTTCAATGAAATTACTGTGAAAAGCCCCTAGTCACCACATTCCGGCACCTGTTAGGGGAGGCCAGTACGGGAATTGAACCCGCGCTGCATTACAAGCCAGCTGTTTAGCCCACTGTGCTAAACCAGCCTTGTATGGACCAGTGCTAAATGGCACCATGGCGAGGTCTCCCAGGTGCAGGGCTTCATTCCCGGGCCTTGGGAGACCTGACTTCGAATCCCACTGTGGTGAAATGTGCATTCATTAAAAATCAGGAAATGTTTGTTGCAAAAACCCATCTGGTTCATTTTAGGGCAGGAAATCGGCCGTCCTTATCTGGTCTCGCTTACATGTGACTCCAGACCCACAGAAATGTGGTGGACTCTTTAATGGCCTAGCAAGGCACCCAGTTTAAGGACAATCAGAGATGGGCAACAATTGCTGGCCATGCTAGCGATGCCCATGAAATCATTTTAAAAACAAACATCTGGACATGACTTCATGCGCAAAAAAACAGAGTCCCGTTTTGAGTGCTTATAGCAGAATTTTCTCAGAGCCTGCTGCCCTGATTTCTCAACACCCTCTCAGACTCCCACAATGCCCCAACTTATCTCTTTGCGGGCCCTTGAGTCCCCCTTTACCCACCACTTAAGGACAGGGTACCCCCGGGCCCAATCCCTGGCACGGGTAACCTGGCACCTTAGCACTGCCACCCTGGCAGTGCCACCAAGGCAGTCTGGCATTGCCAGAGTGAACAGATGGTACTGCCAAGGTGCCAGGCTGGCAGTGCCAAGGTGGTCAGGTGCCAGATGGAGTGCCAGGGTTCCACCCTGCCCAGAGCCCGAAAACCCGGGGGCCTCCGATGGCCTGGGAGATCCTCCCCCAGATGCCGCTATGCCTGGTTCACGTTTGTATGGATGTGATGCATTGCGCCATGGCAAGGTCTCCCAGTAATGGGCATTTGTCCCCTAGCCTTGGGAGAATGGGGCACTGACATATTTTAATGAGCCTCCTGGCTCAGTCAAATATGTTCATTTGGTCTTGCCCAGTGACGTCAACATCCAGATCACGACATCCCGCGAGGTGTCGTTCGATCTCGTGAGGCATTCTGAGCATCGCAAATCTTGCGATAGTCCTCTCACAAGATTTAACGACCTCGTAGCGTCACCGAGTTTGCCGCGACAAGGTTGTTCGATTGCGCTCCTGGTCACTTGATCCAAACATTTATATCTTTGAATCTTTACACTGACACTTTTCAATCCCTCTAAATTTGCATCGAAAATACAGCATGGCCCAACCAGTCTGTCAGTCCATGTACTTGGAGTGACTAAAACCTATCGAAGATGATGTGTCAGCTGCTTCTTGCTGATCGCTCGCTGGGCCCGGAGACTTGCCTGCAGAATAGGTGTGCAATGTTTATCATTACCAAGACGAGCCAATACATTGCTTACTGTTAACAGTCTATGAGGACATAATATGAATACTAACTCATTTGAAGCTGAACTATCTTTCATCCCAGAAGTTGTATTTTTTAATTTGCCTTAAATAAAAAAACAACTTGCATTTATATAGGGCTGGTAATGTAGCAAACCATCCTGCAGAGTTTCATAGCAGCAATTATCAAGGGAAATTTTGACATTGAACTTCATGAAAAGATATTAGGACAGGTGACGAAAAGCTTGGTCAAGGAGATAGTCTTTAAGAAGCGTCCTATAGGACTATAGGCTTTAGGACTCCACACTTCTGTGGAGAAATGATCATCAAATCCTGATGCATGACAGGCCTTAAAAAAAGCCTCTTGGGAAAGAAATGGAGCTTGATTCTCTTTTTCATCGACTAAGTGTTGACGCCAATGGAGCATGTTTGGTCTTTTACGATCAAAGATTCTGCGTGAAACCCTCAACGATTCCGGGACGGGTGAGGGGCTAGTAGCGGCGCCAGGTGAAACACCTGGCTCCCGCGCTGAAAACGGCCGGAGAATAGCCCGGCCCCAGTCCGCGCATGTGCATGGCTGATGACCTGCAGCAGTTGTGCCGCACAACGTGGCGACGACCGTGTGCAGGCCCGATCCACCATCCGCGACCCCACAGCCTACCGCCGGCCACCCCCCACCTGTCCCCCCAGCCCTCGCGGAATCCCGCCCATGGTGCCTCCTCTGATCGCAATAACGTCCCCAATCAGTGATACTGCTGCACATTACTGTTTAACCAATCACTCTGCTCTTTCCACTCAGTGTTATGATTGATCCTAATCAGAGAAAAAAAACATAGCCGGTTTATGGCACAGAAAGAGTCCACTGAGCCCATGGTGTTTGCGTCAGCTGACAAATGAGCCACCCAGCCTAACCCCACTTTCCAGCATTTGGTCAGGAGTCCTGCAGATTACGGCACGTGAGGTACACATCCAGACACCTTTTGAATGAGTTGAGGGTTTCTGCCTCTACTGTCCTTTCAGGCAGTGAGTTCCAGACCCCCACAACCCTCTGGAAAAAAAGATTTCCCCTCATTTCCCCTTTAAGCCTTTTCACCCAATTACTGACAATTATTTTATTTATAAGTAAAGAGAGATACACCTAAAGTTGCCTTTTCATTATCATTTCTCCATCACTACACAAGGGCAAAGGAATGAAAAAAAATCAGGCAGTGTTTTCCTGTAACTTGTGTTCGAATAATACACCATGGTGATGATCGCTACAGACAAAATAGTCCAGCATCGCACCTGACGAAATGGCACTAATCATAGAATCATAGACTTTTGGATCCCTACACTGCAGAAGGAGGCCACTCGGCCCATCGACTCTGCACCAACCCTCTGAAAGAGAACCCTAACCTAAGCCCAAACCCCCACCCTAAACTAGTATGGCAGGGGGGTGGGCACGGGAGCAATAGGTCAGAAGGTGAGAGGGTTGAGGGAGAACTAGGGAATAGGGACAGTGTGGCTCTGAGGCAGAGCAGACGGGGAGAAGTTGCTGAACACAGCGGGTCTGGTGGCCTGAAGTGCATATGTTTTAATGCAAGGAGCATTACGGGTAAGGCAGATGAACTTAGAGCTTGGATTACTACTTGGAACTATGATGTTGTTGCCATTACAGAGACCTGGTTGAGGGAAGGGCAGGATTGGCAGCTAAACGTTCCAGGATTTAGATGTTTCAGGCGGGATAGAGGGGGATGTAAAAGGGGAGGCGGAGTTGCGCTACTTGTTCAGGAGAGTATCACAGCTATACAGCGAGAGGACACCTCAGAGGGCAGTGAGGCTATATGGGTAGAGATCAGGAATAAGAAGGGTGCAGTCACAATGTTGGGGGTATACTACAGGCCTCCCAACAGCCAGCGGGAGATAGAGGAGCAGATAGGTAGACAGATTTTGGAAAAGAGTAAAAACAACAGGGTTGTGGTGATGGGAGACTTCAACTTCCCCAATATTGACTGGGACTCACTTAGTGCCAGGGGCTTAGACGGGGCAGAGTTTGTAAGGAGCATCCAGGAGGGCTTCTTAAAACAATATGTAAACAGTCCAACTAGGGAAGAGGCGGTACTGGACCTGGTATTGGGGAATGAGCCCAGCCAGGTGGTAGATGTTTCAGTAGGGGAGCATTTCGGTAACAGTGACCACAATTCAGTAAGTTTTAAAGTACTGGTGGACAAGGATAAGAGTGGTCCGAGGATGAATGTGCTAAATTGGGGGAAGGCTAATTATAACAATATTAGGCGGGAACTGAAGAACATAGATTGGGGGCGGATGTTTGAGGGCAAATCAACATCTGACATGTGGGAGGCTTTCAAGTGTCAGTTGATAGGAATACAGGACAGGCATGTTCCTGTGAGGAAGAAAGATAAATACGGCAATTTTCGGGAACCTTGGATGACGAATGATATTGTAGGCCTCGTCAAAAAGAAAAAGGAGGCATTTGTCAGGGCTAAAAGGCTGGGAACAGACGAAGCCTGTGTGGCATATAAGGAAAGTAGGAAGGAACTTAAGCAGGGAGTCAGGAGGGCTAGAAGGGGTCATGAAAAGTCATTGGCAAATAGGGTTAAGGAAAATCCCAAGGCTTTTTACACTTACATAAAAAGCAAGAGGGTAGCCAGGGAAAGGGTTGGCCCACTGAAGGATAGGCAAGGGAATCTATGTGTGGAGCCAGAGGAAATGGGCGAGGTACTAAATGAATACTTTGCATCAGTATTCACCAAAGAGAAGGAATTGGTAGATGTTGAGTCTGGAGAAGGGGGTGTAGATAGCCTGGGTCACATTGTGATCCAAAAAGACGAGGTGTTGGGTGTCTTAAAAAATATTAAGGTAGATAAGTCCCCAGGGCCGGATGGGATCTACCCCAGAATACTGAAGGAGGCTGGAGAGGAAATTGCTGAGGCCTTGACAGAAATCTTTGGATCCTCGCTGTCTTCAGGGGATGTCCCGGAGGACTGGAGAATAGCCAATGTTGTTCCTCTGTTTAAGAAGGGTAGCAAGGATAATCCCGGGAACTACAGGCCGGTGAGCCTTACTTCAGTGGTAGGGAAATTACTGGAGAGAATTCTTCGAGACAGGATCTACTCCCATTTGGAAGCAAATGGACGTATTAGTGAGAGGCAGCACGGTTTTGTGAAGGGGAGGTCGTGTCTCACTAACTTGATAGAGTTTTTCGAGGAGGTCACTAAGATGATTGATGCAGGTAGGGCAGTAGATGTTGTCTATATGGACTTCAGTAAGGCCTTTGACAAGGTCCCTCATGGTAGACTAGTACAAAAGGTGAAGTCACACGGGATCAGGGGTGAACTGGCAAGGTGGATACAGAACTGGCTAGGCCATAGAAGGCAGAGGGTAGCAATGGAGGGATGCTTTTCTAATTGGAGGGCTGTGACCAGTGGTGTTCCACAGGGATCAGTGCTGGGACCTTTGCTCTTTGTAGTATATATAAATGATTTGGAGGAAAATGTAACTGGTCTGATTAGTAAGTTTGCAGACGACACAAAGGTTGGTGGAATTGCGGATAGCGATGAGGACTGTCTGAGGATACAGCAGGATTTAGATTGTCTGGAGACTTGGGCGGAGAGATGGCAGATGGAGTTTAACCTGGACAAATGTGAGGTAATGCATTTTGGAAGGGCTAATGCAGGTAGGGAATATACAGTGAATGGTAGAACCCTCAAGAGTATTGAAAGTCAAAGAGATCTAGGAGTACAGGTCCACAGATCACTGAAAGGGGCTACACAGGTGGAGAAGGTAGTCAAGAAGGCATACGGCATGCTTGCCTTCATTGGCCGGGGCATTGAGTATAAGAATTGGCAAGTCATGTTGCAGCTGTATAGAACCTTAGTTAGGCCACACTTGGAGTATAGTGTTCAATTCTGGTCGCCACACTACCAGAAGGATGTGGAGGCTTTAGAGAGGGTGCAGAAGAGATTTACCAGAATGTTGCCTGGTATGGAGGGCATAAGCTATGAGGAGCGATTGAATAAACTCGGTTTGTTCTCACTGGAACGAAGGAGGTTGAGGGGCGACCTGATAGAGGTATACAAAATTATGAGGGGCATAGACAGAGTGGATAGTCAGAGGCTTTTCCCCAGGGTAGAGGGGTCAATTACTAGGGGGCATAGGTTTAAGGTGAGAGGGGCAAAGTTTAGAGTAGATGTACGAGGCAAGTTTTTTACGCAGAGGGTAGTGGGTGCCTGGAACTCACTACCGGAGGAGGTAGTGGAGGCAGGGACGATAGGGACATTTAAGGGGCATCTTGACAAATATATGAATAGGATGGGAATAGAAGGATACGGACCCAGGAAGGGTAGAAGATTGTAGCTTAGTCGGGCAGTATGGTCGGCACGGGCTTGGAGGGCCGAAGGGCCTGTTCCTGTGCTGTACATTTCTTTGTTCTTTGTTCTTTGTTCTATCCTTGTAACCCCATCTAGGAACAATTAAGCATATTCAGTCCACCTAACCTGAACATCCTTGGAGTGTGGGAGGAAACCGGAGCACCCGGAGGAAACCCACCCAGACACAGGAAGAATGTGCAGACTCCACACAGACAGTCACCCGAGGTCGGATATTGAACCTGGGTCCCTGGCGCTGTGAGACAGCAGTGCTAACCACTGTGTCACCATGCCGCCCCGGTATGATCGTTCTTTTCGCAAAAGTGACCTGAAATGGGCCAAATTCCTGCTCATTCACCCCTTCCCAAGTAAGGGATACTCTGGTCAAATGTCCCCTCTGTGAGAGCTGTTATTGAATATTGATTAGTGATCAAACCTGGGGACCTTCAGCTCTACTCTCGTCGTTGTACTAAGTAATTGAGAGAGGGAGGGAGGCAAGTTTCAATGGTGCTTAACCAGGTCAATAGGTACCATGGGATGCATTGATCCATTTATTTTCTAGGGTTGGATAACATAGACTTCAACATTGAATTTACAACACAGAAACAGCATGCAGTCAAACAGCTATATGCCAGTGTTTATGCTTCACACAAAACCTCCTCCCACCTCACTACACCTCACCTCTTGAGGAGAAAGTGTACCTAGTGGAAAACTCTGCAGTTGTTCAGGTCTGCCTCTACTATTAATAATTAGCCATGTTTGATCAATTTAGCACAGTTAAGAATGGGATAATAACCCGAGCATCCCCATCCTCGGTAGCAGCAACACTCTATCCAATCAAATGATAATGGATTTAGGTGCTTCAATAATGTTCCGAAGATTGCTTACATATTCCGGTGCAGGGTGTAGGATGAAGTTAGTGCCAGTTGAGTCTTCCAGCCCTGGCAACCTCATCACCTTGGGGATACCTGCTTGGATCAAGCCCACGCATCTCTTTCTGATGACTCTTAGAAACTTTAAATTAGATGCGTGTTATGACCTTCTCCAGTGAATGAATTTCAAGGACAAAGATTTACCTGCAAGTGGCATTCATTTAGCACCAAAGTTAAAAAGGGACTGAGAAGAGATCATGGCAAATGGAAATACTATACTGCGGATCATATCAGCCATGACCTTATTGAATGGCACAGCAGACTCGATGGGCTGAATGGCCTACTCCTGCTCCTACACCTTATGGGCATACGGTCTAATACAGCAGAGAATCGCTGGGATGGCATGGTGGCACAGTGGTTAGCATTGTTGCCTCACAACGCCATGGACCAAGGTTCAATTCCAATCTTGGATGATTGTCCATGTGGAGTTTGCACGTTCTCCCCGTGTCTGCTCCGGGTGCTCCAGTTTCCTCCCAGTCCAAAGATGCGCAGGTTAGATGGGGTTACAGGGTTACGGGGATAGGGTGGATAAGGGGACCTCGATAGGGTGTTCTTTCAGAGGGTCGGCACAGATTGGATGGGCCAACTAGCCTCCTTCTGCACTGGAGGAATTTTATAGTTCTATGGTTCTAGGAATGTTCTTCACATGTTAGATTTAAAGTCACAATGTTTGCGCAATATGGAGCGAGGGGAATTCTATATTGCATTTCACTTGTGAAGTGTTTGATTTGGAAGCCATGAAAAGTGTAAAAAGAGTTGAATTTCATGGCACCTTCATCTAAAAGATGCACTGCAGCAACTCACAAATGCTCCTTCAACAATGCTTTCCAAACTTACAACGTCTACTACCTAAAAAATAAGGGCAGCAGGCTCATGGGCGCGCTTCCGCTACCAAGCTCCCCTCCAGGCCACGCACCACCCTCACCTCTTTTATTGGCACTGATTTAAAATGCTGGAACTCCCGACCCAGGGGCACTGTGGCAGCACCTTCCCCACACAGGCTGCAGCAGCTCAACAAAGTGGCTCACTACTGCTTCTTCAAGGGCTTTGCCAGTGAAGCCCACATCCCGTGAACGAATACGTTTAAGAAGTGAATAGATAGAACCGAGAGTTATTACACAGACAAACAGTCCGACTCCAGCCTGCCAGCTGAACCCAGTTGCCAAAAAAGATGCCACAGTTAACATTGTGCGATTTATCCAATCTTTGAACAGGGGCACCAATCAACACTCACACAAGGAAAAAGAGCACATGGAACACAATCTCTCGTAATGTCTAAAATATTCTTTCATTTTTGAAAACCAACAGCGCTGGAAAATATTTCAAGAACTTTTGGGTTTCTTCTGAAGGAATCACCAAATTATTTACAGTGCAGAAGGAGGCCATTCAGCCCAACAAGTCTGCACCGGCCCTTGGAAAGAGTACCTTACTGAGACCCATGCCTCCACCCTATCCCCGCAACCCAACCTATCCTTTTCATAGATTCATAGAATTTACAGTGCAGAAGGAGGCCATTCGGCCCATCACATCTGCACCGGCCCTTGGAAAGAGCACCCGACTTAAGCCCACACCTCCACCCTATCCCCGCAACCCAGTAACCGCACCTCACTGTTTTGGACACCGTATCCCCATAACCCAGTAACCCCACCTAACCCTTCTTGGAACTAAGGGCAATTTAGCATGGCCAATCCACCTAACCTGTACATCTTTGGACTGTGGGATGAAACCGGAACACCCGGATGAAATCGATGCAGATACGGGGAGAACGTGCAGACTCCTCAAAGGCAGTGACCCAAACCGGGAATCGAACCTGGGACCCTGGAGCTGTGAGGCAGCAGTGCTAACCACTGTGCCAACCTTATGAAACTTATGAATCAAGGCTCTCTGCAAACATGATGGATAGTTGACCGCTATTCATTGACCAGAGAAGGGGCACAACAGGACATTAGCAAAGACCTTCACCTGCACCTGGCTTTCGGAGGAGACACAGCTCATTAGTAGGTTTGTGGGGGGTGAAGTAGGCGACAACCGCAGATATTTTTTTTCAGGCCTAACAAAGAAGCCTGACAGTTTGAGTTATGTTGACAGCCTCCCCTCAAAGGGAAGGAGAGTGTCATCTGGGGAGAGATGAAACATGTCTTGCTGTCACCCTGTGCACAGAATAAATGAATGGCCCAGAATCTTGCCATCAGCGACAATCCCATCTGGGGAAAAATGGGAGAGAAGAATTTGATGTTATAAATCACCATAATTTGTTACAATTTCTAAAGACAAATATGACAGGCTGGAATTACTTTGCAGTGCTGAGACAGTCATTTGCAGAAGCCATAAAGTGCCCGTGTAAATCTTTGGATGAGATATATTTAATCTGAGGAAACAGAACAATATCATCTCAGTGTGTTCTGTTTGCACAGAACTCAGCGGCAGTGTTGTTTCTTGTGATTTGCCTGCGAAGAAAAGCTATGTTTTATCTTGTTATTCAACTATTACTGAATGACGTCTGATTTCATCCGAACAATTTGTCGCACATTACCCTAAACTGCAGACCTTGTTACAATACGAAGATGTATTTCAAATCTTATGAGCAGTTTGATACACTTTCTGGAGCCTATATTTGTCACGTAAAATTAAACGTGGGAAATTCAGGGTTCTGCATATTAACCGATGCAGTGTCCCTATCAGTAATGTGGGGGTTTATTATAAATTGGGTATCAGAAATGAAATAATGTTGCAATCGAACTATGGGATAATAGAACGGCCATGGCACCGAAAGGGGCCATTCAGACCATCGGCTCTGCGCCAGCCGAAAAATAAAAATTTACTAGCTGCCCATTCTAATCCCACCTTGAGGCACCCGGCCCATATCTTTGCATGTTACAGCACTCCAGTGCTAATCCAGGTATCTTTTAAATGGGTTGAGATTTTTTGCCTTCACCACCAAACCTGGCAGCGATTTCCACATGTCCACCATCCTCTGGGTGAAGAGGCTTTTCCTCAAGGCTCCTCTGAACTTTCTAGCAATCACCTTAAATCTGTGCCCCCTGGTAATTGACTTCTCCACTAGGGGAAACAGGTCCTCCCTGTCTAGGCCCCTCATAGAACAACGATCAAACAAAGAACAAAGAACAAAGAAATGTACAGCACAGGAACAGGCCCTACGGCCCTCCAAGCCCGTGCCGACCATGCTGCCCGACTAAACTACAATCTTCTACACTTCCTTGGTCCTCTATTCCCATCATATTCATGTATTTGTCAAGATGCCCCTTAAATGTCACTATCGTCCCTGCTTCCACCACCTCCTCAGGCAGCAAGTTCCAGGCACTCTGTGTACATCTCCTCTAAACCTTGCCCCTCGCACCTTAAACCTATGCTCCCTAGTAATTGACCCCTCTACCCTGGGGAAAAGCCTCTGACTATCCACTCTGTCTATGCCCCTCATAATTTTGTAGACCTCTATCAGGTCACCCCTCAACCTCCGTCGTTCCAGTGTGAACAAACTGAGTTTATTCAACCACTCATCATAGCTAATGCCCTCCATACCAGGCAACATCTCTTCTGCACCCTCCACATCCTTCTGGTAGTGTGGCGACCAGAATTGAACACTCTCCTCCAAGTGTGGCCTTTTTGTATTAATTTTGTATTGCTCATTTAAGTCACCCCTGAGCCTCCTCTGCTCTAAGGAAAACAACCCCAGCCTATACAATCTCTCCCCATAGCTACAGTTTTCAAGAACTGGCAACGTTCTTATCAATCCGAAGTGGAGGGTGTGAGCAACGGGAAAATCCTTTGGCAGCGGCAGGACCAGGAAAACAGCGCAGCAGTTAGCACAGCTACCTCACAGCACCAGGGACCCCGGTTCGATTCTAACCTTGAGTGACTGTCTTGGTGGAGTTTGCACATTCTCCCCATGTCCGCATGGGTTTCCTCCAGGTTCCTCCCACAGTCCAAAGATGGGCAGGTGAGGTGGATTGGCCATGATAAATTGTCCCTTAAGTGTCCAAAGATGAGGGTGGCGGAGAGGGCCTAGGTGAGGTGCCCTTTCAGATGGTTGGACTAGCAGTGGTGGGCTGAATGGCGTTTTTCTGCACTGCCAGGGATGCTATGATTCAGGGATCCTGTGATACTGCCGCCAGTCAATGGCAGGCTGCCTTCGCAAAACATGGGTAGGGGTAGCAGAAAATCCAGCCCGGTCCATGGTCACCATTCCCAATATTAGTTTTCAATTCCCAATTTTATTACCTGCTGCCATGGTGGGATTTGAACCCATGTCCACAGAGTATTAGCCTGGACCTCTGGATTACCATTCCAGTGATAGTACCACTCAGCCCTTCAAGCCTGTGGAAATACTTGCTCACTGTCTACTCTATCAAATCCTCTCTTACCCTGGTTAGATCTCAGGATCCAAAAAGAATATAAAAACAGAGACTTATCACCCAGAAAGTTTCACTGGCATCATAGACGCTGACTCAGCAGTTTTACTAATCAGGAGCCTTGAATCAAGGTTGATGGATCGGCAACAATTCAAATTGAACTGAACTAGAAATAATTGATATGAGTCCGAGGTTTTATAAGGTGATTGTGTTTTGGGACTATGCTGAGCTCTGAGATGCAGAGGGATGAATTGCAAAAGGCCCATTTAAGGCATAAATGAGGAGACATTTTTTTCTCTCAGAGGGTTGAGAGTCTCTGAGACTCTGTTCCTCAAAAGGCAGAGAAATCAAAGTCTTTGAATATTTTTATGGCAGAGCTAGATAGATTCTTGATGTAATAACCTGCATGTTCTATGTTCTATGTTCTATGTGACATGCCTGAGGTTCATCCAACTGGGGATGATAGTTCCCTTGTTCTGATTGGACAAGGAATTAACTAGCATTTGTATAATAGGTCGGCCTCTGTAGTAACTGACAGAAAGGAGTAAGGACCAAGGGTGGGATTCTCCGACCCCCCGCCGGGTGGGAAAATCACCGGGGGTCGGCAGAGTCCGGCGCTACTCAATGGGCGCTGGGGCTGCCCGAATTCTCCGGCCCACAATGGGCCGAAGTCCCGCCCATCTTTTGCCAGTCCCGGCGGCGTAAATTGGAGTAGGTCCTTACCGGCGGGACCTGGCGGCGTGGGCGGCCTCCGGGGTTCTTGGGGGGGGGGGGCGCGGGGGGATCTGGCCCCGGGAGGTGCCCCCACGGTGGCCTCGCCCGCGATCAGGGCCCACTGATCAGCGGGCGGGCCTGTGCCGTGGGGGCACTCTATCCTTCCGCACTGGAGGCTGCACCGGTCCGCCATTCCCGGTGCGGAAACAAAGCCCTCTGCACATGTACGGGGATGACGCCAGCATGCGCTGGCGCTCCTGCGCATGTGCCAACTTGCGCCAGCCGGCGGAGGCCCTTTGGCCCCAGTTGGCGTGGCGCCAGCTCCTTTCCCGCCGGCCGGCGGGGTGCAAACCACTCTGGGGCGGGCCTAGCACCTGAAGGTGCGGGGGATTCCGCACCTTTGGGGCGGCCCGACGCCAGAGTGGTTCACGCCACTCCGTCCCACCGGGACCCCCCGCCCCGTCGAGTATGGGAGAATCCCGCCCCCTGTGTTGTGTAACTGGGCCCCAGGTATATGAAGCAGGTATATATCGTGGGCCGAAGGGCCTGTACTGCGCTGTATTGTTCTATGTTCTGCTTCAAATTGTGCCTGATGACTGGATGATTTAGGGTCTGGGAGGCCCAGGGTGACACTTTTACTGGGAGCAAAGTGCAAGCTGTTCATACCTGAAAACAAAGGCAGGCACTGATATGCTGACTGTGGGTAGACGTTCTGTCTCCAAATTTGAGCAGAAGAAAACCATAGAAAAGTTACAGGGTAGAAAGAGGCCATTCATCCCATCGTGTCTGCACCGGCCAAAAAGGAGAAAAGAAAAACTAGCATTCACTTTAATCCCATTTCCCAGCATCTTGCCTGTGGCCTTGCAGGTTACAGCACTTCAGATGCAGATCCAGGTAACTCTCTTAAATGAGTTGAGCATTTGAGCCTCAACCACCAACTTCAGCAGTGAATTCCAGATGTCCACCACCCTCTGGATGAAAAGGTTTTTGTCATGTCCCTTCTATTCCTTCTACCAATCACCTTAAAGTCCCCCGGTAATTGGCCCCTCTGTTAGGGGAAACAAGTCTTTCCTGCCCACACTGTCTAGGCCCCTCATAATTCTGTACACCTCAATTAGGTCAGTCTTTGGCTTCCTCTATTCTAAGGAAAACAACCCTAATCTTTCCAATCTCTCCTCATAGCTGTAATTTTCAAGCCATGGCAACATTCTGGTAAATGTCCCCTGCACTCTCTCCAAAGCAAGTATGTCTTTCTTATAATGTGATGTCCAGATGTGCACAAAAAACTCCAGGTGTGGCCTTACCAGTGTTTTGTACAGTCTCACCATTACAGACTTGCTTTCTTATTCAATACCTTACCCAATAAAGCAGTGACCTACTTTTACTAACCGGCCGACCTTCGTGACCCATTATTTTTGCTTATCTTTAATGCGACAGATGAGCCTGCCTGGTCCTGACGATCTCATTTGCTTTGTCATTCAATGTTACATTTCTGCTAAGGACTTCAGCTGATGATTGAAGTTCTTGCTGCACCCTTTGAAAAAAATCAAGAGGTTTGTCCTCGAATTCTCCATGCTTAGCCTTCATCTGCCTTTGAAGTTTTAAGGGTTTTAAATTTTCATTTGTCAGTACTTCCCTGCATATAACATACAAGCTCTGGAGTGCCATCTATGACCACAGGAATGTCTTTCTGTTTGCCTAACTAATAAATCCCCTATCACTACTGCTCCCCCTTTCTTCTTCCTTCCCTTCTGCAGATGGTGATATTTGCTATGCAATCCATCACCTAGGTCATCCATAGCATCCTTGAATTCCCACATACTACAGGATGTGCATTCCACAGGACCAAGCTGCCCAGTCATGCTTAAACATTACTTTCTTTTGTTAACTTTATTTTACTTTGTTTTACTAATATTATTTGTTTTACTTGTCATTGGCTTAATTTACTTCACTGTTGCTTGTGCTTGTTATTTAAATCTAAATATTTACTTCTTTAAAAATAATTTGAAAATCTTAATTTTCCGCTGTTTAAGGATACTTGCCAACAGCAGTTTCTCACTCACCGATAAACTCAGTTTCCTGTGACGTTGCTCTGATGTTTTTTCCTGAAACTCAGCCAGCTCCCGGATAGGCCTGGTCCAGTTCTCTCTGCTTCCCGAAGGTAAGCGAAGGACCCGAGCCCCTGCCCTCTCTTTTACCTGCTCCAGAGTAGTGGTGTCTCCTGCAGGTCCAGTTCTTTCTACTTCCTGAAGAATGGGTTTTAAACATAAATGGGATGGGTAACACGGTGGCCTCAAGGCGCCGAGGATTCAGGTTTGATCCCGGCCCTGGGTCACTGTCCGTGTGGAGCTTGCACATTCTCCCCGTGTCTGCGTGGGTGTTACCCCACCAACCCAAAATGATGTGCAGGGTAGGTGAATTGGCCACGCTAAATTGCCCCTTAATTGGAAAAAGAAAGAATTGGGTACTCTAAATTTATTTGAAACAACAAAATAAACATAAATGAGCAAAATATCCACCAGTCAACCACGTTTCTCTGTAATGCCATACTTTGCTTTCTGTCAGACGGTAGTTACCTTCAAGGGCACAGACTGGACCTCTCTCCTCCCTGATGCTGACTGCCCCTGGGTCTTTTTGGCGCACTTTGCTGCTCCACTCAATGGGAATGTAGACAGCCTGTGAATTCTGCTTCAAGGTCTTAAATGTTTGCTGAGCTATGTTAACCTCTGGTGCACCAATACTTCTGAGAATCCTGTGTTGTTCTAATGCCTCTTCTGCATCCCAACTTCTGTTACCCCGCCATTGGTGGCTGTACTTTAAGGCACCCAGTCTCTTCCTAAATCTCCTTAACTTGCTTCTTTGATCAAGAGTTTGTTTATCTCCCCTGTTGGGTGCGATTTAACTAAATGAGAACCAAGTCCCATGGCGAGCGTCTTTCCCAGCATTCGCAGCACCAGGAAACACCCTGCTATTTAACGAGTCCCCGGTTAGATCGCGGGCCACACATAGCCCCGTTTTATGCACTGAGGAGATCCACTTGACTGAACTCCTCAGTGTAGCGAGAGTTTGGGATGCCATTTTTAAATGGCGTTGCGATCTCTGGAGCCCCCGATGCGATCCCTCCAAACCCCAACTCACTATGAGGGGTCCCATGGCCCCCTACAGCAACTGCACAGGGCACCCCTGGTTCAATCGCCGTTGTGTGAAAAATGCCACCTTGGCTGTCCCAACCTGGTATCCTGGCAGTGCCACCTGGGCACCTTGGAATTGCCAGGATGTAACTGCCAAGGTGCCAGGCTGGTAGTGTCAGGGTGCCCAAGTGCCAGGGTACCACCCTGCCCAAACGACATGCACCTGGGGGCCTCTGATCCCCTGGGGGACCCCCACGAGTGCCATTCCGTCTGGTCCCCATTTGTGGAGACCAGTACTGAATGGCGCTCATCCAAGATCTCTTAGATGAAAGAGATCGATCCCAACACCTCAGGAAACTGCATATTACAGCAAGACTAGCTATGTCACTCTAATTAGCAGATTTGCCATTTGTGATCCTGTCTACAATGGCTGGGATTCACATCGCAAAGTCTCACGAGATTGCGTTAGATCTAACAAAGCGTTGCAAGCCGGGTAGATTCCGGGAGGAGGGTCTCCTGGCTCCTATTGGCCATGTTGCGCCGCAAGGCGCTGCATTTCTGGCACAACATCTCCTTTTTTGGCACAGTGTCAATTTGTGTCTTGAGTACATGCCTTAGAATGGTTTACTATATTAAAGTCGCTGTATAAATGCACGTTGTTGTTCAATCGCAACCACGTGAGGATGTATTAGCCATATCTTTTTCAAGTTCTTGGACACAGCCAGTAGCGGGATAGAGGGAACATTTTGTTCTGGTTAACATTAACCGTTAACCAAATGAGCAGCAAAGTTGAAGAAAACAGTTGCCCACAACATTTGCCTGTGAATTATGGAAGTATGCAGAAAGCAGCAGTTGATTGTGACAGCTATCTCAATGGCTTTAGGTGAATGCATTACCCTGTCTGATAGCGAACCAAACAAACCAGGGAGGCTAAGGGCCTGATTCTTCAGTCTGTGCTAAGTTAATTGATTTCAGGCAAGCTAACAGTCAGGGGCGGTATTTCATGGAGACAACAGGGTCTTTCCAGCCAGATTGTGAGCTGGCGAGAGCCCAGTGTTCACTCGTTTAGGGAAGGCCCACAGGATGAAGTGCCGTTCAGGCAATAGACGAGCCAGCAGCAGGCCTTCCCTTGGGATCCTGGTCCCGGGGAACAAAAGTCCCGCCCACCATGAGCTGCCAGCTAATCAGAGATCGGCAGCTCTATTGAACAGTTGCGCCACTGGGTAGATGGGGATTGGCCTAGGATTGTGGATGGGCCCGGGTACACAGATGAGAGTTGGCAAGAGGGTTCATGGGATGGGTGTTGTGGGGGAGGGAGTGTCATTGGGGTCTGCAGCAAAGGCAGTGGGATGGTGCTTAGTGGGTTTCCTCCACCTTCCTGATACTGGGTCCCTCAAACAGGCACTCAGCATCTTTGAACTTTGACCCACTTAAGGGCCTCACTCGCCACTGGAAAGGGCCTCAAATTCCCCGCAGGGACACTGCATCACTGGGCTGTGTGGAGGGGGAGGGGATGCAGCAACCTATCCGGCTGCCGATAGCTCCGGAGTGAGGTTGGTTACGGAGCCATACAGCAGATTTATAGTTCGCAGATGCTCATCAATGAAAAATGACTGCTGAGTTGAATATGCCAAGGGACCATACCTCAGCAGGAAGAAGGAGAGAGAGAAAGAAAGTGAGAGAGAGAGAGTGAGAGAAAAGAGAAAAAGGAAATAAACATAGGTGGAAAGAAAATAATAATAATAATAATCGCTAATTGTCACAAGTAGGCTTCAATGAAGTTACTGTGAAAAGCCCCTAGTCGCCACATTCCGGCACCTGTTCGGGGAGGCCAGTACGGGAATTGAACCCGCGCTGCTGGCCTTGTTCTGCATTACAAGCAGGTTGTTTAGCCCACTGTGCGGCCAGGTTCTCTCACCCTATTGGCTAAGGGAGGCAGCACAAGTTAGAAGATTCATGAAATACGAATAAGTAAACTGAATTGATGATGCTGTTTATTACTGTGCCACTAAATTTGTTGAATGAGTAGAGTCTATATTTGTAACATTCAAGACAGAAGTTGCTTATATTGATTTTCTTGTTGTATGCAAGATTATACCGTGGGCCACTTTAATATACCGATTGGTGAAATCTCACTGCAGGACTTGCTGTTCTAATAGCTAATGCAACATTGTTTATTTGTTATTAATACCTACAGTGCTTACACTGTATTCAGCCAGAATCCTTTGACTTCTGAATATTTCAGCAGAACACAAAACACAGCATGATGGGCAGAATACTCCGCCTCGCCGCACCAAGTTTCACCCTGCCGGCGGGATGCTCCGTTATGCCGGCTGGACAATGGGGTTTGCCATTATGGGGTAGCCCCACGCCATCGGGAAATCCCTCGGCTGCCGGCAAAACGGAGCAGCCCGCGGAGAATCCTGCCCAATATCTTTAGATCTGAAAGCACGTACTGTGAAAGTTCCATTGTAATAATGTTCTGCTCTCGATCGATTTTTAAATATAAAAGCAGGTTGCAGATTTTATAAAACTAAATTGTATTGTTGTGGGTTGCATTTGAAATGAAAATCGCTTATTGTCACAAGTAGGCTTCAAATGAAGTTACTGTGAAAAGCCCCTAGTCGCCACATTCCGGCGCCTGTTCGGGGAGGCTGTTACGGGAATCGAACCGTGCAGCTGGCCTGCCTTGGGCTGCTTTCAAAGCCAGCGATTTAGCCCTGTGCTAAACAGCCCCATTTAGTAACCCTTGTATGATTTTCTTTTCTCTTTTGAAATACGGAGATAATTTTTCCTTCCCATCAAAAGCTCTCTTGTGTCCCATTGTTTGTCACCGTACTTCGACCCCCAAAGTGTGTGTGTATTGACAAGTCCTACATAATCCTTGGTATTATTTCATACAACATTGTGTGCTGAATAAGCACCACACAATGATACGGTCAAAACTATGTATATTTAAAACTATGGATTTCTTCCGTTACAATATACTTTTTTATGTTGCATGCAGTTTGACATTTTCTAATGCATTGATATGCAAATAGAATGCTGAAAATAGTTCAATCTATCAATAGATATTCACGGATTTAGATGAGAGTCTTTTTTTTTAAGAAGTTATTTTTGCCCACCCGACAGGAACAAGGTGGGTGTGCATTTAAAACCGCTGGGCTAGGAGTATAATGAAATACTCTCCATTTGTCTGGATGAGTGCAGCTCCAACGACACTCAAGAAGCTCAACACCATCCAGGACAAAGCAGCCCACTCGATTGCACCCCCACCCACAAACATTCAAATCCTCCACCACTGATGAACAGTGGCAGCCGTGTGTATCATCTGCAAGATGCACTGCAGCAACTCAACAAAGTTCCTTGGACAACACCTTCCAAACACACGACCACCACTATCTAGAAGGACAAGAGCAGCAGATGCCTTGGAACTCCACCACCTGGAAGTTTCCCTCCAAGTCACTCATCACCGTGACTTGGAAATAGGGCACCGTTCCTTCACTGTTGCTGAGGCAACATCCTGGAACTCCCTCCCTAATAGCACAGTGGGTGTACCTACACCTCAAGTACTGCAGCGGTTCAAGACGGCAAGTCACCAACACCTTCTGAAGGGCAACTAGGGATGGGCAATAAATGCTGGCCTAACCAGCAACACCCACATCCAGTAAATTTTTATTTTTTTTAATTCCCACTCAAATCCCTTTTCTCTGCCACCAGCTTAACTGGCTCCTGATTTGGACCCCAAGGCACTGGGCTGACCCAAGCATGAGCCTCATTATTTATTTTAATCAGAGCCCTGTGACCTCCATCAAACTACTTTGGCATTTTAGGAATATTGGAAGGACAGAACAGAAGTAAGCCTTTCAACCCCTTGAGACTTTTCCACAGTTCAATTTGATTACGGCTGATTTGTATTTGCATTTACCAACCTGGCTTCCACGCAGTTTAATGGTCCTGCCTGACGACAATCTAGCTGCCAATGTTTTGAAATTTTCAATTAACCCAGTCTTAAATGTCTTTTGGGGTGGCGGAGAAAGTTGCTGATGTACACTTGCCCTGGTTTGTGAAGACATGGGGCAAAATTCTCCCCAAACGGCGCAATGTCCGCCGACTGGTGCCCAAAACGGCGCCAATCAGACGGGCATCGTGCCGCCCCAAAGGTGCGGAATGCTCCGCATCTTTGGGGGCCGAGCCCCAACATTGAGGGGCCAGGCCGACGCCGGAGGGATTTCCGCCCCGCCAGCTGGCGGAAACGGCCTTTGTTGCCCCGCCAGCTGGCGCGGAAATGACATGTCGGGGCGGCGCATGCGCGGGAGCGTCAGCGGCAGTGGGGAGAGTCTCTTCCGCCTCCGCCATGGTGGAGACCGTTGCGGAGGCGGAAGGGAAAGAGTGCCCCCACGGTACAGGCCCGCCCGCGGATCGGTGGGCCCCGAACGCGGGCCAGGCCACCGTGGGGGCACCCCCCGGGGCCAGATCGCCCTGCGCCCCCCCCCAGGACCCCGGAGCCCGCCCACGCCGCCTTGTCCCGCCGGTAAATAGGTACTCTAATTTACGCTGGCGGGACAGGCAATTTATCGGCGGGGCTTCGGTCCATTTGGGCCGGAGAATCCAGCGGGGGGGCCCGCCAACCGGCGCGGCCCGATTCCCGCCCCCGCCGAATATCCGGTACCGGAGACTTCGGCAACTGGCGGGGTCGGGATTCACGGCGGCCAACGGCCATTCTCCGACCCGCTGGGGGGTCAGAGAATGACGCCCATGCTTCCCAACATCAGCCCTATAATAATTTGTATGTCTTTTTGAGCAGAGTACTCAATAATTTTATCGTGCCCAAAGATAGCTTCTTTCTTCAATGGGTAGTTGGTGACGAGGAAATAAATGAGGCTTGAGAATGGCCCACAGTTGGGAAAACTGGTGAAAGGTTAGCAACTTGGACCAGGGGGAGATCGGCACTTGGGGCTGGGCGAGTGGCGGGGTGGTGGGAGATGTTGCAAAGTGGCCAAAATATTCCTGCAGTGGACATGGAGAACATCCCTCCTCTTCCTGACCCACCGGGAGTGCTGAAATGGAATTTACCTTCTGGAGCTCGCAGCTCATTTCTCCCATTTCACTGCCAGGATTCCCGATTCTTGGAAAACCCATGCAGCAATAGTAAATCTGAAATCGTGCTTGCAATTGCTCTGTGGGAGCCCAATTTAGACATGTGCATTAAGTGGCCCTCCTCTGCACGACAGGACATTTAAACTCTCTGATACTCTGCTGCTGCTTGTAGTTACTCCAGTCTGGAGATCTGCTCGGAGGCCACTTTCCTCTGTCGACCATCATCTCCCTATAGCCACTCTGCAACCTCTCTGCAATGTCCCTCATCCACCCACACCGAGGTGGAACCCTCTTTCTGATGTCCTGCACATTGCCCTCCGCAAGAGATCTCTGTAGCTTTTCAATTCTGATCAAATGGCCAAAATGCTGACATTTTCATTTCTGGATATCATTTTTTAGAGTTTTCTTTGCTTTTGCAGTTTCAAGCATTTTTTTAATGCTCTGTACATGAAATGTTAAGCATTCATCCTAACATCCTCCTTTCAAAGGCCTCCATTTTCTTCCATACATCTTTACTTATTATCCAGACTTTACGGGCAAATAGGAAAGTGCTCAGAATGTGGCAACTTGCGAGTTAGAACCTTGGGCTTTCTTGTTGTTGACACATTCTTCAACTTCACAAAATTACTCATGGTTTTCTCTATTCTTATTCTAACATCTGCAACGCACTTGATGTCTTCTCTTATCATTTGCCGTGAAAGACAAACCCAGTTACTTCTTAAATCTTCACTCTTTTTTTTCTTCATTCATGGGATGTGGGCATCGCCAGCTGTGCCAACATTTATTGCCCATCTCTAATTGTCCATGAGGGGGCAGTTAAGAGTCAACCACATTGCTATGGGTCTGGAGTCACATGTCGGCCAGACCAGGTAAGGATGACAGATTTCCTTCCCTAAAGGACATAATGATAATCATTTTATTTTAATCACAAGTAAGCTTCCATTAGTGAAGCGGATGGGTGTTTACGACAATGCTTTCATGGTCATCATTAGACTGTTAATTACGGATGTTTATTGAATTCAAATTTCACCATCTACAGTGGCGGGATTTGAACCTCCGCGATGGCCGATGCGGAAGTGACCCCCCCCCTCGCATGTGCAGGGATGACGTCAGCAGCTGCCGACGCTCCCGCGCATGCGCGGCCTTCCGCCGACCGGCGAAGTCCCTTCGGCCCCGGCTGGCGTGGCGCCAAAGGCCTTTCCCGCCAGCCGGCGGCACGCCAACCACTCCAGCGCGAGGCTAGCCCTTCAAGGTGAGGGCTTGGCCCCTAAAGGTATGGAGAAATCCGCACCTTTGGGGCGGCCCGACGCCAGAGTGGTTCCCGCCACTCCATCCCGCCGGGACCCCCCGCCCAGCCGGGTAGGGGAGAATCCAGGTCCATTGTCATCATTAGACTTTTAATTCCAGTTTCTTCCAGTGTATCACTATCAGTGCTCTTGTCTTTTTGCTGTTCCTACCCAATCCACATTCCAAGCTTCCAGATTTTACCCCGTCTATGATATTTTGACTCTGCAAGGAGTATGCGTTGTCAGTATAATATTAGTTTGTTATGATCTCGCCTCCAATTTGTACCCAAGAATTACATGAAATCCCTGAATATTTGTTCTGCGTACATATTGAATAATTTTAGTGACAGTACACAGCCTCCTCATACTCCTCTCTTGAATTGAATAAGTTAGTTAATTGCACGATGGTGAATGATATTCACCTCCATTAAACCGGGGTGTTGGGCATGATTAGCATTTGCCCCACTCCCATTTGCCTGAAGTCAGCATCACAATTAAAATCGCTCAGCCCTCCTTGCGACCCACCCCATGGGCGAAATTCTCCCCCAACGGCGGGATGTCCGCCGACTGGCGCCAAAGACGGCGCCAATCAGACGGGCATCGCGACGGCCCAAAGGTGCGGAATGCTCCGCATCTTTGGTGGCCTAGCCCCAACATTGAGGGGCTAGGCTGATGCCGGAGGGATTTCCGCCCCGCCAGCTGGCGGAAATGGCGTTTGTTGCCCCGCCAGCTGGCGCGGAAATGCGGCGCATGCGCGGGAGCGTCAGCGGCCGCTGTCAGTTTCCCGCGCATGCGCAATGGGGAGAGTCTCTTCCGCCTCCGCCATGGTGGAGGCCGTGGCGGAGGCGGAAGGGAAAGAGTGCCCCCACAGCACAGGCCCGCCCGCGGATCGGTGGGCCCCGATCGCGGGCCAGTCCACCGTGGGGGCACCCCCCGGGGTCAGATCGCCCCGCGCCCCCCCCCAGGACCCCGGAACCCGCCCACGCCGCCTGGTCCCGCCGGTAAATACCAGGTTTGATTTACGTCGGCGGGACAGGCAATTCCTGGGCGGGACTTTGGCCCATCCGGGCCGGAGAATCCAGCGGGGGGTCCCGCCAACCGGCGCGGCCCGATTCCCGCCCCCGCCCAATCTCCGGTACCGGAGACTTCGGCGGGGGCGGGATTCACGGCGGCCAACGGCCATTCTCCGACCCGGCAGGGGGTCGGAGAATGACGCCCCATGTGTTTGAAAATGGATATGCCTCTGAATGTAGGCTTTTATTTGCTGAGAAACCACACTCAACGATGCCATGCTCCAAAACAGAGTGCTTTAATCGGAATGTAAGAATAAGGTGAAAAGAAATGGGCCACGGAAACAAGAGCAAAACGTTCCAAATCAGTAACTTTACCTCAATGTTAATAGACTGTACAGCTAGAGTGTTGAAAGGTTATTTTTCCATTTTGTATTGACATCTGTCCCCAGTGTGATGGGCAAAGACTCCTTATCATTTATTAGAATCCTGTGGGTGCAGTTATGCTTCCACATTTGTATTGATCGAAGATAGTTTCAGTTGTGCATCTGCAGGGAACTCACATTGAATTACTGAGAATCTACAGCGCAGGAACTGGTGAAAGCACCCAGCATCGTCCAACTTGGTCACCCCTCACAAGTCTGCCTCATAACTTTCTAATCCCTTCTCCCATCAGAATCATTACATATGTCAATGTACCTGCATCAGCCACTCCATGGGCAGCAAGTTCTACATTCTTGCCACTCGCAAGGGGAAGAAATTCCAACCCGCTGATATTGTTTGTATTTATGCCGTTTTGTTCTGGGCCCTTTAATAATGTTGAGTGGCTGAACGGTGACCTCTCTTTTTTTCCAATTAAGGGGCAATTTAATGTGGCCAATCCACCTACTCTGCACGTCTTTGGGTTGTGGGAGTGAGACCCACCGGTTCGATTCCCGGTTTGGGTCACTGTCTGTGCGGAGTCTGCACGTTCTTCCCGTGTCTGCGTGGGTTTCCTCTGGGTGCTCCAGTTTCCTCCCACAAATCCCGAAAAAGGGGCTTGTTAGGTGAATTGGACATTCAGAGTTCTCCCTCAGTGAACCCGAATAGGCGCCGGAATGTGGCGACTACGAGATTTTCATTGCAGTGTTAATATAAGCCATTTGTGACACTAATAATAAAGATTATTTGTTTAAAGATTACTTAAAGACCCACACAGACACGGGGAGAATGTGCAAACTCCACACAGACAGAGATCCAGGGCCGGGATTGAACCCGGGTCCTCGACATTGTGAGGCGGCAGTGCTAACCACTGCACCACAGTGCTGCCCAGTGACCTCTGTTTTTAATGGAACATTAAACGCATTCATGGCAACATACATATTTAGGGATGTATGGCTGAACTCAACCACAGGCAATGTCTAGGTGTGGGGTTTAAAGATAACTTTTTGAAAAGTATGGGATGGAAAAATAATTGCAGGTAACATTTGAATGGATGGTTACCGTGATGCTAAAGTAAGGAAAGGCTGCCGCAGAGAAGTTTATTCCTCCATTCACAAAGCTGCCTTCTGGTTTGCGTTTTCAAGCTCTGATTACGTCAATTGTCTTTTAATTTGGATTGATAAATGTTCACTGGGGTTTGAGTTGTCACATACCCTATCAGGATTTGCACTGCGAATGCAGATGTGGAAGGAAACGCGTTAAAACCAGTTAATGCGTGGTTTTCTTGTGATGTGATAGATCCTGCCAATTTTTCAAAGGGCCCTGTGAGATTCTCTGGAATGTGAGAAATGAATGCGTTTTTATTTCAATTATCACTGTTGGGTAATCCATCAATTTAAACCGTGGCAGACACAGGTAGAGGCTAGGTTGTCAGTCCAGTTGTAGGAATATTTTTAATGACACTAACGTAGAAGAAGGATTATACATAAAACAATAAAGTACGTGCTTGTTTATACAATACTTGTACAATTTGACACGGTAAAGGTTAAGGCCGATGTTTTATGCTGGACGTTATCTCGAGGTAATAACCTCACGAGACCCACGTAGACCCAAGGGGAGATCGATCGGGTCGTCCCGCGTGTCTCGTGGGGATTATAACAGGACCTATGTGCTGTTTGCCACGTTGCGGCCTTTTCTTGAGGCTAAAAATAAACTGCCATTTTGATTCACCTTCTCGGGTCTGCTGAGCTTTCAATCTCGGCATCAGCAGTTTCTACAGTAAGCAGGCCTCAGGCCTCCTATCATTCAGGGTGTGCCTTTTCCTGTTGAAAATCTAGATTAATGATAGTTTGACCCTGGAAGTATAAAATTGAATTATTGCTCCATGCATTGGCTGTTGGAATGTGTCAGATTCTGTCACACCACTCCTCCTTTTTCACAGATGATAAAGAAGTTAAGAACTCTATCAAGTCTAAGTGTCGGCTTTGAACTGCTAAGTGGTTTGTTCATGTAAGTTAGATGAATGAACGGCACTAGATTTTCACAGTGCGATATTTTTCTTTGCATTCCAGGACATGTAAAATGACAAAGGAACAATTGCGCTTTCCTCTAAGTAAAGACCTTGCAACATGCACAGCACCGTAGCATCTTCAGAAGTGCATTAAGGCACAACCTCTGCTATTTTACTTCCAATACAACACTGCTCAACATCCCACAAATGGGGGCCATATAAATATAATTCAGCTGGATTTTCAAAAAGGCCTCTGATAAGGTGCCCCATAATAGACTAATGATGAAGGTTAGAGATTGTGCAGTGAGGAAAAAAATGTAGCAGAATGAATTGCTCATTGGCTTCAAGACAGAAAACAGATCATGGGAGTAAACATTGGTTATTCAGAGTGGAAGAAGGTGGGAAGTGGTATTCCACAAGGATCAGCGCTGAGGTCATTGCTGTTCACAAGTTACATTAATGATTCGGACTTTGGAATCAAAGATACAAATTGGCAGTAAACGCCCAATTGTGGGAAATAGTCAATATTGAAGCGGACGACAAACAGTTTCAGGAGGACGTCAGAAAATATGCAGAATGGGCAAATAAATGACATGTGAAAGTGAACACGTAATTCCGATGTGGTACATTTTGGCAGGAGGAATAGGGAGGTCACTAATTTCTTGGAAGGTGCATGTCTACGCAGGCTAGAAAAACAAAATGAATGCACCAATCACAAAAACATTGCCCCATAGGTGTGCAAGGCCTTAAAAAAGCAAACCATGCACTGGGCTTTATTTCTAGAAGGGCAGAATTGCCAAGGAGGGAAATTACCAGGGTGTTAAAGTTGTATTGAGCCTTGATGATGTAACATTGAGAGTACTGTGTGCAGTTCTGGTCACTGCACTGTAAAAAGAGAGTGAGCAAAGAACACAGAACATAGAATCAAGGCTGCACCGACCCATTTAAGCTCTCACTTCCACCCTATCCCCCGAACGCAATAGCCCCTCCTAACCCTTTTGGTCACTAAGGGCAATTTAACATGGCCAATCCACCTAACCTGCACGTCTTTGGACTGTGGGAGGAAACCAGAGCAGCCGGATGAAACCCACACAGACACAGGGGGAATATGCAGACTCCACACAGACAGTGACCCAACGGGGAATCGATCCTGAGACCCTGGTGCTGTGATGCCACAGTGCTATCCACTTGTGCTACCATGCTGCAAGGATGATACCAAAAGAGACACGGTTATGTATATCAATAAAGCATTGATTGCGGAGGCTACCGGTCTCTTGGGGAAAAAAGGCAGCTCGGTGGCCTTCAAGAGGTATTTTTAAATTATGAAAGGTACTGATAGAATCTAATCCCACTCCAGCACCAGATTCTAATCCCATTCCATCCAGACACTGTTCAGACAGACTCTAATCCAGCTGCATCCAGAAACTGCACACAGCGTCTAATCCCACTGCAACCACACATTGTCCTCAGCCAGAGTCTAATCCCACTCCTTCCACAGACTTTCCACAAAGTCTAATCATACTGCGTCCAAAGATTTTCAACAGACAGAGACTAATCCCACTGCATCGGGGAGGTTGTTTCCACTGGCGGGTGAAAGCAGAACTAGGGGGCATAGCCTCAAAATAAGGGGAAGTAGATTTAGGACTGAGTTTAGGAGGAACGTCTTCACCCAAAGAGTTGTGAATCTATGGAATTCCCTGCCCAGTGAAGCAGTTGAGGCTCCTTCATTAAATGTTTTCAAGATAAAGATAGAGTTTTCTGAAGAATAAAGGGATTAAGGGTTATGGTGTTCGGGCGGGAAAGTGGAGCTGAATCCACAAATGGTCAGCCATGATCTCATTGAATGGCGGAGCAGGTTCGAAGGGCCAGGTGGCCTACTCCTGCTCCTAGTTCTTATGTTCTTATCCACAGATTTTCCATAGAACCTAATCCCACTGCATCCAAAGATTTTCCACACACAAACTCTCATCCCACTGAGAGGCGGCACGGTAGTACAGTGGTTAGCACTGTTGCTTCACAGGTCCAGGGTCCCAGTTCGATTCCCGGCTTGGGTCACTATATGTGCGGAGTCTGCACGTTCCCCCCGTGTCTGCGTTGGTTTCCTCCAGGTGCTCCAGTTTCCTCCCACAGTCCAAAGATGTGCAGGTTAGGTGAATTGGCCATGCTAAATTGCCCTTAGTGTCCAAAAAAGGTTAAGTGGGGCTACTGGGTTGCGGAGATGGGGTGGAGGTGTGGGCTGAAGTAGGGTGCACTTTCCAAGAGCCGGTGCAGACTCGATAGGCCGAATGGCCTCCTTCTGCACTGTAAGTTCTATGATTCTATTCTATGATTCTATGAATCCACAGATTATCCACAGAGTCTAATCCCACTGCATCCATAGATTGTGCACAGACTGAGTCCAATCCCACTCCACCTTCTGAAATCTCACTGCTTTGCTGATTCTCTCCGCTTTAATATCTCACTAATTTTATGGCCTTCTTCCTCGCTGAAATCTCAGTGATTTTATGACCTCACTCTCCTCCAAAGTCTTGCCACTTATGTTATATTAGCAGCAGTGTTAGCAAAATCCTATACTGGCACCTTAACCTTGGGAGTGTTGAAACCAACACACAATTAGGCCTAAGAAGGTAAGCCTCTAAAATGTTTTAAAACTATTGTCGAATTCTGATAAAGACTAGCAATTAGAAATTGCTAAAGATTGGTCCTTACGTAACAAGTTGCTTTTGTGAAATTCTCAGGAAATAATGGGCTCTATTTGAAACCCACACTTCTTATAACAGCAGTAACTGAATTTGAAACCTTGGCTTAAGTCCAGCTGGAGCATTGTGGTAAACCTCTGTATTGTATTATACCTGCTGTATGTAACATGCCTGGGCTTGCCCCTGCTGGCTCCGCCTGTGGCTCCTCCCCTCGGGCTTGGGTGTAAAGGTGGCCAACCTCTGGCCCTGCCTTCAGTCTGGGACCGGCTGCCAGCAGGTATCTTTAAGCTAATTAAAGCTACAGTTTTGCTCTCAACTCGTCCTCTGTCTTATTGATGGCACATCAATTTAATTAGCTTAAAGTTTTAAGATGGACCAATCACTCAAACCTGATCGCCTGGAGCAGGACCCCCAAGCAGCCGACGCCACTACCACGTTCGAACACTGGCTACGCTGCTTCGAATCCTACATCGAATCCTCCGCCATCGCCGAGACCCACAAGCTGCGAATTCTCAACTCCCGGGTGAGCCCGCAGGTATACCTTATTATCAAGGATGCTGCCTCGTACGCGGATGCGATAACGCTGTTGAAAGGACAGTGTGTCAGGAAAGTCAACAAGGTTTATGCTAGGCATCTCCTTGCCACGAGGCGACAGCGACCCGGAGAATCGCCAGCTGAATTTGTGCGCGCATTGCGGGTACTCAGCAGGAACTGCAATTGTAAGGCCGTATCGGCTGTCGAGCACATAGAGTTGTTGATCCGGGACGCCTATGTCGCAGGCATAACGTCAAATTACACCCGCCAGCGCCTACTAGAAAGAGGTACACTCGACCTCCAAGCGACAGTACAGCTTTCAGATTCGTTAGAAGTGGCCTTCCACACCATGGATGCCGATACCTCTGACCACGCGGCACCCTCGTGGACGTCGTGGGCGCCACCATCACCCAACCTGGGGGTGCCGCAAGCCTGCGCCGTGCAGCAACCTGCCAATTCCGGAGCCCCAAAGTGCTACTTCTGTGGCCAGTGTAAGCACCCCAGACAAGGCTGCCCAGCAAGGAGCACAACGGGTGTGGAAAGAATGGCCATTTTGCTAAAGTCTGCCAGGCCTGTCCTGTTTTTAAACTCAGCAGCGCTGCGTGTAGCCCGTGGAGGCCGCCATCTTCACCGCCACTCGCCACGTGCGACCCCTGGGGGCCGCCATCTTTGAATCACCCCGCCACCTCCCAGAACCCCTGCTCACCCAATTGTAAGCTGGCCTCCGCTACCCTCGATCAGCCTGCCCACCTTCCACAGCTCGCCTCCAACACCTTTGACCAGCCTCGACCGTATCACCTCGCCAACTCCATGATGGCCGTCCGGATCAATGGCCACAAGACGACCTGCCTTTTTGACTCCGGGAGCACAGAGAGTTTTGTTCATCCAGATACGGTACGGCGCTGCTCCCTCCCAATCTTACCCGCAACCCAGAAAATCTCCCTGGCTTCCGAATCGCATACCATGGAAGTCTGTGGGTACTGTGTTGGCAACCCTTACAGCACGGGGCGTTGAGTACAAAAACCTCAAAGTCTCCGTCCTCTCACAACTCTGCGCTGCCGTGCTACTGGGGCTCGATTTCCAGTGCCATCTCAAAAGTGTTACCTTGGAGTTCAATGGACCCCTGCCCCACCTCACCGTCTGTAGCCTCTCAACCCTTAAGGTCACCCCACCCCCGCTCTTCGCTAAACTCACCCCGGACTGTAAGCCCGTCGCCACTAGGAGCAGACGATACATTGCTCAGGACAAGGCCTTTATCAGGTCAGAAGTCCAGCGACTCCTGCGGGAAGGGATCATAGAGGCCAGTACTAGCCCCTGGAGAGCCCAAGTGGTGGTCGTCAAGACTGGGGAGAAGCACAGGATGGTCATCGACTATAGTCAGACTATCAACCGGTACACGCAGCTCGATGCGTACCCCTCCCCCGCATATCTGACATGGTCAATCAGGTTACGCAGTACCGAGTCTTCTCCACCATTGATCTGAAGTCCGCGTACCACCAGCTCCCTATCCGCCCGGAGGACTGCCAATACACTGCCTTCGAGGCAGATGGCCGCCTCTACCACTTCCTCAGGGTCCCCTTCGGCGTCACCAATGGGGTCTCGGTCTTCCAACGGGAGGAGGACCGAATGATTGACCAGTGCGGGCTGCGGGCCACGTTCCCGTATCTGGATAATGTCATTATCTGCGGCCATGACGCTTCCTCCAAAGATTCCTCCACACCGTCAAGCTCCTTAACCTCACGTACAATAAGGAGAAATGCGTTTTCTGCACAACCCGCCTAGCCATCCTTGGCTACGTTGTGGAAAACGGAGTCCTAGGGCCCGATCCCGACTGCATGCGCCCCCTTCTGGAACTTCCCCTTCCCACCTGCCTCAAGGCCCTGAAGAGATGCCTGGGGTTATTTTTCTACTATGCCCAGAGGGTCCCCAATAATGTGGACAAGGCCCGCCCACTCATTAAATCCACCCTTTTTCCCCTGACGGCTGAGGCCCGCCTGGACTTCAACCGCATCAAAGCGGATATTGCCTAGCCCGCAATGCTTGCAGTAAATAAATCCATCCCGTTCCAGGTGGAGAGCGATGCGTCCGACTTTGCCCTGGCCGCTACCCTCAACCAGGCGGGCAGGCCCGTGGCTTTCTTCTCCCGTACCCGCCAGAGCTCCGAAATTCAGCACTCCTCCGTCGAAAAGGAAGCCCAAGCCATTGTGGAAGCTGTGCGACATTGGAGGCATTACCTGGCCGGCAGGCGATTCACTCTCCTCACTGACCAATGGTCGGTTGCATTCATGTTCAATAACACACAGCGGGGCAAGATCAAGAATGACAAGATCCTAAGGTGGAGGATCGAACTCTCCACCTATAATTATGATACCTTGTATCGACCTGGGAAGCTCAATGAGCCCCCAGATGCCCTATCCCGTGGTACATGTGCCAGCGCACAAGTAGACCAACTTCGGGCCCTCCACAATAACCTCTGTCACCCAGGGGTCACCCGGTTTTTCCACTTTATCAAGGCCCGCAAACTGCCTTATTCCATCGAGGAGGTCAGGACCATGACCAGGGACTGCCAGGTCTGCGCGGAGTGCAAACCACACTTCTATCGGCCAGACAGAGTACACCTGGTAAAGACCTCCCGCCCCTTTGAGCACCTCAGCGTCGATTTCAAAGGGCCCCTCGCCTCCACTGACCATAACGTGTACTTCCTCAACATCATTGATAAGTACTCACGTTTCCCTTTCGCCATCCCGTGCCCTGACATGACATCTGCCACGGTCATCAAGGCCCTGCACGGCCTCTTCACCTTATTCGGTTTCCCCAACTCCATCCATAGTGATCGGGGTTCCTCCTTCATGAGTGATGAGCTGCGTCAGTACCTGCTTACCAAGGGCATCGCCTCAAGCAGGTCTACCAGCTACAACCCCCGGGGGAACGGACAGGTGGAGAGGGAGAACGCGACGGTCTGGAAGGCCGTCCTTTTTGCTCTATGGTCTAGAGGTCTCCCTGTCTCCCGCTGGCAGGAAGATCTTCCCGATGAGCTCCACTCCATCCGGTCGCTCCTGTGTACCGCCACCAATGTGAACCCTCATGAGAGAATGTTTGTCTTCCCCAGGAAGTCCACCTCAGGAATCTCGCTCCCGTCCTGGCTGACGGTCCCAGGGCCCGTCCACCACCGGAAGCATGCGAGGAGTCATAAGTCAGATCCCCTGGTCGAAACGGTCCGTCTCCTCCATGCTAACACCCAATATGCCTACGTGGCTCACCATGACAGGCGGGCGGACACAGTCTCCCTTCGGGATTTGACACCCGCAGGTTCCCCAGCGACCATCACTGCTACCCCCGACCCTACACCTTCTCCCTCCATTGCTACCCATGGTGCACCAGGGCCATGGCATACTCCGCTAATCCCAGTGCATGGCACGCCAGAGCCTCAGGGTCCATCGCCAGGCACTCATCTACTTGGTGATACAGAAGACAACACGCTCCTGGACACGCAGGCCTCAACACTTCATCCGTCACCAGTATCCACACCACAGCCGGGACTGCGGCGGTCACAGCGGAAAGTCAAAGCCCCCGAAAGACTCGATATATAATTCAACCCGTCCACTTCACCCCCGGGTGAACGTGGTAAACCACTGTATTGTATGAGACCTGCTGTATGTAACATGCCTGGACTTGCCCCTGCTGGCTCCGCCTGTGGCTCCTCCCCTCAGGCTCGGGTATAAAGGTGGCCAACCTCCGGCCCTGCCTTCAGTCTGGGGCCGGCTGCCAGCAGGTATCTTTAAGCTAATTAAAGCCACAGTTTCACTCTCAACTCGTCCTCTGTTGCTATTGATGGCACATCAAGCCTAAAATTGTTACTGCAACAATTGCTTTTTCAAAGCAAACTTCAACACATTATGGGAGGGATGGTGGTGTTGTGGTAACGCCGCTGGGCTAGTAATCCAGAGACGCAGCCTAATGCTCTGGGGACATGCAAATCCCACTGTGGCAGCTAGTGGAGGTTGAAATCAGTTACTAAATCTGGAATGTAATGTGAGTCTCAGTAATGGTAACCATGGAACTAGCATCGATCGTTGTAAAAAAATACCCATCAAGTTCACTAATCTCCTTTAGGAAAGAAAATCTGCCATCCTTGCCTGACCTGACCTCCGTCTGACTCCTGACCCTCAGCAATGTTGTTGTCTTTCTGAAATGGCCGAGCAAACCACTCACTTCAAGGGCAGTTCGGGGGCGGACTTACCAGCAATGCCCGACAACCCATCAAAGAATAAAGATTCTTGACTTATTTAATACTGTCATATTTAACACCCTCATAAGGACAGATAGGGATGGCCAACAAATGCTGGTCTTGCCAGCAATAGCCCACATCCCATCAAAGAATAGAGAAACTTGACTTGTATAGTGCCAGCTTATCGTCTCAACCAAGACAGAGGAGTGGAACATCAAGCAACATTTGGAGGAAAAATTTAGTATTGAAAGAGGTTTCTGATGGTCGAGCCAAAGAGAAAGTTTCTGAGGATCAGAAGGGAGGTAAATAGATAAGGGCGGGATTCTCCGCAATCGGCGCGATGTCCGCCGACCGGCGCCAAAAATGGAGCAAATCAGTCGGGCATCGCGCCGCCCCAAAGGTGCGGAATTCTCCGCATCTTGAGGGGCTGAGCCCTCACCTTGAGGGGCTAGGCCCGAGCCGGACTGATTTCCGCCCCGCCAGCTGGCGCGGAAATGACTTCGCCGGGCGACGCATGCGCGGGAGCGCCAGCGGTCGCTCACGGCATCCCCGCACATGCGCAGTGGAGGGGGTCACTTCCGCCTCCGCCATAGTGAAGACCATGGCGAAGGCGGAAGGAAAAGAGTGCCCCCACGGCACAGGCCCGCCCGCGGATAGGTGGGCCCCGATCGCAGGCCAGGCCACCGTGGGGGTACCCCCTGGGGCCAGATCGCCCCCGTGCCCCCCCCCAGGACCCCGGAGCCCGCCCGCGCCGCCTTGTCCTGCCGTTCGAAAGGTGGTTCAATCCACGCCGGCTGCCGTGGGTTGACAGCGGCGGGACTTCGGCCCATCGCGGACCGGAGAATCGTCGGGTGTGGGTCCGCTGACCGGCGCGATTTCCGCCGACTGGCGCGGCACGATTCCCGCCTCCGCCAAATCTCCGGTAGTGGAGAATTCGGGACACGGCAGGGGTGGGATTCATTCCGGCCCCCGGCGATTCTCCGACCCGGTGGGGGGGTCGGAGAATCGCGCCCAAGGTTTGGGATAAAATATCAGAGGGCATAACTGCGATGGTAAATGCGGCAGAGATTGAAAGAGTTCCTATCGCTGAAGCAAAACAGGTTGAAACCTGGGGCGGTATTTAATGGAGGCGACAGGGGTCTGCCCCATTGTCAAAATAGCAGCAGTTTCAGGAGGAGTGTAGAATGTCGAGAGAGTGCACCAAGACCATGGAATTGTTTGAATATGAGGGCAAGGAACTTGAAGCCAATTCGTTGAAGTATGTGAAACCAGTGGAGGAACATGGTAAGCTGTGAGGATAATAGGCGCAAGGGACTTTGTATAGGAGAGGACTTTGGATTAGCTGAAGCCTGCGAAAGGTGAACAGAGGAGTATTGTCAAAGAGAACATTGAGCTAACACAAGTGTGGAGAATGACAGTGTAGGAGCTGAATTGCTGTTTTCAAGCTTGCAAAGAAAACAACTTATGGGGCGGGATTCTCCGTCCCCCCAGCCCTGTTTTCCGGCACGCCCCGCCGGCAGCGTGATCCTCCGTTCTGGCAGCCAGCCAATGGGGTTTCCAATTGTGGCCATCCCACACCGTCGGGAAACCCGCAGGCGTGGGAGCACTGCCGGCGAAGCGGAGGATCCCACCGATGGAGAATCCCACAGATGATATTTGTTTAAAATTTGAAATCGCTGAATGTTCCAAAGTTGAAATGTAATTGTTTATTTATTTCCTGCTGTGCTACCTGCTTGGGATAGGGGGGACTGGCCCTTTAAGGCTGGTGTTTGGCCCAAGCTGGGGCCAGCAGTGATTGGTTTGCAATTACTTTCAGGTGAAGCTTGGGGCTGAGCGTTCGACAAATGATCTCATTGAATGGCAATGTATCTGCAGAGATGAAGATGGTGGGGGCGATTCTCCGAAGAATCCGGAGAATGCGGTCCGGAGAATCGCCGCAACCGCGCCACAACGCCCCGATGCCGGCACGCGATTCTCCGAGGTGCGGAGTATCGGCGCCATTTGTGCCGGTGAGTTTGACGCTGCATCGGCAGGGCCGCCGATTCTCCGGGCCGGATGGGCCGAGCGGCCATGCGGATACGACAGAGCCTCGTCGGCGCCGTTCACCCCTGATCGCTGCCAGCGGGAACTCTGCGCGTAGGGTCGGGGGGACGGCCTGTGGGGCGGGGAATAGCGACCCTTCACCATGGGGGGCCTCCGATGGGGTCTGGCCTGCGATCGGGGCCCACCGATCGGTGGGCTGGCCTCTCCCCCCCCCCGGGCCTACTTTGTTGCGCGGCTGGCTCTGGGCCGGCGCGCTGAAGAAGTCCCCCGCGCATGCACGGATTGGCACAGGTTGGCGTGGCGCCCATTTGGCGCCGGGAAGGGAGGCTGGAGCGGTGTGAACCGCTCCAGCGTCGTGCTGGCCCCTTGTGGGGGACAGAATCGGTCGTACCTGGGCCGTTCACTCTGCCATAGAAGAAAAGGAGGTCGGTAGCAACAAGATGGTGCTTTTGGAAGCAGCTTGTTTGTGTTCCTGGAGCAATTACAGCATTCTGACCACATAAATTCAGTTAACTGTAATTATATGAAGCAATACAGAAGTTTGTCTGAGCTAACTGATGTTTGGATTCATGAATGCAAATGTATGAAGTTAACAAAGCAGTATTCAATGTTGAACTAGAGGATTTCTACCTGTGTGTCCAATGTGGATGTGATTGACTATATTCTTTATTCAATGTAAAGGAAGCCAGCATGCTTGGAATTATTATTTTATTATATTAAATTAATATATGAAGCATGATAACTGGGTAATGAGTTGTAAAATGTAAGCTGAAGGAGTTCAAAGCAGCTAAGGAGAGGTACAATTGCTTGTCTTCTGAAGCCAATATAGACCGAACTCTTTTATTTGTAATGGGATTGTCCCACAAAGATTCTGGTAGGGATTTTCTGGTCCCAGGTGGGTTTGGGAAATTGAGAGTTGTTAAGATTTTTTAAAATATATATAAATTTAGAGTACCCAATTATTTTTTCTCCAATTAAGGGGCAATTTAGCGTGGCCAATCCACCTAACCTGCCCATCTTCGAGTTGTGGGGGTGAGACCCATGCATACATGGGAAGAATGTGCAAACTCCACACAGACAGTGAGCCAGGGCCGGGATTCAAACCCGGGTCCTCAGCGCCACAGTCCCAGTGCGAGAGTTGCTAAGGTAATTGACTTTGGGTTGCTCTCCAAATGCCCCTGTCCTGCCCATCATAATGCCTGTTGCTGGCAGTATTGGTGAATATCAGCCTTTCTCGTTTTTTTGCTTCATGGGATTTGAATGCCACTAGCAAGGCAAGTATTTTTTGCCCATTCCTAACTGCCCTTGAACCACTGCAGTTCATCTGGTGTAGTTACACCCACCATGCTGTTAGAAAGGGAGGGAGTTCCAGGATTTTGCCTTGGTGACCATGAAGGAATGATGATATAGTTCCAAGGCAGGGTGGTGAGTGTCTTGAAGTGGAACTTTCAGGTGGTGTTTCTATCCATCTGCTGCCCTTGTCTTTCTACATGGTAATGGTTTCAGGTTTGGAAGGTGCTGTTGAAGGAGCCTTGGCAAGTTGCTGCAGCGCATTTTTTTACACGGTACACCCTCCTGCCACTGGTCACTGGTAAAGAGAGTGAATGGGTGCGATTAAATGGCCAAGTTGCGCCCGGGAAGCAGCTTGCTGCAGCGCAGTGAGGCCGATAGAAGCCGGGAGATTCCACATCCGGGATCTGCGCGGCTTGCAACACCTCGCAGGCTCGAATACAATCTCGCGAGATGGTGCAATGTAAATCCCGCCCATTGTGGATGGGATCACTTTTGAGCAAATCTGCATATTAAAGTGAGACAGCTAGCCTCACTTTAATGTGCAGATTCCCAAGTTACCTGAGGCGTTCGGATCAATCTCTGTCGCCTTGGAGATGTGGACCAGATTGGGAACTGCACTCGTGGGAACTCCCAGAGCATCACAGGCCCCCAGGTGCATGCCCTTTGAGCAGGGTGGCCCCCTGATACTGCTGCCACTCAGGCATCCTGGCAATGCCTGCGTGGCATCCTAGCAGTGCCATCTGGGTGCCAGCCTTGCACTGCCAAGGTGGCATTTGTTGTGGAGGTGCGATCGGGTTGGGGTGCCCTGCGTGGGATCCTCCCTTAGTGTGTTAGGGCTTGGAGGGGGGTCAGGCGTTGCTTCGGGTGCCTTGGAGATCGGTACCCCATATGAAAATGGCGCTGTGAGCGACGGGAAACGCGGCTTAATGCGCTCGCTGTGGAACTTTGTTCCCTTTCAGTAAAATCACCCCCAATGTTTAAACCAATGGGTGGGGTGTCCATCAAGTGGGTTTCAATGACCTGGGATGCTGTTGACTGTCTTGACTGTTGTTGGATTTACAGTCTTCCAAGCAAGTGGAGAGTATTCCATCACACCCCTGACTTGTGCCCTATAGATAGTGGAGAGGCTTTGGGAAGTCAGTCAGCGAGTTATTCACAACAGCTTTTGACTTATTCTGTATCCACAGTGTTTATATAGCTGGTACAGTTCACATTTTGGTCATTGGTAACCCCCAGGATGTTGATGGTGGGGATTTCAAGAGTGATAATGCTGTTGAATGTCACATAGAGATGATTAGATTCCCATCAGCGATAATCATTGTTTGGCACTTTTATTGTGTACAGTGACCACAATTCAGTAAGTTTTAAAGTGCTGGTGGACAAGGATAAGAGTAGTCCTAGGGTGAATGTGCTAAATTGTGGGAAGGTTAATTATAACAATTAGGCGGGAACTGGAGAACCTAGATTGGGGGGCGGATGTTTGAGGTTAAATCAACATCTGACATGTGGGAGGCTTTCAAATGTCAGTTGAAAGGAATTCAGGACCGGCATGTTCCTGTGAGGAAGAAGGATAAAGACGGCAAATTTCGGGAACCTTGGATAACGACAGATATTGTAGGCCTCGTCAAAAAGGAAAAGGAGGCATTTGTCAGGGCTAGAAAGCTGGGAACAGATGACGCCTGTGTGGAATATAAGGAAAATAGGAAGGAACTTAAGCAAGGGGTCACGCAAAGTAATTGGCAAATAGGATTAAGGAAAATCCCAAGGCTTTTTACACGTATACAAAAAACAAGAGAGTGGCCAGGGAAAGGGTTGGCCCACTGAAGGACAGGGGAGGGAATCTATGTGTGGAGCCAGAGGAAATGGGCGAGGTACTAAATGAATACTTTGCATCAGTATTCTCCAAAGAGAAGGATTTGGTGGATGGTGAGCCTGGAGAAGGGTGTGTAGATAGCCTGGGTCACATTGAGATCCAAAAAGACGAGGTGTTGGGCGTCTTGAAAAATATTAAGTTAGATAAGTCCCCAGGGTCTGATGGGATCTACCCCACAATATTGAAGGAGGCAAGAGAGAAAATGCGGAGGCCTTGCCAGAAATCTTTGGATCCTCACTGTCTTCAGGTGATGTTCCGGAGGACTGGAGAATAGCCAATGTTGTTCCTTTGTTTAAGAAGGGTAGCAAGGATATTCCAGGGAACTACAGGCCGGTGAGCCTTACGTCAGTGGTAGGGAAATTACTGGAGAGAATTCTTTGAGACAGGATCTACCCCCATTTGGAAGCAAGTGGACGTATTAGCGAGAAGAAGCACGGTTTTGTGAATGGGAGGTCGTGTCTCACTAAATTGATAGTGTTTTTCGAGGAGGTCACAAAAATGATTGATGTAGGTAGGGCAGTGGATGTTGTCTATATGGACTTCAATAAGGCCTTTGACAAGGTCCCTCATGGCAGACTGGTACAAAAGGTGAAGTCACATGGGATCAGAGTTGAGCTGGCAAGATGGATACAGAACTGGCTAGGTCATAGAAGGCAGAGAGTAGCAATGGAAGGGTGATTTTCTGATTGGAGGGCTGTGACTAGTGGTGTTCCGCAGGGACCAATGCTGTGACCTTTGCTGTTCATAGTATATATAAATGATTTTGAGGAAAATGTAACTGGCCTGATTAGTAAGTTTGCGGACGACACAAAGGTTGGTGGAATTACGGATTGCGATGAGGACTGTCAGATGATACAGCAGGATTTAGATCATTTGGAGACTTGGGCGGAGAGATGGCAGATGAAGTTTAATCCGGACAAATGTGAGGTAATGCATTTTGGAAGGTCTAATACAGGTAGGGAATATACAGTGAATGGTAGAACCCTCAAGAGTATTGACAGTCAGAGACTCTATGTGTACAGGTCCACAGGTCACTCTGGTGGAGAAGGTAGTCAAGAAGGCATTGCGGCATGCTTGCCTTCATTGGCCGGTGCATTGAGTATAAAAATTGGCAAGTCATGTTGCAGCTGTATGGAACCTTAGTTAGGCCACACTTGCAGTATAGTGTTCAATTCTGGTCACCACACTACCTGAAGGATGTGGAGGCTTTAGAGAGGGTGCAGAAGAGATTTACCAGGATGTTGCATGGTATGGAGGGCATTAGCTATGAGGAGAGGTTGAATAAACTCGGTTTGTTCTCACTGGAACGACGGAGGTTGAGGGGCAACCTGATAGAGGTCTACAAAATTATGAGGGGCATAGACAGGGTGGATAGTCAGAGACTTTTTCCCAGGGTAGAGGGGTCAGTTACAAGGGGGCATAGGTTTAAGGTGCGAGGGGCAAGTTTTAGAGGAGATGTATGAGGCAAGTTTTTTACACAGAGGGTAGTGGGTGCCTGGAACTCGCTACCGGAGGAGGTGGTGGAAGCAGGGACGATAGTGATGTTTAAGGGGCATCTTGACAAATACATGAATAGGATGGGAATAGAGGGATACAAACCACGGAAGTGTAGAGGATTTTAGTTTAGACGGGCAGCATGGTCAGCACAGGGTTGGAGGGCCGAAGGGCCTGTTCCTGTAATGTACTGTTCTTTGTTCTTTGTAAATGTTACTTGCTGCTTTTCCGTCCAAGCATGGATCAGATCTTGTTACACATGGGCATAAACTGTTTTCGTTACCTGAAGAGTCATCTTGAGAATTAAGACCACGCATTCATCAACAAACATCCCCACATTTGACTTGATGATGAAGAGAAATTTATTGAATCAGCTGAAGATGGTTGAGCCTAGAACACTACCCTGCTGTGCAGGGCTGAGGTGATTGACCTCCAACAACCACAACCATCTTTTTATTTTCCAAGTCAGTTCATCCATTGTTCATATTTCATGGTGTCAAAAGTAAATATTGGCTGGTTTTTAGATGATCCTCTTTTACTTTCCTGAGATCATTGTGAAAATAATCTAAAAGCTACCTCATATGGTAGGATACTAGAAAAGGCCCACTTTAATATTGTGAATATGTTTGATGTGCAGTGCCTAGGAAAGGCCACTTGCACTTGAAACGACACTGATCAGGGGCGAGATTCTCCGACCCCCCGCCGGGTCGGAGAATCGTCGGGGGCTGGCGTGAATCCCGCCCCCGCCGCTTGCCGAATTCTCCGGCACCGGAGATTCAGCGGGGGCAGGAATTGCGCCGCGCCGGTTGGCGGGCCCCCCCCCCCGCGATTCTCCGGCCCGGATGGGCCCCCACGGTGGCCTGGCCCGCGATCGGGGCCCACCGATCCGCAGGCGGGCCTGTGCCGTGATGGCACTCTTTTCCTTCCGCCTTCGCCAAGGTCTCCACCATGGTGGAGGCGGAAGAGACTCCCTCCACAGCGCATGCGCCGCCCGGAGATGTAATTTCCGCGCCCGCTGGCGGGGCACCAAAGGCCTTTTCCGCCAGCTGGCGGGGCGGAAATCAGTCCGGCGCGGGCCTAGCCCCTCACCGTTAGGGCTCGGCCCCCCAAGATGCGGAGGATTCCGCACCTTTGGGGCGGCGCGATGCCGGACTGATTAGCGCCATTTTTGGCGCCGGTCGGCGGCCATAGCGCCGATACTGGAGAATTTCGCCCCAGATATTCCTAATTCAAGCAAAACTCTGACTGCAAGAACAAATCTCAAGTAATAATAAATGATTGAAAGTAATAAGTGCCAACAATTCAACCAAGGACTCCAGGGAAAGGAGGAGGCCATACGGCTTCTAAAGCCTATTCCACCCCCCACCCACCCCCACCCCCACCACCAAAGCCTCAGCAGCACATTGAGAGAGAAAGGATTCCAGTTCCCCACAACCGGCCAATGGATGTGATACAAAACAAATGCTCGGCACTGATGAGAGTGTGAGAATGCGTGGGCTGATTTGCCATGACGATACGTTTGAGTTGGACTGCAGCTCCCTCCCTGAAAGATCCGCTGCCAATTCAGCATTGAAACAAGCTCATGCGCCATCCGTGCTGATCGGCCATCAAATGGTGCAACTCGGAATGAGTATTGATCACCGATCATTGAAACACCCTTTAGCTGTAGGCCGCTGGCTGTTTTGGAGAGGATGGCACAGCTTTTGTTTGTTTTTTGGCTTTGCCCTGACAGAAGTCGATAACCATGGACAGTAACAGCAGTTGACCTTGTATTTCCCCACAGCTGTGAACAAGATGACGTCTGTGTGCTTCTGACTGATAAACCACTCTCGCTCTCCAATAAAAATAAAATCCTCACCAACAATAATGCCTTGCTATGAATTTAGAAAGACTGTGTAACCAAACCGCTGGAACTCAGTGTTGATCTAAATAGTATTTATCTGTGCTTCAGCTCTCTAATCATAAAGAAAACAGTAGCTGATCAGTGTTTAAACCTTCATCCCTTGGTGAATAGCTGCCTCAATATCCTGCAAAAATCCCTTTGAAGTGTATTTATTTCAGGCCTAGCTGCCCCACAGGATCTATCCTGTCTTAGTTAATGGCAGGAAGATATTAAAGTAAATATTTGACTTTCAGTTCCTGTATGAACATTAAAAAAACTTAAAAGAAGCTCTGTGAAGAATATTTCGTCAGATTTAGTAATGGCATTGTCTGTGACAGTAAGGTAATAAAATCTTATTGGTCAACTCCTGAAGGAAACACTTGAGACCTGTGTATAGTTCGCATTTACGCTCCAGACGGCAGAGTTTCGATTCCTGGTATTGCTCATTGCCACTTACTGTTGAATTTGTTTTATTTAATCTACCACCTTTTCCCAGTAAAATTATGACCCCCTCGCATCTCCCAGCCGCCTTAGAGAAGCTCGAAGAGAGCCAGTCGCCTATCAATTAGGAACAGGGTTAGGCCAGTTCAGTCCTTTGAGCTTGCTCCTTCTCAGTTCTGCAGCAGGTTCAGTCATGGGAGTGATTCCTGCTGGTGGGCAGGATTTTTAAAAAGGTATTCATGTCTGGGCCAGCATGTATTGTCCATCCCTATTTGTCCTTGAGAAGGTGGCGGTGAGCCGCTTTCTTGAACCGCTGCAGTCCATATGCTGTAGGAGCACCCACAGTGCTGCAGAAGGTTGGCTAGGCGTGCTCTTCCGCTGGTCAGCGCATTAAATTTGCATCCACCGGGAGCTCACTGATTCTCACGGCCAGGGCAGGCAGGAAGTCACTGTCCTCACTTTTACCTCATGGGGTTGAGGATCAGGGCACCATAAGGTTCCTGAGACAACGCCTTCCAAATGCACAACCATTACCATCTAGAAGGACTAGAGCAGCAGATACATGGGAACCCCACCACCTGGAGGTTCCTCTCCAAGTCACTCACCACCCTGACTTGGAAATATATCGCCTTTCCTTCACTGTCGCTGGGGCAAAATCCTGGAATTCCCTCCCTAACAGCACTGTGGGTGTACCTACACCCTCAAGGACTGCAGTGGTTCAAGAAGGCAGCGCATCACTACCTTCTGAAGGGAAACTAGGGATGGGCAATAAATGCTGGCCTAACCAGCAATCCCGTAAATGATGAAAGAAAAATATAGACATATATTTTAAATGGCACCCGGACAATATGCAGTATCCCTTCCACCCTTGCACCGCCACCTGATCTTAAGAATGGGCTGGCATTCACAGATGCTCTCCAAAGAAGACAATGCAGCGGAAGCTCATTGTTAAGTCTACCTGCCAGGTGCATGCCACTTGTGTGTGCAGTTGTTGAAGTGAACATGCTAATTTCTAACACAATTCCAGCGAGGTGGCTTTTTAATGAGCATGTGTGGAGATGCTAATGCATGCAAATGGGCTTCCTGACATTTTTACTCGGGAAGCCTGTCCTGCCTTAAGTCCCGAGAACAGAATTTTCACCCTGATGTTGGGGAAACTGATTTTTGGACTCATGCCGTATTAAGTGCCACACTTCCTCCTGCTGTCAGGACCAGAAGATTCTGCCCACCTGATGTAAAACTCTGAACTAAATATGTCCTATTCCTGAGCAACCTGTTGACAGCAACACTCGCCACATTTTTATTCAGTGACCACAGCCTCTCGTAACTGCTGAGTTATGACACAATGCATCAATGTCTGACAACATTTCATGACCCTTTATCCAGCCTGCCCTGCGTAAGAAAATGATAAAGCAATTTATAAAGAACATGTTTATGAAAACGATGAAGTTGTTTCCAACTTTTGTGCACACAGATGGCCCATAATGACATTGTTTTGGTTCACTTCTGATTGCCTTCAACTGTGATGGAATTTACCAAAAGATATATTATTCCAAATCCTCCATCTCCAAACAACCAAATTACTTGAAAAAATCAATGTCCAAGCCAATGTACAATGTCTTTTGAGTCTCAAGACTTCAGGTTCAAGGGCCTTCCCAGCACTTGAGCAGAGAAATCCAGGCTGATAGAGCAGTGCTGACAGAGATATGTACTGTTAGTGATGTCGCTCCAATGAATTTGAACCTGCCTTTTCGGGTCGACGTCATGATGCTATTTTGAAGACGAGCAGGGGAGTGATCCCTGATGTCTTGGCCAATATAAGCAACGCAAATCAAGCTTATCCGGTCATTATCAGAATGCTGCTTGTGTGACTTTGCAATGTGTACATTGGCTGCCCCTGTTTCTGACATTTCAACAGTGACTACACATCAAAACATTGGCTGGAAAGCACTGAGACATCTGGGTGTCAGAAACAGTCTCATATAAATGCATCCGATCTATTGGGGGTCAATTATCTCAGTTGGTTGTCGTGATGCGGAGCAATGGCAACAGCACGGGTTCAATTCCCGCACCAGTTGAGGTTAGTCATAAACGCCCCACCTTCCCAACTTTGCCCCTCACCTGCAGTGTGGTGACCCTCAGGTTAAATTAATTCCGCCCGCTTCGTTGCTCCCCTTTCGCAACCATTCAAACACTCCACCACCACGGGCAGCGGCAGCCGTGTGCACCGTCTGCAACACGCACTGCTGAAACTCGCAAAGCTTCCTTAGGCAGTACCTTCCAAACCGACGACCACTACCATCGAGAAGTAGAAGATACCTGGGAACCAAGAAGGCAGATCATCACCATCTTCTGAGGGGTAACTAGGGATGGGCAATAAATGCTGACCCAGCCAGTGGTGCCCACATCCCACAAATTAAATTTTTTAAAAGTCATACTCCCCAACTACTAGCTTCGTGTAGTGAAGCTGAATGAATTTCAGCTATGAATTTCCATCGGAAGATTTAAACAGAAACCAAACACAGAGCCAAGTTCAGATTTTCATTCTGAGGACTTTCCAAACCTATGGGAGTAACTTCCCAGGAAGTATCACTTATTTAAGGAACAGAGGACACTTCCAAGGTCTCGAGTAACCAGGGGCGGGATTTTCCGACCCCCCCCCCCCGCCGGGTCGGAGAATCGCCAGGGGGCGGCATGAATCCCGCCCCCGCCGGCTGCCGAATTCTCCAGCGCCGGGGATTTGGTGGGGGTGGGAATCGCGCCGCGCCGGTCGGTGGCCACTGGCAGCTGCCCCCTGGTGATTCTCCGGCCCGCGATGGGCCGAGTGGCCGCACGTTTTTTTGCTGGTCCCTCCGGCGTAAATTAGAGTAGGCCCTTACCGTTGGGACCTGGGGCGCGGCCGGCATCCGGGGTCCTCGAGGGGGATCTGGCCCCGGGCGGTGCCCCCACGATGGCCTGGCTCACGATCGGGGCCCACCGATCCACGGGCGGGCCTGTGCCGTGGGGGCACTCTATTCCTCCGCGTCGGATGCTATTCCCCCGCCACGGCTGACGCGGAGTTGAGCCCCCCCCTGCGCATGCGCTGCGATGATGCCAGCTCACGCTGGCACTTCCGCGCATGCGTCAACACGTGCCAGCCACCTGAGGCCCCTTGGCGCCGGTTGGCGTGGCGCCATGCCCCTTCCCCGCCGGCCGGCGCGGTGCAAACCATTCCGGCGTCAGCCTAGCCCATCCTCCACACCTTTGGGCGGCCCGACGCCGGAGTGGTTCACGCCACTCCTTCCCGCCGGAGTTGCCCGCCCCGCCGATTACGGCAGAATCCCGCCCCTGGTTCCAGAACATCGAGCACAACCCAAAAGGAATAGATGTCCATTTGAGAGTCTATCTTTATTAAGTTGTGTGTGTGTATCTTTTTTTTTTCTCTTGGCCGAAAATTCAGATGCAATAGTAATGAGCTGTTAATTTAATAATAACCTTTATTGGTGTCACAAGTAGGCTTACATTAACACTGCAATGATGTTACTGTGAAAACCCCTAGTCGCCACACTCCAGCGCCTGTTCGGGTTCCCTGAGGGAGTCTTCAGAATGCCCAATTCACCTAACACCACGGGCGGGATACTACGACCCTCTGCGCCGGGCACGATTCCGGCACGGGGGCGGAGAATAGCCATTCACACTGGAAATCCCAACGCGACGCCGCTTCCGCGGACCCACCAGTCGCACGTTCGTCGTCAACACGGCGCCGGTTGGGGCCGCTGAAAGAGGCCACCGCGGCGATTCTCCGCAGTCGACCAGCCGAACTCCTGCCGCCGTGGTTTACATCTGGTACCACCCGGCGGGAGCTCGGACAAACGGCTGCGGTGGCGGTCCTGGTGGGGGGCGGGGGGATCTGACTCTGGGGGAGGGCCTCAGCGGTGGGCCATCGCGATCTGGGGGGGACCTAACTTACTCCGCGCGGGCCCGCTGTGTGAGTCCGGCATGTCGGCGGCACCTGCTCCCAAGAGGGCCGTCGCGCACGTGCGCGGACCCGCTTGTGGCCGCCGTGCGCATGCGCGGCCGTGTGGTCTGGACAGCAGGGTCCCGCCAGCAGCCAGAGCTGAGGGTCGCACGCTGGGGCCCTGCCAGCCCCCTGGAAAATGGAGAATCACCCTAGACTTTTGAGGAAAAATTCGGGAGTGATTCTCGCCCGTTTTCCGGTGGGACATAGACCCCAAAAAGGGAGAATCCCGCCCCACGTCTTTCAGGACTTGCGGGAAGAAACCGGAGTACCCGGAGGAAACCCACGCAGAGACAGGGAGAAGGTGTAGACTCCGCACAGACAGTGATCCTACCCGGGAATCGATACTGGGACACTGGCACTGCGAAGTAACAGTGCTAACCACTGTACTACCGTGCCGCCAGCTTTTAATTAGTACTGAACTTGATATAGATGATCGTGATAAGAAACATAAGACTCTGAATAAATCACAGGAAAATGAAGATGTTAGCGAGAAACCCGAGTGTTAAGATGTAGTGCCGAAAGGAAGTCAGTTTAGAACAATCCAGAAACTGTGTACGGTAAATAGAAAAGGACTCACACCAATTTGACAGGTGGGCCCAAGCCGGTTAACTGTGCTTTGGAGAAATCAGGACTGGAGGAATAGTTTACGAAGAAATTGGCTATCAATAGCATGTCAGACATTGAAAATTTAGTCAATGTAAAGAGAACACTGACAATGAAGCACTACTTCATCCAGGAACGGACATCAAGGTCCATGTGGTATTAAACCAGTTCAAACCTGAGACAGCTCCAGGTCCTTTATAAAATGAAGGTGAAACATGTTAAGAGGTGTTTTGGTAAAAATGTTTATTATTTGGCTATCCACGCATCTTCTCTACTGAGTAGTACTACATTCCGTATGATGCTCCCGATGCCTGCGTCTATGTATTTACATTGTGTATTTATCGTATGTCCTATGTTTATTCATGTTTGGAACGATTTGCCTGGACTGTACGCAGAGCAATACTTTTCACTGTGCCTCGAAACACATGACAATAAACCTAAATCCAATCCAATCCAAATCTACGGGAAATATTCCGCCTTCTATTAAAATGTACAGGACAATTCTTATTCCAAAAATCGACTATTTAATTGCTTTGAAATGCATAGATAATTGCAGACCGTTGATTGTCATATCAATTGTGGTTGGATTATTTAAACGATTGGCTAATATCTTTGTGAACAGAGTACTTAAATGATAACGTTGCGATCCTTAAATTGTTATAAAGGAGCCAAATTGCATAGAAAGAACTGTGCAGTTGTGTTCATCGACTTGGCCTTCAATTCTCCACAAAATAATTACAAAGGGTTTAAAAAGTGTGGGTGTTTGTAATGATTTTATAAAAATAATAACTTTTATACAAAGCATTTACACTGATCAAGGTTAACAGTGAAAGAACTAATTTAATTCTGAGGGGTTAAATAGGGGGACCCCATACCTCCTACTTTATTCAATATTGCTATGGACACTTTGGGTGCGATTCAATGGACCAAATGTTTAAGTCTGCTTTTGGGCGCGTTTGGTGGGGTGTTTCTCGGTGGCTGCAGCGCCGAGAATTACTCTGCTATTCAACGGCACTTTGCCGTTTCTTTTGGCCTCAGAGTTTCTCCTGGTTGAGGCCACACTTTGAGACATTTTCTGCTGGTGAGATCAGCTTGGGCCCGGTGCCTATTTGAGCGCCATCCCTGATCTCCCCCCGGTCGCGACCCCTGGCAGTTGCCTGGGTGGCACTGTCGGGATGTCCAGGGGGAGTGCCAGGATCACAGCGTCAACACTTAGCCTCAGGATCACAGAATCCCGCCCAAGTTATCTTGAGAAACTTCATGAGTGTGTTGTTTTGGTCACACCATTTCCCTCTGGCACCAATTATAAAGCCAACCACTGCAGCCATGAGTTAATTCAATGATCTTCCTGGTTAAAATGTTGGTATTTTCTGATGTTCTCATTCAAATCATTGTGCAGGAAGCCACTGCAGTCTTCAATCTGAATCTGTCACACGCTACACCCTCGCCATTGCAAAATCAAAGTCTGGGTTAAAAAAATAAAGTTTTCTTAAGGTTCTGGTGTTTGGCTCCAGAAATACTGTAAAAAGATATTTGTAAAAAACTTGTTGTTTACAAAATTGCAAAATCTTACGATGCCTAAAAATACAGGCGTTCTTAATGCAGGAATATAACCAGATATGTGGCGATTGTTTCATTTATAGAATTACAACGTCTGCATTTGATATTAAAAGCAGATCTTCCAGTGATAAAAAATATCTGGTAGGAAATGCGTGGCACTCAATTAAATAAAAGAGCACAGATAAAACTGGATTCTAAAAGAATTAAAGATGCAGCTCGTGATTTCAAGTGGTGTTATTAAAATCAGAAACCCCAATCTCTTGATATCCTAGTTTTAACCATTTCTTAGATTCACATTGGCACCAGTTAAAGTTAAGATTAACATCCTTTTCTGGGCTTGTCTCCAAAGCACCCTGGGGATTGTGGATCACAACTTATTTAATGACATTGATTTTAAATCAGAACACATTTCATTACAATACAAACAGGATGCCGAGGTCATAGAATCCGTATTTACATTCCTTGAGGATGGCAATAGGGATCTGAGATTCCAATTCCGGGAGTCCTGAGTATAAAATGCCATCCCCGATTCCTTGGGGAGGCGCAAAATATTTTCATTACCAATGATATTGTCTGAAAAGATTAAAATGTTCTGTGATGATTCGGCTGATAATAAAATAGGTTTTTAAAAGCATTTTTTTCATTTAGAGTAGCCAATTATTTTTCTTTTTTCCAATTAAGGGGCAATTTAGCGTGGCCAATCCACCTAACCAGCACATCTTTGGGTTGTGGGGGTGAAACCCACGCAGACACGGGGAGAATGTGCAAACTCCACACGGACAGTAACCCAGGGCCGGGAATCGAACCTGGGACCTCAGCGTCACAGTCCCAGTGCTAACCACTGCGCCACATGTCGCCCTAAATAGGTTTCTAAAATATTTAAATGTTGCGATGGTTGCAATGGGCACAACATTCAATTATCAATCCAGGCTTGTAGATTAATTTCCCAAGTGCACTCCTTCTCAGACCCATGAATCCATCTTAGCATCAAAGGTACCTCAACGTTACGTGGTTCGATATGTTTAGGACTCTCGATGGCGCCAACACGGCCTCAGGATCAGCAATTCTGGCCCCTACAGGGAGCCAGCATGGCACTGGAGTGGTCCACGGCGCTCCAGCTGCTGATCCCGGCGTCAACTGGGCGCCACGGGATCCGCGCATGCGCAGTGACACCGGAGCCAAAGCGCAGGGCTACAGAGGCCGGCACGGAAGGAAGGAGGCCCCCAGCCAGAGGCCAGCCAGCCGATCGTCAGGCCCCGATCGCGGGCCAGGCCACATCGGAGCCCCCCCCCCCCACCCCACCCCCCCCCACCCCCCGAGGTCGGATCCCCCTCCCCCCCACAGGCCGCCCCCCCCCCCGACCCTTCCACGATGAGTTCCGCCGGCTGAGAGCAGGTGTGGACGGCGCCGGTGGGACTCGACTTGTTTACGACGGCAGCTCAGCCCATCCTGGTCTCCCCAGTGTGCTCCCGTCGGGGCGGCATGGTGCGATTCGCGCCGGTTGCGGTGGTTCTCCGGCCCGGTCCCGGGCTGAGAGAATCCCGCCCCTTATTTCAACAACATTGCTGAACAAATATCAAGGATAGCGCTGCTCCAAATCCTAAAGATTTTGCAGATTTTTATGGACGATTGATTTCGCCAACACTATTATATTAATTTTAATTGCATGTTTTAGTTGTGGATGTTATTTTAGTAATATTTTTTGTTTTAATTGAATCATTTTCTCAAAATTACAAAACAAAGTAGGGAATTGATCCTTCTTTGTCGAACGTCTTGCTATCCAGCTCTCAGGCCCTTTTTAGTTTGGGCATAATCTGTGCTTCAAATTTTTATAATTTTACTATTTTTGATTTTCCCTGTTCTTCTGCCCCAATCTTGTTATATGATAGTAATTTGCTCGTGGACAGGCCACATATAATCACTAAATAGGCATATTTGTGTTGATGTTTTTGCTGGCAAGAGAGGTCAAGAAGGTCTATGGAACCCCTTCCTTTATTAGCCAAGGTTTTGAATATATGAGCAGGGAGTTTATGCTGGAACTATATAAGATATTTGTGATGAATGGTTATTGTATTACTGTACCCTTATCATCATGTAAGGTGATGTCCCCTTTAAGACCGGGCTTGGAACCCTGGGGAACTCCGCCTCCGGCTCCGCCCACCTGAGAGTCGTATATAAGGGGCCGCCTTGTGGGCGGCACCCAGTTAGCACCCGTCTCGGCACCAGGCTAGTTCTTAGCTTATTAAAGCCTTCTTTACCATTTACTCTCTAAGCATCGTTATTGAGGGTACAACAATTTAATAAGCTAAACTACATCAGGATGGACGCAGGCCTAAAACCAGAGAAGCTCAATCTGGAAGCTTGTTTACGACGGCAGCTCAGCCCATCCTGGTCTCCCCAGTGTGCTCCCGTCGGGGCGGCATGGTGCGATTCGCGCCGGTTGCAGGGGTTCTCCGGCCCGGTCCCGGGCTGAGAGAATCCCGCATGGAAGTTTCGAGGCCTACTTGGACACCTGAGAGACTCTCATCCTGGGGCCACGCAAGCTGTGCCTACTCCACGCCCGGGTAAGTCACAGAATTTCCGTCACGCTCGAAAAGGCGACTACCTATGAAGAGGCGGTCGGGTTCCTCCGCAAGCGGTTCGTCAAACCCATCAACGAGGTACATGCCAGGCACCTGCTCTCTACCTGCCGGCAGCGCTCGGGGGAATCACTAGATGAATTTGTTGAAAAACTCACTGCGCTTGCCAGGGACTGTGACCATCAGGATGTGACAGGAGAAACCCATATGAACCTGCACATCAAAGACGCATTCGTGTCTAGCATCCGCTCGACCTACATTTGGCAGCGGCTACTCGAAAGTGGGGCAAAAGACCTCCAGGGCACGCTAACGCTCGCCTCCTCGCTGGAGGTGGCCCAACATAATTTGGGCACGTAACCCGCGGACTCTGCGAGCCCCCCTCAGACTTCCTCAGACTCAGCCACGTTACGGGCCTGCTCCACGTGGCGACCTGCTCAGACTGGGGGCACACCGTGCTACTTCTGCGGGCAGGGCCAGCATCCACACCCGCTCCGCTATCTGCAGCGACTGCAGGAAGATGGGGCACTTTGCGAGGGTCTGCCTGGCCAGGCCCAGAGGCCAGAAACACAAAGAACAGCCGGCCCTAAAATCAGGCTCTCAGGCCCACAGGCCTCGCAATGCGGCCGCGCACCGACCCGACACGCCCCCTTCTGACGCGTCATCCGCCTCGTGCAAATCATGGGAGCGGCCATCTTGTCAGCGGCCATCTTCTCGACCCGACATGTGCGACCGACGATGGCGGCCATTTTACGAGTCCGACTCGGCTGAGGACTTGGACTACCTGCGATTGGGAGCAATCACCCTCGACCAAACTCGGCCAAAACATCTGCAGAACTCGATGATGAAGGTTCACTTCACGCAGCTTGATGCGTACCCCCTTCCACGCATAGCAGAAATGGTAAATTGGATCGCCCAATACCGAGTATTTTCCACGGTCAACCTCAAATCTGCCTACCACCAGCTTCCCATCCGACCAAAAGACCGCCCCTATACTGCCTTCGAAGCAGTCGGCCGGCTCTTCCATTTCCTCAGGGTCCCCTTCGGCGTCACAAGTGGGGTCTCCGTCTTCCAAAGAGCTATGGACCAAATGGTGGACCAGTACGGTTTGCGGGCTACATACCCGTACTTGGACAATGTCACCACCTGCGGCCATGACCAGCAGGACCATGACGCAAACCTCGAAAAGTTCCTCCAGACCGCCCGAGCCCTCAACCTGACCTATAATGAGGAAAAATGCGTTTTCCACACAACCCGGCTAGCCATCCTCGGCTATGTTGTGGAAAACGTTGTCCTAGGTCCCGACCCCGACTGCATGCGCCCCTACAGGAACGCCCCCTTCCCCGCACCTCAAGGCCCTCAAACGGTGCTTGGGGCTCTTCTCCTATTACACCCAGTGGGTCCCCAAATATGCGGACAAAACCCGCCCACTCATATGAAACACAATATTTCCCCCGTCGGCCAAGGCTCGATTGGCCTTCAACCGCATCAAGGCACCCCCTACAATACCCCCCTTCCCGGCCCCACTCCCCGTTGGTGAGCACCTACCACGCGCGCTCCCTAATGCCCCCCCTCTACACACTCCGCCGGTGCCGGCACCGCTACCCCCAGCCCCAACTATTCGCCCGATCCCCTACCCCGGCCCGGACCAAGGCTCCGATCACCGTGCTCCCGGACATACCCTCAACTAAGACGCCCGGGACCACCGCGCCACCGCCCGAGCTGAGGAGGTCGATAAGGACGATCAGGCCGCTGAGACGAATGGACTGATGATGGCACTTCACCCCCGCTGAACCTTTTTTAAAACAGGGGGTGAATGTGATGAACGGTTACTGTATTACTGTACCCTTATCTTCATGTAAGGTGATGTCCCCTTTAAGACCGGGCTTGGAATCCTGGGGGACTCCGCCTCCGGCTCCACCAAACTGGGAGTCGTATACAAGGGGCCGCCTTGTGGGCGGCACCTAGTTAGCACCCGTCTCGGCACCAGGCCAGTTCTTAGCTTATTAAAACCTTCTTTACCGTTTACTCTCTATGCGTCGTTATTGAGGGTACAACAATATTAGTTCGACTACAACTTCTACAGTGCGGGTCACCACCATTACAGAAAGGATGCAATTGTATTAGAGAGGGCACAGGGGATAGAATTGTTAGAGATGGCACAGAGGAGACTTACCAGTATGTGGCCAGGATTGCGGAATTGGAGCTCGAGGAAATATTGGACACATTGGCGCAGTTCTCCTTGGAACAGAGGAGGCTGAGGGAAGATTTGATTGAGAGGTATGAAATTGTCAGGGATTGGGATAGAGTGGATCGCAAGGGCCCTATCTACTTCAGTGAGTAGGGGGCATTGATTTCCAGTGGTTGGTGGAAAGATTAGAGGGGGCGATTATTCACCCAGAGGATTGTAGGGGTCTGGGATAGACTGCTTGAAAGGGTCATGGAGGGGGAAACCTAACTCCTTTTAAAAAGTGGGGAAACTTCACTCTTTTAGAAGCTGTCTGGATATGTATCTAAAGTGCTGTAACCAGCAGGGCTAATGCTGGAAAGTGGTATTCCGCTGGTTTTTCTGCTGGCGCAGGCACGATATGCTGTAAACCTTCTCTGATTAGATGGAGCCAGTTAGCTCAGCTGGCGAGACTGTCTTGCAGAATTACACCAACAGCGTGGGTTCAATCCTTGTAGTGGATTACGGTAATTCATGAAGTTTATGCTTCCTCACCTTGCCCCATGCTTTATGGACTAGTACCTCTCAAGCTATGGATAGCCAAAATGTGTGTCTCTCTAATGGAGAGAGATGCCTATGCTCCTTTGGGACTATGCCAAGTTACTTGTATGATTCCAAACAGTGATGCTACTGAAGTGCTTCATTGGCTGTAACGTGCTGAGGACTTCCTGAAGTCTTGAAAGGCAGTCTATAAATGCAAGGTCTTTATTCAACAAGAAATTCTTGTATCGGCACGTGTTGTTGATGTATGGCTCAGTCCGGTGAGATGGGAGCAAATTATATAGTGAGCCAGATTTTGAAAACGTATTTATTCTTTAAAGCTAACATTGGCCCCAAAATAATGTTGTGAGAAGCACTGCCTGAAAGGATGCTGAAAACTGGCCTTGAGAAAAAAAACACAGGCAAGGCCATGGGATAACAGCGGCGGGGGGGGGGGGGGGGGGGGGGGGAGGACTAATTGGATAGCTCTTTCAATGATCACGATTAGTCGAATGACCTCCCTCTGTGCTGTATAACTCTATGATTCAATGACCTCTGAATAAGGATCCATTTGATGGATTTTCCACCAGTTAGAAAATAGTTAACAGCTGATCGGATGCCCGCTCTCCCCCCCCCCCCCTCCACCCCCCGCCCCCCCCTCCCTGTATACGCAATGATCTGTTCCTTTGATGTCAATAGCAACCAGAATCGGATAAGGTGGAAAGCACGTGTTTTGCGCCCAAGAATAAAAGTTCAACCGGATTCTGTTTCCTGTAACTAACTAACTAACCTTTTGTACTTCTCTTCCAAGATTTGACTTTGTCCACATTTTCGGTATTTTCAAACTCATTATATGAATCCCATCTCTCTCAAGTGCTCAAAACAGCAGTGCGTTTTCCTCAACAACCAAGAAATATAGATGTATCTCCCACTGTGCCAGTAAATAAAGCAGATGTGTATTTACCTCAACACTGCCAAAGATAAACACACTCTGCAATAAAAGCAAATGATCTAGAACTACAGTATTTTGCCCAAGAGTGATAGCTCACGTTAACTATCGGTGCAAATTAAAGGATGATATCAGTTGCAAATTAAACTATTGGGCCCGAGAGACAATAACAACAATTTGCATTCATGCAAAACACCCCAAGGTGCTTCGTAAGAGCTATTATTAAACAAAATTTGACACCAAGCCATAAAAGGAGAAGTTTTCAAATAGCGCTTTAAAGAAGTAGAGATTAAGGGCCAGATTTTCACTGAGTTGTAGGGTCTCTATGGATCTTTCAAAATGGTGGGTGGGCACCCGATTCAAAAGGCTCACCTCCATTTACAACAGTGTACATATTTGCCCATGCGGAGAGAAGACAGGGCATCACTCAAGAGAGAGAGAGAGAGAGAGGGAAATCTGAGGTCAGCTGGGCCATTTTCACTGGAGCAAAGTCTATAATGCACAGTACAGGAGTCATGAATTTTCAAAGTAGGTGCAAATGCTCATAAAAGCTGGATAAGGTCTGTAGAACTGTTGAGCTGGAAAGTTACTTAAATCCTCAACCATTTTAAAAGTTTTAAAATGGCTGCCTGAGTCAATAGTTGAAAAATTCTGTTCTCAACCTGGGCTGTCATTAGTAATGTTTGGCTGAACCCCACAACCTACAATTATTACAGAAGGGGTCCTAAATTCACAGTTTGATTGACAGTCAGAGATTAAATGATGCTGTATTTGTGGAACTAAAATGTCCCCCCACCAGCATATTTGAAGTTGGGGGGGGGGATGGGTATATCAAATAAAGCATAGAGCCAATTTTCTAACTTGCTGCCCACCATTGACTTCTACCCTATCTTGAGGAGGTATGGGTAAGGCATCAGGCAGCCCATCTGCCCTTAGATCTATTGAAACCCTTCAGAGGATAATAACTGCCAATTAAGGGCCTCATTCCATCATAATGTTCTGACATTCATGAGCATGCTGAAGAAAGGCAGTTAGCTCAGAAACTTTGACAGTATAGGAAGGAAGAGTAGATACCTCCCTTTTTGGGGATCCTGGGTCTATTGGGGGCAGCCTTTCCTCTTTATTCGACCCCCTCCCTTCCCATTTGGGTTTACAGTTCCTGCCTGCTCAGAATGTCTGGTCTTGCCTTCAAGACCAAAAGGCATCGGCCGGGATTCTCCGAGCCCGCGCCGGGGGGATGCGAGAATCGCACCCCACTGCCCCGACGCCGGCTTCCCGATTCTCCCCCACCGATTCTCGGGCGCCCGCGGGATCGCCGCTGCGCCGTCGGGGGCCATTGAAAACGGGTCCCCTCGGCGATTCTCCGGGCCCAGACAGGCCGAGTGGCCACCGAGTTCGGTCTAGTCCCACCGGCGTGTGTTACTCAGGGCCGACAGGGTGGGACCTGGAAGGTGTGTCTGCGGGGGCCGGCCTGGAGGGGGAGGGGGGAGATCTGACCCCTGGGGGGCCCCCTCAGTGGCCTGGCCCGCAATCGGGGCCTACCGATCGGCGTGCGGGCTGGTTCTATGGGGGCCTATGTTCCTCCGTGCCGGGCCCCGAAGGGCTCCGCCATATTGCCAGGGGGCCGGCGCAGAGAAGGCAACCCCCCCCGCATGCATGGAATCATGCCGGCCATAGCGCGCATGCATGGAATCACGCCGGCCGTTCCGCGCATTCCGAACCCGCGCGGCCGTTCCACGCCAGCTGGAGCTGCATGGACCACTCTGGCGCCAACCTAGCCCCCTAGGAAGGGGAGCATTCCCCATTTATGGGGACTGTTGACGCCGGAGTGGTTGGCGCCGCTTTTCACACCGGCGTGGGGGACATAGTCCCATTATTGGAGAATCCTGCCCAGAGTCTTTCTTCTTGAGAACTGCTTGTAGTTCCAGCAATGGCCACTGCTGTTTGCTGGCTAAGCAGACAGGATGGGGAGGTGGTAATCCTTCGAACACATAAAATCTACACCATAGGGTTATGAATACAGGTGTTTTTATTTTTTTAAGGGATTAAGCAGGGGGCAGCACGGTGACGCAGTGGCTAGCACTGCTGCTTCAAGGCGCCGAGGTCCCAGGTTTGATCCCGGCCCTGGGTCACTGCCTGTGTGGAGTTTGCACATTCTCCCCGTGTTTGCATGGGTTTTGCCCCCACAACCCAAAGACCCCACAACCCAAAGATGAGGCACATCCGGGAGGGGGAGACTTACCTGGCCACTGTGTTTCAGGAGGCAGTCACACCAGTCAGAGTAAGTAGTTTAAATCCTGCCAGTGGCCAGGGACAGCAGGGTATGACTTCAAGTCAGGTAGGTAAAGGGAACCAGCAGTCAGGAACTCAGGAGCCTCAGCCCTTGGCTCTGTCCAACAGGTATGAGGCACTTGCTCCCTGTGTGGATGGCGAACAGGGCTGCAGGAAGGATGAGTCAGCTGACCAAGGCACCATGGTTCAGCAGGCCATTCAAGGGGAGGGAGTAAATAGGCAAGTTGTAGTTGTAGGGGATTCTATTATCAGGGGGATAGATAGTATCCTTTGTGAGCAGGATAAAGAGTCCCGCATGGTATGTTGCCTGCCCGGTGCTAGGGTGCAGGACATCTCTGACCGGCTTGAAAGGATACTGGAGAGGGAGGGGGAGGATCCAGTTGTTGTGGTCCATGTCGGTACCAACAACATAGGCAAGTCTAGGAAAGAGGACCTCTTTAGAGATTATAAAGAGCTAGGATTCAAATTAAAAAACAGGTCCTCAAGGGTCATAATCTCCGGATTACTGCCCGAGCCACATGCAAATTGGCATAGGGAGGCAAGAATAAGGGAAGTTAACACGTGGCTGAAAGAGTGGTGTGGGAAAGAGGGGTTCCTTTTCATGGGACACTGGCATCTGTTTTGGGACAGGGGGGACCTATACCGTTGGGATGGTCTCCACCTGAACCGAGCTGGGACCAGTGTTCTGGCGAAAAGAATAAATAGGGTGGTCAATAGGACTTTAAACTAAAGATTGGGGGGGAAGGGAAAGTCAGGGAACCAAGAGGTGAAGTAATCAGTGGGAAGCGTAGCTGCTCAGGAATACAAAAAAGCACGAAAAGACAGAACTCCGGAGAGGTTACGATAGTCCCCATCCCACAAAATATGACACAGTGTATGGAAAGGCTCAGTAAACCAAGGTCCACCACACTAAGAAAACAAAAAGGGACGGTCAATAGAGAATTAAAGGTGCTATATTTAAATGCGCGCAGTGTACGGAACAAGGTAGATGAGCTTTATGGCCCAGATTGTGACTGGCAGGTATGATGTGGTAGGCATCACAGAGACGTGGTTGCAGGGGGTTCAGGGTTGGCATTTAAACATCCAGGGATTCACAACCTATCGAAAAGACAGGGAGGTGGGCAGAGTGGGCGGGGTTGCCTTGTTAATTAGGAATGAAATTAAATCAATAGCACTAAATGACATAGGGTCAGATGATGTGGAGTCTGTGTGGGTAGAGTTGAGGAACCACAAAGGCAAAAAAACCATAATGGGAGTTATGTACAGGCCTCCTAACAGTGGTCAGGACCAGGGGCACAAAATGCACCACGAAATAGGAAGTGCATGTCAGAAAGGCAAGGGTGACGAGTGGTGTCCCGCAGGGTTCAGTGTTGGGGCCACAGCTGTTCTCTTTATATATTAACGATCTACATGACGGGACTGGGGGCATTCTGGCTAAGTTTGCCGATGATACAAAGATAGGTGGAGGGGCAGGTAGTATGGAGGAGGTGGGGAGGCTGCAGAAAGATTTAGACAGTTTAGGAGAGTGGTCCAAGAAATGGCTGATGAAATTCAACGTGGGCAAGTGCGAGGTCTTGCACTTTGGAAAAAAGAATAGAGGCATGGACTATTTTCTAAACAGTGACAAAATTCATAATGCTGAAGTGCAAAGGGACTTGGGAGTCCTAGTCCAGGATTCTCTAAAGGTAAACTTGCAGGTTGAGTCCGTAATTAAGAAAGCAAATGCAATGTTGTCATTCATCTCAAGAGGCTTGGAATATGAAAGCAGGGATGTACTTCTGAAGCTTTATAAAGCATTAGTTAGGCCCCATTTAGAATACTGTGAGCAATTTTGGGCCCCACACCTCAGGAAGGACATACTGGCACTGGAGCGGGTCCAGCGGAGATTCACACGGATGATCCCAGGAATGGTAGGCCTAACATACGATGAACGTCTGAGGATCCTGGGATTATATTCATTGGAGTTTAGGAGGTTGAGGGGAGATCTAATAGAAACTTACAAGATAATGAATGGCTTAGATAGGGTGGATGTAGGGAAGTTGTTTCCATTAGCAGGGGAGACTAGGACCCGGGGGCACAGCCTTAAAATAAAAGGGAGTCACTTTAGAACAGAGATGAGGAGAAATTTCTTCAGCCAGAGAGTGGTGGGTCTGTGGAATTCATTGCCACAGAGGGCGGTGGAGGCCGGGACGTTGAGTGTCTTTAAGACAGAAGTTGATAAATTCTTGATTTCTCGAGGAATTAAGGGCTATGGAGAGAGAGCGGGTAAATGGAGTTGAAATCAGCCATGATTGAATGGCGGAGTGGACCCGATGGGCCGAATGGCCTTACTTCCGCTCCTATGTCTTATGGTCTTATGGTCTTATGTGCAGGGTAGGTGGATTGGCCACGCTAAATTGCCCCTTAATTGGAAAAAATGAATTGGGTACTCTAAATTATTATTTTTTTAAATAAGGTATTACGTACCCAAAATGGAAGTGCATTACTATTGTGAACACTAAATTGGTATTTAAATCTTAAATAATGTGACTCCTGAGGTCTACCCAGCATGGATACTCGGTGACAGGAAAGGTGTTTTGGACATTGGCTGGCATCAGTTGGTGTGGGAGAATGAAGGTGGCATGCTGAGCGCTCGTGGAGGAGGTTGATGAGGGCTTGAGGGCCTAACATTTAAGGAAACAGCTGGAAAAAGCCCCAATGAACTGAGGCCGACCAGTTAAACAGTTCCCCTTGACACACCTCAGCCACTGTCATCTGCGTCTGAACCGGACTCCATTCCTACACCCACCCACTTGAGTAGAAATCGGATCAGACCGGACGCAGGCTGGCTGGGAAACCTCCTGACTTGCACTGCCTGCCTCAGGAGTTAAAATGCAGCCCTGAGGTAACTCCAGAACTCTGGGCCTAGTCATCTGAAGTCACCTCGTACAGAAGGTGGGATTGCGTAAGAGGTCCAACATTAGTGGAATGCAGAGCTCATGTGAACTGTGAGGGACCAGACCGTGAAACATTTAATCCAAGAATGTCATACATGTCGTTTAGCATTCATTGCCTAACATTTTAGTTTGGAAAAGATCTTTAATTAACACAGTAGATGAGAACAATGGATTGGATAGATACCTTGTGGTAAAAATGAACTTGCAAAAGGCCAACAAAAAGGTGATGCATAAGAAATTTAGAGCCTGTGCAATTCGGGTTTAGTGGAAGAAAGGATTATGAACTGGGATCATTGTTATTTATTATATATGTAAAAAGAGAAGGACTGAGTGAGCCACAATATTGGGCAAGGACCAGAAGACCAGAAGACATAGGGGCAGAATTAGGCCACTCGGCCCATCGAGTCTGCTCCGCCATTCAATCATGGCTCATATTTTTCTCATCCCCATTCTCCTGCCTTCTCCCCATAACCCCTAATTCCCTTATTAATCAAGAACCTATCTATCTCTGTCTTAAAGACACTCAGGGATTTGGCCTCCACATCCTTCTGCAGCAAAGAGTTCCACAGATTCACCACCCTTTGGCTGAAGAAATTCCTCCTCATCTCTGTTTTAAAGGATTATCCCTTTAGTCTGAGATTGTGGGCGAAATTCTCCCCCAACGGCGCGATGTCCGCCGACTGGCGCCAAAAACGGCGCCAATCAGACGGGCATCGCGCCGGCCCAAAGGTGCGGAATGCTCCGCATCTTTGGGGGCCGAGCCCCAACATTGAGGGGCTAGGCCGGCGCCGGAGGGATTTCTGCCCCGCCAGCTGACGGAAATGGCGTTTGGTGCCCCGCCAGCTGGCGCGGAAATGCGGCGCATGCGTGGGAGCGTCAGCGGCCGCCGACAGTTTCCCGCACATGCGCAGTGGGGAGAGTCTCTTCCGCCTCCACCATGGTGGAGGCCGTGGCGGATGCGGAAGGGAAAGAGTGCCCCCACGGCACAGACCCGCCCGCGGATCAGTGGGCCCCGATCGCGGGCCAGGCCACCGTGGGGGAACCCCCCAGGGTCAGATCGGCCCCCCCCCCAGGACCCCGGAGCCTGCCCACGCCGCCTGGTCCCGCCGGTAAATACCAGCTTTGATTTACGCCGGCGGGACAGGCAATTTCTGGGCGGGACTTCGGCCCATCAGGGCCGGAGAATTGAGCGGGGGGTCCCGCCAACCGGCGCGGCCCGATTCCCGCCCCCGCCCAATCTCCGGTACCGGAGATTTCGGCGGGGGCGGGGGCTGGATTCACGGCGGCCAACGGCCATTCTCCGACCCGGCGGGGTGTCGGAGAATGACGCCCTGTGTCCTCTGCTCCTAGTTTTTCTTACAAGTGGAAATATCCTCTCCACGTCCACTCTATCCAGGCCTCGCAGTATCCCGTAAGTTTCAGTAAGATCCCCCCTCATCCTTCTAAACTTCAACGAGTACAGATCCAGAGCAATCAATCGTTCCTCATCGGACAAGCTGTTCATTCACAGGATGATTCTTGTGAAACTCCTCTGGACCTTTTCCAAGGCCAACACATCCTTCTTTAGATACGGGGCCAAAAACTGCTCACAATACTCCAAATGGGGTCTGACCAGAGCCTTATACCGCCTCAGAAGTACATCCCTGGTCTTGTATTCTAGCCCTCTCAACATGAATGCTAACATTGCATTTGCCTTCCTAATTGCCGACTGAACCTCCATGCCAACCATAAGAGAATCGTGAACAAGGACTCCCAAGCCCCTTTGTGCTTCTGATTTCCTCAGCATTTTCCCATTTAGAAAATATTCTATGCCTCCATTTCTCTTTCCAAAGTGCATAACCTCACACTTTTCCACATTGTATTTCATCAGCCACTTCTTTGCCCACTCTCATAGCCTGTCCGGTGCTTCTGCAGCCCACCTGTTTCCTCAATACTAGCTGTCTCTCTACAGATCTTTGTATCATCTTCAAACTTAGCAGCAGTGCCTTCAGTTCCTTCTTCCAGATCATTAATGTATATTGTGAGAAGTTGTGGTCCCAGAACCGGCCCCTGAGGCACACCACTAGTCACTGGCTGCCATCCTGAAAAAGACCTCTTTATCCCCACTCTCTACCTTCTGCCAGTCAGCCAATTCTCTATCCATGCCAGGATCTTACCCTTAACACCATGGGCTTTTGAATGTCTCCTACGTGGCACCTTATCAAAGGCCTTCTGGTAATGTAAATAAATCACATCCACTGGTTCTCCTTTGTCTAACTACCTTGTTACCTCCTCAAAGAACTCTAACAGATCTGTCAGACATGACCGCCCTTTGACAAAGCCGTGCTGACTCAGTCCTATTTTATCATGCACTTCCAAGTACTCCGCAATCTCATCTTTAATAATGGACTCTAAAATCTTACCAATGACCGAAGTCAGGCTAACCGGCCAATAATTTTCCGTCTTCTGCCTCTTAAACATTAGCCACTTTCCAGTCCTCTGGGACCCTTCCTGCCTCCTGTGATTCCTGAAAGGTCACCACCAATGCCTCCACAATCTCCGCAACTATCTCTTGGATTTTTGGATGTGGGATTTTTGTTTATTGTCGTGTGTACCAAGGTAGAGTGAAAAGTATTTTTCTGCGAGCAGCTCAACAGATCATTAAGTACATGAAAAGAAAAGGAAATAAAAGGAAATACATAATAGGGAAACACAAGGTACACAATGTAACTAGATAACACCGGCATCGGGTGAAGCATACAGGGGTGTGAACCCTGCGGCGTAGTCCATCCGGTCCAGGTGATTTATCCACCTTCAGATCTTTAACTTTCCCCAGAACATTCTCCTTAGCGATGGTCACTGCACTCACCTTTGCCCCCTGATTCTTCTGGAGATCTGGCATCCCATTGGTGTCTTCCATCGTGAAGACTGATGCAAAGTAACGATTCAGTTCATCTGCCATTTCTTTGTTTGCTATTATTACTTCTCCAGCCACATTTTCCAGTGGTCCAATGTCTATTTTTGCCTCCTTTTGCTTACCTTTTATATATTTTTAAAAATTCTTCCGAACTTTCTTTATATTACTAGCTAGCTTGCACTCATATTTCATTTATCCTCTGCTCGCTTTTAAAGGGTTCCCAATCCTCTGGCTTCCCACTAATCCCTGCCACTTTGTATGTTTTTTCTTTTGTTTTTATGCTGTCCTTGACATCCCTCGTCAGCCATGGATGCCTTGTCCTCCCTTTAGCATGTTTCCTCCTCCTTGGGATGAATTTCTCTGTTGTGCCTCCCGAATAACCCCCAAAAACACCTGCCGTTGCTGTTCCACAGTCTTCCCTGCTAGGCTCCTTTTCCAATCAACTCTGGCCAGCTCCTCCCTCATGTCTTTGTAGTTACCCTTATTTAATTATAATACCGTTACATTTGATTGCAGCTTCTCCCTCTCAAACTGCAGGGTAAATTCTATCATATTGTGGTCACTGTTCCTTCTCCTTAAGTTCCCTAATCAAGTCTGCCTCATTACACATCACCAAATCCAGAATTGCCTATAACCTAGTAGGCTCTGTCACAAGCTGCTCCAAAAAAACATCTCTTAGACATTCCACAAATTCCTTTTCTGAGGATCCACTACCAACCTGATTTTGCCAGTCCACCTGCATATTGAAGTCCCCCGTGATTATTGTAATATTGCCTTTTTTACATGCCTTTTCTATCTCCTGATTTACTTTCTGCTCCACATCCTGACTACTGCTAGGGGGCCTGTACATAACTCCCTTCAGGGTCTTTTTACCTTAGTGATTCCTCAACTCTACCCACAGAGTTTCTATGCCTTTTGATCATATATCGCTCCGTGCTATCGATTTAAATTCATTCCTTACTAACAATGCAACCCCGCCCACTTTTCTCATCTACCTGTCCTTTCGATAAGACACATATCCTTGGATATTTAGATCCCAGCCCTGATCCCCTTGCAGCCACATCTCAGATATGCCCACAACATCGTACCGGCCAATTTCAATATGCGCAACAAGCTCATTTATCTTCTTCCGTATACTGCGCACATTTAGGTACAACACCCTCAATCTTGCATTGACCACCCCCCTTCTCACACTTGTCACCTTTTTTACTCTGCCTGAGGGTGATGTTGTTCTCTTATTTTGGTTCTCTATTTCCCCTTCAGTATTACGCCTTCTTAGGTAACATTCTGGTTCCACCCCCCTGCCATATTAGTTTAAATCCCCCCGAGTGACTCTAGCAAACCAGTTAGCCAGGATATTGGTGCCCTCCAGTTTAGATGCAGCCCGTCCTTCTTGTACAGATCCCACCTGCCCCGGAATGGATGCCAATGGTCCAGAAATCTGAAACCCTCCCTCCTACACCACCAGTTTAGCCAAGTGTTTAGCTGCACTATCCTCCTACTTCTAGCCTCATTGGCACGTGGCACAGGGAGTAATCCTGAGATTACAACCCTAGAGGTCCTGCATTTCAGCTTACTGTCTGACGCCCTGAACTCCTTCTGCAGGACCTCATCACTCTTCCTGCCTATGTTGTTAGTACCTATGTGTACTACGACCTCTGGCTGTTCACCCTCCCCCTTCAGGATCTCCTGTGTTCGTTCAAAGACATCCTGGACCCTGGCACCAGGGAGGCAACATATCATCCTGGAGTCTCTTTCACGTCCACAGAAGCTTCATCTGTGCCCCTTACTGTAGAGTACCCTATAACTATCGCTCTCCTGCACTTTGCCCTCGCCTGCTGAGCACCAGTGCCAGTTGTGGTGCCACTGTTCTGGCTGCTGTTGTTTTCCCCTGATAGGCTATCCCTCTCAACAGTATCCAAACCGGTATACCTGTTAGAGAGGGGGACAGCCACAGAGGATTCCTGTACTGACTGCCTGCCCTTTCTAACCCATCTGTCTGCCTGCACTTTGGGTGTGACCACGTCTCTATAACTCCTGCCTATGACACTTTCCGCCACCTGTATGCTCCTAAGTGCATCCAAGTGCTGCTCCAACTGAACCACATGGTCTGTGAGGAGATGCCATTGGTTACACTTGCTGCAGACATAGTCCAGCGTCGCGGATCTGCCACATCTCACGGTTAGAGCACTGCACCCGCTGAGTAACATTTAAGCACTAGTTAATTAATTTAAAATAATGCTTAAAGTATTCTTAGATTAAGTTACAATTAACTATCTGGCCCTGGCTATAGATTCTTACTGTAAAATTAAATGTTAAATACTAATCTCTGCCCTCAGGTTTAGATACTCCTCTACCTAGTTAATTAATAAGATTTAATTAGATTTTTTTCAAATTTAATGCATTCCCTACAAGCCTATCAGGTCACAGCTTTACTGTGACAAACAAGAGTTATCCTTTACTTGGACCTGAAGCCAGCATCAGGCTACTTGCACATGTACAGAAGGACCAATAGACTCATAGAGTTTTACAACACGCAAAGAGGCCCTTTGGCCCATTCTGCCAGCCCTGACCATCAAGCTTCGAGCTATTCTGATCCCATTTACCAGCACTTGGTCCATACCCTTGTATGCTATGGTATTTCAAGTGCTCGTCTAAATAGCTCTTAAAGGTTGAGAGGGTTCCCACCTCGACTACCCTTTCAGGCAGTGGTTTCCAGTTCAGGCAGTGAGTTCTACTGCTGAGTTCTTGACATTGGTTTGCTCTGAGGGGGTGCACTGGTCATACTTAAGGCACCCAACCCCAAAATCACCTGCAAAACTACAATAAATGATGAGGGTTGAAGTAAATTAGTGTGGACTGTTTCTGTGCAGTAAGTCGTATGCACTCCTATAAGATGGAACTGTTAATGTATAACAAACAGTTTACAATCCAACTGCATACCTTTTTATTCAGTGAATTGAGTTGTGCCACTCATTAGAATGTTTTAAGACAGTCACTTGAGTTTTATTGGTGGCCTTTTGCCAGACTTCATAGTTCACCTTAATAGTTTATTTACCTCTCACTCCTCGTCTTATTTAACACCTCGGCTTATAGTTCCAAGGAGGATTCTTCTGTACTGCAGATTAAATAGAAAATGGCAAACAAGGGATTTGATTTTATTTGCCAGCTAATGGCTGTTGGTTTGAAAGAACACGGCCTTGTCTAAATTCACACTGAATCTTCAGAACGAGAATGAAATAATTAATACAAATACAATGACTACAGTCTTCAAATTTCCAACAAACTGAGCTACCGTTTTAATAGTGCAGCAAACAGAAGTTTTTTATCACAAGAAACCTTTCAAGTTGGAGTTCGACATATTTAACTCCTCCATCTGAAGAGGCCCTTCAGCCACCAAGTATTTTGTCCCTTTCCACATGGTTGTTGTCTAATTATTTTTCTATTGCTATCTATTCCTTCTGATGCCAAGCTGGTTATAAATACTGTACGTGGTTTACCTTGTCTAGGCTGACACTCCAGTGATATATAGGGACCCAAGAAGATGCAGAAGAGGTGCATGAGGATAATTCCAGAAATGCATGGATATACATATCAGGAAAAGAATGACAGACTGGGTCTGAGAGGCGCCCGAGCCAAAGTCTTTAAAATTTCTAAGTTTCGATCGTGGTTACAGAGTGATTGAGTGAGATCTTCCAGCTGTTCATGACAATGAGATCTTCCCGTCTTGCCGACGACGCCTCCCCACCTCTGGTTTCCGAGCAGAGTGGGGTGGATTCAATGGGAAATCCCATTGGCCAGTGCCAGGATCTTCTGGCCCCGCCTCTGCCAATGGCGGGCCGTCTCCCGCCGCCAAGAAATGCGCCGAGGAGAGGCCAGAGAATCTCGCCCAAGGTTTCCTCTTCTGGGTCAGATCATAACTAAAAGCCATCAATGGACACCCATCCAACAAAAAATTGAGAAGAAACCTTTTTTTTCACTCAGGAGAGTGGAGAGAATGTGGAACTCCCTACCACAGGGAGTGGCTGAAGTAATTAGTACATTTAAGGAGAAGCTGAGACAATTATTTTGAGAGAGAAGGGAATGGAGGATTCCGATGATGGATTTCGATGGGAGCAGGCTGGAGTGGAGCATTAACTCTGGCAGGGACTAGTCGGACCGATGCCTGTTTGGGTGCTGTACATCCGACAAAATCCTATGTAAGCATAGAGAATGGAGATGGTGTGAGGGTGGTGTGGGTGACAGGATGGTGTGGTAGTTGTGGGGGTGGTGGTAGGTGTGGGGGTTTTGTCGGGGAGGGGGGTGACACACGTGTCACGGGGAGCTGCATCTCAGCAAGGTCTCACTTAGTCGCCCAATGCCGACCTCCACCCTGGCGACTGCCCTTCCTTGGGCCCCGCTGAACGCATCCAGGGCCCTCTGCTCTGCCGCGGTGAGGGTGCACAGGTCCGGCGGTCCCGCTCCAGTCTTCTCCCGCTCCCGGCTGTTATGGGCGGCCGTCTCCTGGAGGGAGATGGGATGGGGACAGAAAACGCACAGTGTTATACAGCCTAACAGCCTAGGGGGTGGGTAGCTGGTGGCCTCAGTCGCCAGGGCACCCGGCCATGGCGGCCGATATCGTTGCCGGTATGTGTTGGGGATTTGGCCGCCCTCCGGGTGGGGTGGGGGCTAGTGCCAGGAGCTCAGTATTGCGTACTCACCCTGACCGCCCTGAGGAGATCATGTAGTTTCTTTGTGCACTGCTGGCTTTCCGGACGGTGTTGCCCATGGAGCTGAACACCTCTGCCATCTGCATCCAGGTCGGGTGAATGGCAGTGGCCGGCAGCCTCCTTCCCCAGCTGGGGTACAGGGTGGCGCACCTCTCCTCCACGGCATCTTTGGGTCTCAAGCTCGATGTCCCTGAAACAGGGTGCCGCTTTCCTCGCTGCCATCTTATTGGCTAGGATGGTGTGTGTGCAGAGTGAAGTGTGTAATGTGGCTGCGGCTTATCAACCTCCTGAGTATGAATAGCAAACCCCGCGAATCCCGCACCATTTCTCATTGGATCGATTGTGTTTCATGTGGCACCAATGCTAGCCCCTCATCGATCGTTGAATTGGTCCAGGTGTGAAGTCAGTTTTGCTGTCGTAGAAGTCCATGAATCCTGCCCCGGCAGCAATACTCAGAGCACGATCCAACGGCCACACTGTGCCGGAAAAGCAGCTCGCTGCGATGCAGCATGGCCGTTGAAAGCTGGGAGACCCCACTCCTGGGAGCTACCCGGCTCGCAGCGCCTCGCGAGGTTCAACACTATCTTGCGAGACGTTGCGATATGAATCCCGGCCACTATGAGTCTGATCACTTTTTAGAAAACCTGCCTATTAGAGTGAGATAGCTGGCCTCGACCTAATGTGCAGATTCCCAAGGTACCTGAGGCTTTGGGATTCAACCCCTTCCCCTCGCTGTGACTGTACGACCTAGGTTTAAGCAACCTCTTTTTAAAAAAGTTGAAGCTTGCCTTGAAATGACATCACACCCGTCCAGTGGGTGAGATGCCAATAACCAGTGTGGGTGGCATAGGCAGGTCACCCACCAAGTACGGACATTGGGAACGGGCCACAACTGCCTGATTTTTGCTTTGCATTCATTTTGTGCGAGAGTTGAAAATCGCCTCAGATGTGTGTTTCTTGTGATCTGGGAGCGATGGAGGGAAGCACAATGGCAAATGAGAGATCTTGGTGCTGAACAATGATGGTGTTTGATGTACGAGTGCACTGTGTTATAAGGGGCTAGAGCATGGATTCATCATCCCAATCTTGCCCATAGCTGGAGTCAGTTTGACTTTGCCTTCAATAGAAATCATGAAAAGATGTTAAACAGACTGCAGATAGAGGTATCATCTTTCTTCTCATTAGTGAGATTTGATCTGTCCTACGCTATTGCACAGAATCAAAAGGAGCCTCCGGTGAGAAAACATTAGTTGAGCAACCTGAAAATGGTAAGTGAGTCTAGGTTCTGTGGGTGCAGTTTCCTGTTCAGAGGCTTAAACGCAGGCTGGCAAACCGGTGCAGTGCTAAGGGAGTGCTACTCTGTTGGAAGTGCTGGCTTGCTGAGGGGACAAGCTGAGGTTGCATCTCCACTGGAAGGAAAAGATACCATTGTACTAATTCGTTGGCGACCAGGGGAATTCTCCCAAGTGTTCATTTCCCCCTCCGTCGTGATCATTTAAACACATTACCTGGTCACTCTCACACTTATGGTTCACATAGAACATAGATCATACAGTGCAGAAGGAGGCCATTCGGCCCATCGCTTCTGCACCGACCCACTTAAGCCCTCACTTCCACCCTATCCCCGTAACCCAATACCCCTCCTAACCTTTTTGGTCACTAAGGGCAATTTATCATGGCCAATCCGCCTAACCTGCACGTCTTTGGACTGTGGAAGGAAACCGGAGCACCCGCAGACACGGGGAGAACGTGCAGACTCCGCACAGACAGTGACCCAGAGGGGAATCGAACCTGGGACCCTAGTGCTGTGAAGCCACAGTGCTATCCACTTGTGCTACCGTGCTGCCCATGGGAGCTTGCTATGTGGAAATTGGCTGCCATCCTGCCTGCATTACACCAGTGCCTGGGATTTTCCAGCCCTTCCCCGCATGCGGGATCTTCCGGTCCCACTAAAGGTGACACCCGTGCAGGTGGGAAAACCATTCCGACCTCGACGGGACTGGAAGATCTTGCCAGCGGCCAAATGTGAGCCGCCTCCACTGCCGGAAAAGAAACTGGAAAACTCTGACCAGTGATTGCACTTCATTGACTGTCAAACATTTTGGGGCATCACAAAATAGTAAAAGGTTTGATACAAAAGTAAGTTTTATTTCCCCTCTTGAGGGTTGGACTTGAATAAAAAGAAACAGCAGCAAATCTGAGTTGCAAGGAAAATTCACCGGTAGTCTCAAACAGAGTGGAAGAATTGTCTTTGCATTAAAAAAAAATTGGATTGGGTTTGTGGCTATTTGGCCAAGCAATGGCACTCGATGCTCATCTCAAAGAAAGCTCCCTCAAAGTCCTAGCAATCTCTGTGGCATGTGCATCCACTTTCTTCACATCCATTTGAATCTGATGCCAAGTCAAGGGGATCTCCAGGTGTCCAGCAGCATTGATGTCATCAAGCAGGGTCAGCAACCAATCACATTGAAGTATTCCCATAGAATGTAAACGAGGATTTAAAAATTGCTGACCCATAAGATGTAGGAGCAGAAGCAGGCCTCTCGGTCCATCAAGTCTACTGCACCATTCAGTGAGATCATGGCTGATCTGACATGATAATCCTCAACCCCACTTTCCTGCCTTATTCCCATAACCCTTGATTCCCTTGCTGATTAAAAATGTCCCTGATTGATAAAAAATCTGTCTTTCTCAGCCTTGCACATACTGAACGACCCAGCTCTCTTTGGTAAAGAAGTCCACAGATTCCCTACCGTATGAGAGAAGTAATTCATAATCATCTCTGCCTCAAGTGGGCAACCCCTTACTCTGAGATTCCATAGATTCCCTACAGTGCAGAAAGACACCATTCGGCCCATCGAGGTCTGCACCAACCCTCTGAAAGTGCACTCCACCTAGGCTCATTCCCCCACCCGATCCCCACAATCCCACCTAACCTGCCCATCTTCCGACACGAAGGGGCAGTATTAACTTGGCCAATCCACCTGCATAGCTTTGGACTGTGGGAGGAAACCTTGTTATGCCCTTTCATTTCACCATCTATAACATTTTAATAATGAATGGTTGGGATCAAGACAGCAGCTAAAATATCATTTAAAAACGTTTTACATATTTTAAAAATGTGCAATTTTTTTATCATAATGGAGAAATTTGACATTCCACAACGTGAGGTTGCTCAGCAGTAATTATGAGCCAACTACACTGTTTAAAAATCCAGTTAACACCTCAATTAGCCAGTTGTAACTTTTTCACGGGTTTTTACCAGCGAGGCCAAGAGGGCAAAAGTGAAACTTTTCAGTTCAAATGATTTCTAATTGATTGTCGCCTGGGAGGGCCTCAATAGCGCACCCTCTGGAGAAGCAAGGAATCACTGGCAGCAATTTCTAAATTTCCTCGTTTAACTGCATATAAATGATCTCCAGAACTTGTCACCTCAGAGGGTTGATGGCGATGGATGCCAACAGCTTTAGCCACTGCTGCAACACAATCCAAACCAATCGAATAACAGTGGAGTTGAGAAAAACGTCCTCTTTTGATAGATTCAAATATTTCTATATTATTTATCATTATTTTCATTAATGACTTGGATGAGGGAGTTGAAGGGTGGGTCAGTAAATTTGCAGACGATACGAAGATTGGTGGAGTTGTGGATAGTAAGGAGGGCTGTTGTCGGCTGCAAAGAGACATAGATAGGATGCAGAGCTGGGCTGAGAAGTGGCAGATGGAGTTTAACCCTGAAAAGTGTGAGGTTGTCCATTTTGGAAGGACAAATATGAATGCGGAATACAGGGTTAACGGTAGAGTTCTTGGCAATGTGGAGGAGCAGAGAGATCTTGGGGTCTATGTTCATACATCTTTGAAAGTTGCCACTCAAGTGGATAGAGCTGTGAAGAAGGCCTATGGTGTGCTCGCGTTCATTAACAGAGGGATTGAATTTAAGAGCCGTGAGGTGATGATGCAGCTGTACAAAACTTTGGTAAGGCCACATTTGGAGTACTGTGTACAGTTCTGGTCGCCTCATTTTAGGAAGGATGTGGAAGCTTTGGAAAAGGTGCAAAGAAGATTTACCAGGATGTTGCCTGGAATGGAGAGTAGGTCTTACGAGGAAAGGTTGAGGGTGCTAGGCCTTTTCTCATTAGAACGGAGAAGGATGAGGTGCGACTTGATAGAGGTTTATAAGATGATCAGGGAATAGATAGACAGTCAGAGACTTTTTCCCCGGGTGGAACAAACCATTACAAGGGGACATAAATTTAAGGTGAAAGGTGGAAGATATAGGAGGGATATCAGAGGTAGGTTCTTTACCCAGAGAGTAGTGGGGGCATGGAATGCACTGCCTGTGGAAGTAGTTGAGTCGGAAACATTAGGGACCTTCAAGCAGCTATTGGATAGGTACATGGATTACGGTTAAATGATATAGTGTAGATTTATTTGTTCTCAAGGGCAGCATGGTAGCATTGTGGATAGCACAATTGCTTCACAGCTCCGGGGTCCCAGGTTCGATTCCGGCTTGGGTCGCTGGCTGTGCGGAGTCTGCACGTCCTCCCCGTGTCTGCGTGGGTTTCCTCCGGGTGCTCCGGTTTCCTCCCACAATCCAAAGATGTGCGGGTTAGGTGAATTGGCCAATGATAAATTGCCCTTAATGTCCAAATTGCCCTTGGTGTTGGGTGAAGGTGTTGAGTTTGGGTAGGGTGCTCTTTCCGGTGCAGACTCAAAGGGCCAAATGGCCTCCTTCTGCACTGTAAATTCAATGATAATCTATGATTAATCTAGGACAAAGGTTCGGCACAACATCGTGGGCCGAAGGGCCTGTTCTGTGCTGTATTTTCTATGTTCTATGTTCTCTTCTAAATACTTGTATGATTCGAACACTATTCCTCGCCTAACAGTGTAACGAGCCATTGTTATGATTAAAAATTGAAAGGCCTACAGCGAGGCCTCATAACCTGCAATGATCGCGGCTGTGCTCAGCTGCATTCAGAACCGAACTTCGATTTGCTCTGAGCAATGCTGAGCTGAGGACCGAGTGCTGTACGAGTGCTGATTGTTGGTTTCACTGTAAATAATGGCGAGCTGACACGAGGAACAGAATGGGATTCATCTGGTGTGGAGGAGGATCGTAAGCAGTTTGCAGTAAAAAAAAAAGACACAATTAAATGTGATGTGCAGTTCACAAAAAAGCGATGTAATTTACTGAGGAGACATTAATCAGCTGTACAATGAAGCTGGCTGGGTCGTTTCAATCTCAACAGTGTTCCGTCACCATCACCTTCCTTCTGTGAACGCCAGATAGTGAGGGATGGATTACATTTAACATTTTCATGAGGTTGGGGAAGAAGAGATCTATACGGTGCATTGACCAAGTCGGCCAATCAAATGCAAACTGCCAAGGACCCTTCCACGTTTGAAACATTTTGCAAAAGGTCACCTTATCGCTTTCTCAGAAACAGCATTCCTTCAAATGAGACCATTCGTCATTTCATAGGCATTTTCTTCAGCCAACATTTGAATTGCAGGTGTCTAGGGCGTTGCAAGTGACAATGCTCTTGGCAAAAGAATTATTTGTTTTCTGCACGCAAGTGGCAATATTTGAGTTGGTGCAACACCAGCTGAGTGCAGCGCTGAGGTCTCATTGCATTAGCCTGGCAAAGGATCTGAATCCCAGCCTCGGAGCATCATTCCCAGTTTGTGTTGCATATTCACTGGCCAATTAGTGACAGCTGCAGGCAACTTTTTAATGGTGGGCTCTTTTCTTTGTTGCTGGGAGATATTTTGCGACTGGCCTGAAGCTATTCAGTGGTCCAAAAGCCAGAGGCCCAGGTAAACAATATCGGCCCAGATTTCCGTGCAGATTCGGGAATATGTGACTTGCACACAAACAGTTTCCGAGCTGCACACCTTTGTTTGTTTTCTCGTCCAGGATTCGGGTTCGCAATGCATCTTGCAAGCCGAGATGGAGTGCAAGGGGGACTGTGGGTGCAGAGGTGGTCTGGTTGAAAGGCCTACCTCAGCTTGGGACACAGCAACCTCGCTCTCAACATAGCGGCAGGATTTTCCGGTCCTGCTGACGTCTACAGCATTTTGCGGCCTCACCCGCTCTGCCGCCGGGGGACCTGACATGGGCGGGGTGGGGAGGGATGGGCTTCAGCGGGATTGGAGGTTCCCACTGGTGACAAGGGCCAGAAAATTCAGCCCTTACATAGTTTCTGCTGCTGTTTGTGGTTCGTCCAGCCAGGAGATCAGCTGTCATATTGTGTTACACACGTCTATCTCGCGCCAACCTCCCACATCCACTGTAGCTCGTCTGCATTTGCTCTGTAACGTCTGTCACTCAACTGCAACTAGGTCAATCCTGTTTCTCCTGCCCTCCACTTTGCCCTGTAGAAAGGGGCGTGGGGGCGGAGAATGGGGCCTCAGACCCGCGATCGGGTCCAACGCCGGGGCGCGATTCTCCGGCAACCGGAGAATCGGCACCAGTTGCACGCGCGCGATTGGCGCGGCGCCAGTTAGGGGCCCTGGAAAGAGGCCCCCGCAGCGATTCTCCGCGGTCGTCCGGCCGAGTTCCCGCTGGCGTATTTCACGTTTGGTTCCACCCGGCGGGAGCTCGGCGTTGCGGCTGCAGTGGCCGTCCTGGTGGGTGACGGGGGGATCAGTCTCCGGGGGGGCCTCCACGATGGCCAGGCCCGCGATCGGGGCCCACCTATCGGCAGGCGGGCGCGATCTGGGGGGGGCCTACTTCTTCCGCGCCGGCCCGCTGTGTGGCTCCACCATGTCCCGCGGCACCCGCGCAGACCCGCGGCGAGCAGTGCAGGGCCGCGTACGACAGCTGGAGCAGCGCAGAACAGTCCAGCGCCATGTGGCCCCCTGTGGGCTACAGAATCGTTGGGCCAAGAGGCCCGTTAATGCCTACGTGAAACACTCCGGTGGTTACGCCGGCGTCAACCAATTAGCGACAGACGGCGTCAACCGGTTTAGCCGCGTTTTTAGAGAAACCCGGCCAGGATCTCTGTAGCTTTTCTGGATTTATTTCCTGGATGTTGCTTTTAGAGTTCTTTCATCTCTTACTATTTCAAGCCCCTCTTTGTTTGTCATGTGCTCTCTAGATGGAATTTTGAGCATTCACCTTGGCATCGACATTTCAAAGGGTGCCCATTTTCTTTCACAGATCTTTACTTATTGTTTCTGAGGCATACAGCGAAGCGGAGACAATGTATCAACTTATGAGTTTCACTTCTACCACCCTCTGTTATCATTTGTCCCAAAAAGACAGACGAATGTGACACCATGCGCTTCAATCTTCACCCCTACTTAATTCTTTTTTTAATAAATTTAGAGCACCCAATTATTTTTTTCCAAGGGGCAATTTAGCGTGGCCAATCCACCTAACCTGAACATGTGAACCACATCTCACCTGAAGTTGTGAGGGTGAAACTCATGCAGACACGGGGAGAATGTGCAAACTCCACACGGACAGTGACCGGGGACCAGGATTGAACCCGGGTCCTCAACACCGTGCCGCCCTTCTTTATTCTAATCTATTCCTTCTCATTATCATTGTTTCTGACCATTTGGTGTCCATGCTTAATCCACATTCTAAATTTCTAGATCTTATTTGGTCAACGCTTTCTAAGGCCCCTAACCCCCACACCCTTGGCACTTTGTACCCCCTTTGCCCATGCAGAAGAGGTGCAAGTGCGTTTTGCACCCTAGACCTTTCCAAACCCATGAGAAGGTCGCATAAAAATGACCTGAGATCGGGTAGACACAGGAAACTTTGTCCTTTCAACAGAAAAACCACCAAGTTCAGCACTTCATGGCCCAGTTCTCACTTGCATTGGGAGAAGAAAATTCAGGCCCATGTGTTTGACTCCCAGCATGGCAACAGTGGAATTTAAATTCAGTCAATCAAAGAGAATTGGAACATTGCTGTTATCAGCAATGGTGACGATGAAGCCACTAGGTTGTTGTAAAGGCCCATCTGCTTCACCAATGTCCTTTAGGGAAGGAAATTTGTTTCTGTACTCCTTCTGGGTTTTATATGACTCCAGCGCATGCCAATGTGTGTTGACTTCAACTCCCCTTTTAAAATGGCCTCGGGATTTATATTGAAGACGCCATCTTAACCACCACCACCTTTAGGGTAATTAGAGATGGCCAATCAATGCTGGTCTTGCCAGCGATGCCAATATCCCACAAATGAATAAAATAAGGCCCTTGCCACACACCAGGAACCCTCATATTAACAGTATCTGAGCTCGGGACTCAAAAGAGGTCAGATAAAATTCAGCGGAACAGCCCTATCCATGAAATTATTTGTTTGCGCATTGGGACAAATTCTCTGTGGCAGATTGCAAACAAAATATTTGATTTATGAACTCCAATAGGTCTCAAAACCGTATTCTACACTTGTACAGTATTTCAGTAATGCTGTGTAATGTAAACGCTGAAGGTCATATACTCATACAGCCGTAATTAAGGTTGTTCGCCTGCAGAAGGTGTATCAGGAGTAATATATCACACTTTAGTTGGCCAGATACAGATCATTGGATGCCCTGATCTTGTCTTGTGCTTCAGTAAAGCATTAGCTTTTTGTCTGCACAGTTTTGATTGCAGGACCTTTTAATTCTACTCGTATTACTTTCTTGTGAATCAATTGGACTTTTTTTTAACTTAAATGTTATTTATTTGTGACAAACATTAACAGAATGGATTTTGAATATAAATTATTGTTCCGTTCTTCATCTGATTATTTTCAGAAGGCTTTCAACAAAGTCTCACACAGCAGATTACTATATAGAGTTAAAGTGCATGGGATTGTGGATAGTGCCTTGAGATGGATAGAAAGCTGGTTAACAAACAGGAAGCAAAGAGTTGGAATAAATGGGTCTTTTTCCAATTGGCAGGCAGTGACTAGTGGGACATCACAGGGATCAAGGCAAGGACCCCAACATTCACATAATATATTAATGATTTGAACGAGGGAAATAAATGCATTATCTACAAAGTTGCAGATGATACAACGTTGGGTGGGAGGGTGAACTGTGAGGAGGATGCGGAGATGATTCATTGTGACTTGGACAGGTTAAGTGAGTGGGCATCTGCATGGCAGTTGCAATATGATGTGGATAAATGTAAGGTTATCCACTCGGTGTCAAAAATAGGAAGGCAGATTATTATTTGAATGGGTGTAAATTTAGAGAGGTGGATACTGAACGAGATCTTGCTGTCTTCATCAGTCGTTGAAAGTAAGCACGCTGGTATAGCAGGTAGTAAAGAAGGCAAACGGTATATTGGCCTTCATGGCGAGAAGATTTGAGTATAGGAAGAGGGATGCTTTACTGCAATTGTATAGGGCATTGGTGAAGCCACACCTGGAGTATTGTGTGCAGTTTTGGTGGCCTTATCTGAGGAAGGATGTTCTTGCTATGGAGGAAGTGCGGCAAAGGTTTGCCAGACTGATTCCTGAGATGGTGGGACTGCCATATGAGGAAACTTACATCGGTTAGGATTAAATTCATTGGAGTTTAGAAGGGTGAGAAAGGATCTCATAGAAACTTCCAAACTTCTAACAGGATTAGACTGGGTAGATTCAGAAAGAATGTTCCCAATGGTGAGGAAGTCCAGAACTAGGGGTCATAGTTTGAGGATAAGGAGTAAATCTTTTAGGACGAGGTGAGGAGAGATTTCTTCACCCAGAGAGTAGCGAACCTGTGGATTTCGCTACCACAGAAAGTAGTTGAGGCCAAAGCATTGTGTGATTTCAAGAGGAATTAGATATTGCTCTTGGGGCTAAAGTGAGCAAGGGGGATGGGGGAGAAGGCAGGATATTGAACTTGATGATCAGCCATGATCATAATGAATGGCTGAGCAGGCTCGAAGGGCCAAATGGCTTCCTCCTGCTTCTATTTTCTATGCATGTCTCTATGTATTTTCCATGTTTTTCAACCTGGTCGCATTTCTTATCTTATCCTTGTCATCTTATCCTTGTCATTCCTACAATAGTCTGGTGTGGTCCATTACCTCAAAACAGATGACCAATTGAATTCCAGTAAGGCAATGGGTACTTGGTGTTCCAGTGTGGGTGAGTCGCATTGGCTAAAAATACCACCCTCTGATAGCAAAGTAATCCACGATTAGAGGCCAACATGGACACAAACAGTCAACCCTGGAAGTTTAGGTTTAGCTCAAGTTTGGCTGGATAGCTGTTTTGTGATGCAGAGTGAGGCTAATAGCGTGGGTTGAATTCCCGTACCAGCTGGTGTTATTCATCCGCCTTCTAATACTCGCCCCTCACCTGAGGTCCTACAGTTAAATCCCCTCAACGGGCAGCTATGGTCATCTGGTACTTTACTATTGGCTTTACTATTAATTTATTATAAGACAACAACAAAGAAAGATGGTTGTTGGAGGTCAACCCAGAGCATTGCTGCAACAGTTCCTCAGGTTAGTTTTTATTTGTTCCTGGGATGTGGGCATTCGCTGGGCCAGTATTTGTTGCCCATCCCTAATTGCCCTTGAAGTGCATGGCTTGTTAGGTCATTTCAATGGGGGGGGTGGACAGTTAAGAGTCAACTACATCGCTGTGCGGAGTCAAATGTAGACCAGACCGTGTAAGGGTGACAAATTTATTTTCCTGAAGGACATTAGTGAAGTAGATAGGTTTTTACGACAAGCAGCAATGGTTTCATGGGCGTCATTAGACTTTTCATTCCAGATTTTTATTGAATTCTAATTTCACCATCTGCCATGGTGGGATTCGAACTCAGGACCCCAGAGCGTTACTCTGGGTTTTTGGATTATTAGTCAAGTGACAATACCACTGAGCCGCTGCCTCCCCTAGGCCCAACCATTTCAGCTGTTTCAATGATTGTCCCTTCATCATAAGGCCATGACTACACAATGTTCAGTCATATTTGCAATTCCTCAGATCATTGAACCAATCCACACCCACATGTACCAAGGCCAAAGCAACATTCTAATTTGGGCTGATTAGTGGCAAGTAATATTTGTGGCACATAAGTTTCAGGTAATGACCGTCTCCAAAGCAACTTTGCAAGACATTTAATGGACTTGGCATCATCAACTTCTTCACCATCGACACCTGGGACTTAACTGTTGACCTGAAATTTAACTCAGCCAACCACATAAAGCTGAATTTTATGGGATAGTAATTATCTTTATTGTCACAAGTAGGCTTACATTAACACTGCAATGAAGTTACTGTGAAAAGCCCGTAGTCGCCACATTCCGGCGCCTGTTCGGGTACACAGAGGGAGAATTCAGAATGCCGCTGTGAAACAACGGTGCTAACCACTGTGCTACCGTGCCGTCCCTGCAACTCCGACTGAAATGTCGATAGGAAGCCAGCACACAATCTCGATGGCTGCCAGGCTGCAGGTTAATGCATGGAGCAGCATTAATTGCATAAAGGAGAGGCTTCCATTCCTATCCTGGGACGATGGTCCAGAAGCACCAAATGGGCGCAGTGGCCACAGCTGGGACTACAGGCAGTTGCCCTGGTCAGGGACTTGATGAGTGGAGTGGGGTCCAGATTCAAGAGCCCACTGGGGAGGGGGAAGACCGTGCAGCTAAAACCGTCAAATGTATTGCATGGCTTGGGCCTCCCCTTGCCATTAATAAACTTTCAGCTGTGGTAGGATGAGGCCTTTGAGTAGCCACTTAAGAGTCTCAGCAGATGCAAGGATGGGGGGGGGTGGGGGGGGGGGGGGGTGCGGAGGGTGGTGGCTGGGGGCTGCCCAATGCCTCCCTGACGTCAGGTTGGGCATGGATACATAGGCAGCGGTAAACTCGCTGTTGGATTTTAGGAGCCCCTCCACCTTCAAACCCACCAACAGGAGAGCATAAAATCCAGCTCATTAATACTGTGGCTTTGAAGATGCTGGGTATTCTTGTCTCTCCAAAGGCACAGGTAAAGAGTGTAGTAGAATACTGTGTAATTGGCTGGAAGATTACACACCATCCAGGACAATGAAGTCTGCTTGATTTTCTTAAAGTTGTTCTTGGGATGTGTACATCACTGGCAAGGTCAGCAATTTGTTGCCCATAACTGTTTACCTATTGACAAGGTGGTGATGAGCCTCCTTGACCTGCTGCAATTCACCTGGTGCAGGTACACTCACATTGCCGTGCAGGAGTGGGTTCCAGGATTTTGACCCAGCGACAGTGAAGGATTTATAGTTCCAAGTCGGATGTTGTGAGGCTCCGCGGGGAACTTTTCAGGTGGTGGTGCCCAAGTGCTGCCCTTCACCTACGAGGTAACAAGAGGTCACGGGTTTGGAAGGTGCTGGTCGCAAAGCCGTGGCGAATTGCTGCAATCTTATTGAAGTAAGGTGGGAGGCGAGTGTGTGGATTAACAGTGGCTCCCCTGCAAAGTATATTTTGGGCTGGACATTCCAAGGTTGTGAATGGCATTATGCAAATGTGAGTCTTTCTTTCTAATAAAGAACAGCATAGACTGGCTGGGCTGAATGGCCTGCTGCATTGCTGTCAATGATGTGTATAAAGTCCGGAATGAAGCAGAGTGAGGCTCTCTGCAGCTGGATGCCACTTCAAGCCGATACTGCATTTGTAACGAATATCTGATGCCTTTCTGGACTGTATGACAGCTGCTTATTAAAGAATACACAATACCATCCAGGGAGCAGCATGGCGTACTCTTTAGCAGCTGATCTGTTGAACAGGAGCAAATACCTCTGCCAGATTTCAACACACTCAGGTGGTATAGTGGTTTAGCACAGTAAGCTAAACAGCTGCCTTTTAATGCAGAACAAGGCCAGCAGCGCAGGTTCAATTCCCGTACCGGCCTCCCCGAACAGGTGCCGAAATGTGCCGACTGGGGGCTTTTCACAGTAACTGCATTGAAGCCTACTTGTGACACTAAGCGATTGTTATTATTATACACCACGGCAACTGGATTAAACTTAAAGAAACTGAATAGATTCTCCAAATAGGACAGGTTTTCGTTCCGTTTCATATTAATAATTCATTATTTACGATGCAAACATTCCTGCATCAGTATGTTTTAAGAATTATAGGAGCTTTGTCGAGGAAATACATTTCCAGGTCTCCCTTAATGAAAGGGCTGAGCTGCATAAATGTTGTGTTTGTCACGTAATGAGAAGTGTAACATTGTCTTGACTTGATTCGACAAAACCGAAAGCAAATTGTCTCTGCTCTGGTCCCATGTGAATGAAGACTGAAGATTTCCAGTGAACTACACATGCTGTGTGTTTAAATGGGGAGACACATGCAACTCTAATCAGATGCTGACAAAGGGACTACTCAAGGGCAAATCTTTTGCGCTTTGCAGTTAAATGAACCGTGTCTGCTAACATACCCCCAGAACACATCTTTTAAGGTTATAGCATTATAGAGCTATAATGAGATATTAAATGGCATTGAGAAAAATGATGAGCTCAAGAATAATGCTCCAAAGACAGATTTTTATCATGATTTTCAGCTCACTGAAATTTTCAGTATAAAATGTTGCGAATGTTGAAGGCTTTCTCTTAAGGCATTTAGCAATTCCTGCTGTTTGGTCTGGTGGTAAAATTAAGTAGTTGCATTTTTTTTTCTTGGAACACTGGTTACATGGATGTTTTTTTAATCTCATTTTGGTTGACATTGCTTTTACGCAGTGGGATAAATGATCATAACATTATTCTCAATGATGTTGGTTGGGGGTGGGGCAGACATTGGGAGAATTTGGGATTCTTCTTCAAAAGAGATAGCGGCGGATTTCTATGTGCAACCCGAGCAGTCATCCAGAGCCTTGCTTTAACTTTTCACTTGGAGGCCACACTACCTCTGGCAATGCAGCACTCCTTGGCATTGGCATGGAAGAAGCGGTGAAGATTATACATGAAAAATCTTTCGATTGGCTTGTTGAATGGAGAATTGCTTTGCTCCTGGGAAATAGCGATGCAAGCAGTGCCAAAAGGACACTTTAAATTACATGTTATTGTTTCAGGTACTGTACATTGAAGGATCATTATTATAGGTGCCTCATGATGGGCCACTGTTTTGTTTTTCATTTTGGTCAATGAAGTTACGTTTTCTGATGAAGTGTACTTCAAAAAGACGTGCAAACAGCAATCCCCTAATTCCATTAGGGTTCCTTGAACTCAAACAGGCAAATTTTTTAAGCATGAATGCTTCAGCCCCAAGGCCTTTAATGTGAGATGAACTTGCCTGAAAGAGAGAGTTCACCACCAGAATTAATGCTGAGAAGGAGGTGGTGAACAGAGATAATCTGAACAGTGACTGAGACCATCAAAGTTTGAGATAACCAGCTTGCTCGATTCATCCCTTGGTAGCTACACAAGCAACTTCAAATGTTTTCCAACATTAAAGACGCTTTATAATTGCATGTTCCTGTTGTTGATGTATATTAGAAACTCCGGCTATAGTTTCATTTGGGCATCATTCACCTCAGAGTTTCGCCGGGTCACAGGTAGACTATTAAAGAGAGAACCTTTTTAATTATGGATGGCTCCATTTCAGAGATGACGAGGGCAACAGCATGATCTACCCAAACCGTTGACTCTGGGCACGATCTACGGGCTGGTCATGCTGGTGGGATATTCCGGCGCACTGGTTTCCCAGAGATGAGGGGTGGAGTCACCGGGAAATCCCATTGGCAAAGGCAGGGTTGGTAAAACCACTAACGGGCCGACACCGCCAGAAAACATGCAGCGGGGCAGCACGGTGGCGCAGTGGTTAGCATTGCTAGCTCACGGCGCCGGGGTCCCAGGTTCAATCCCGGCTCTGGGTCACTGTCCGTGTGGAGTTTGCACATTCTCCCCGTGTCTGCGTGGGTTTCGCCCCCACAACCCAAAGATGTGCAGGGTAGGTGGATTGGCCACACTGAATTGCCCCTTAATTGGAAAAAAATGAATTGGGTACTCTAAATTTATTTTTAGAAAGAAATCACCCAGCGGGTTGGTAGGGAAATCCCACCCGATGTCTCATAAAAGGGATAACGTCATCCGTGAGACGTGGCCCACCCATAAAAATATCTCCGGTAAATAAATATGAAGCAACATAGAAAGGTTTGTGAAAGAAGAGGCCATTTGGCTCTTTTTGCATATGCTGAATTTCCACTGGTCGGGGAAAGCAGAACTCGGGGGCATAGCCTCAAAATAAGGGGAAGTAGATTCAGGATCGAGTTTAGGAGGAACTTCTTCACCCAAAGGGTTGTGAATCTCTGGAATTCCTTGCCCAGTGAAGCAGTTGAGGCTCCTTCTTTAAACGTTTTTAAGAAAAAGATAGATACCTTTCTAAAGAATAAAGGGATTCGGGGATATGGTGTACGGGCCGGAGAGTGGAGCTGAGTCCACAAAGATCAGCCATGATCTCATTGAATGGCGGAGCAGGCTCGAGGGGCCAGATGGCCTACTCCTGTTCCTAGTTCTTATGTTCTTATGTTCTTTACATTTCAGGCTTTGACTTTAGGTTGCTCAGCGAATCAACAGGGTAACATGGAAGAGGTGGGTAATTGATCATATTCGATAGTGGAGCAGGCTCAATAGGCTGTAGAATCATAGAATAGAGTCATAGAATTTACAGTGCAGAAGGAGGCCATTTGGTCCATCTAGTCTGCACCAGCCCTTGGAAAGAGCACTAAGCCCACACTTCCACTCTATCCCCGTAACCCAATAACCCCCCTAACCTTTTTGGACACTAAGGGCAATTTAGCGTGGCCAATCCACCAAACCTGCACATCTTTGGGAGGAAACCGGAGCACCCGGAGGAAACCCGCGCAGACACGGGAAGAACATGCGGACACCACACAGACAGTGACCCAAACCGGGAATTGAAGCTGGGACCATGGAGCGGTGAAGCAACAGTGCTAACCACTGTGCTACCATGCCAGTGCTACCTGTATGGTCTACTCCCGCTCCAGGGCAGCACAGTAGCACAAGTGGATAGCACTGTGGCTTCACAGCGGCAGGGTCCCAGGTTCGATTCCCCGCTGGGTCAACTGTCTGTGTGGAGTCTGCACGGTCTCCCTGTGTGTGCGTGGGTTTCCTCCGGGTGCTCCGGTTTCCTCCCACAGTCCAAAGACGTGCAGTTAGGTGGATTGGCCATGATAAATTGCCCTTAGTGACCAAAAAGGTTAGGAGGGTTTATTGGGTTAGGGGGATAGGGTGGAAACGAGGGCTTAAGTGGGTCGGTGCAGACTCGATTTGCTGAATGGCCTCCTTCTGCACTGTATGTTCTATGTTCTATTTCTATTATTTGTTTGTGAATCGTTCCCCCTTCCCTATTTGCCAATTTCAGGTGTCAGTGTGAGGCATAGCCTGGTGGATTTTCTCCGTTCTCTAACTGTTGACTTCTGGGTCACCATAGGAAACCACAATAAATAATAATCTTTATTGTCAGAAGTAGGCTTGAAGTTACTGCAATGAAGTTACTGTGATAAGCCCCTAGTTGCCACCGGTACACAGAGGGAGAATTCCGAATGTCCAATTCACCGAACTGCATGTCTTTCAGGACTTGTGGGAAGAAACCGCAGCACCCGGAGGAAACTGGGTTGTCAATACCATGCTGGCTTTGAGGAACTATCATCAAATCCCCCACCACCACCACCACTTCCACCCCCCTGTAATTTCATTAACTAGGCAAGAGTCAAAGGAGGTTGGAGAAGGAGCAGTCATCAGAAGGAAAAACAAATTGTGGAAAGGCCAGTAAATCAATAAAGGGCAATTGATTGCCGTAAACCAGTTTCATAAGTCAGACATGGCTTATTTTCAATGGTAGGCAGATGTATCATGAAATAACACAGCAGTTTAGTCAGCTAGGCCACATCCTTAATGTTAAACACAAATACTTCAGGTCTGGGGAGCCTCTGCACTAAAATTGGGGAAACCTCACTTGCAAAGGTGTGGGAAGATGTACAATGGGCAGGATTTACAGCAGCACAGTGGTTAGCACAGTGCCAGGGACCCGGGTTCGATTCCTGGCTTGGGTCACTGTCTGTGCGGTATCTTTATGTTCTCCCCGTGTCTGCGTGGGTTTCCTCCGGGTGCTCCGGTTTCCTCCTGCGGTGTTCTTTGTGTTGCTTATACTGAGGATGGATTTGTAGTGTGCAAAAAGATCACAAAAACAAAGATATAATAAACAAAGTTAAATTTATTACACTACTTATTATTCAAACACAATTCCTAAAGCAAGCAATATTAACTAAACTACAATCTACAATATACTAACACTTGTCTCACACACACCATCATAAATTGTATTCTGCTCTACACCTGGGGCGGAATTCTCCGCAATCGGCGCGATGTCCGCCGACCGGCGCCAAAAACGGCGCAAATCAGTCCGGTAGCGCGCTGCCCCAAAGATGCGAAATCCTCCGCATCTTGAGTGGCCGAGCCCTAACCTTGAGGGGCTAGGCCCGCGCCGGACTGATTTCCGCCCCGCCAGCTGGCGGAAAAGGCCTTTGGTGCCCTGCCAGCTGGCACAAAACTGACTTTGCCGGGCGGCGCATGCGCGGGAGCGTCAGCGGCCGCTCACAGCATCCCCGCGCATGCGCAGTTGAGGGGGTCTCTTCCGCCTCCGCCATAGTGGAGACCATGGCGAAGGCGGAAGGAAAAGAGTGCCCCATGGCAGAGGCCCGCCTGCGTATCGGTGGGCCCCGATCGCAGGCCAGGCCACCGTGGGGGCACCCCCCGGGGCCAGATCGCCTCACACCCCCCCCAGGACCCCGGAGCCTGCCCGCGCCGCCTTGTTCCGCCGGTAAGAGAGGTGGTTTAATCCACGCCGGCGGGACAGGCCTTCCAGCACTTGGGACTTCGGCCCAATCGGGCCGGAGAATCGCCGGGGGGGCCCGCCAACCGGCGGGGCGCGATTCCCGCCCCCGCCGAATATCCGGTGCCGGAGAATTCGGCAACCGGCGGTGGCGGGATTCACGCCAGCCCCCGCCGATTCTCCGACCCAGCGGGGAGTCGGAGAATCCCGCCCCAGGTCTCTCTAACTGACTCAGGTCTCTCTAACTGACCTTAGAGGCATTCCTTTTTATAGGTCTGCTCCCCAGCTCCATCTAGTGATTAATTACGATATTACATTAACCCTTTATGTACTAGACATTCTACATAATGTCACACCTCCCACAAGTCCCAAAAGACATGGGGGGGATTCTCCGATCCTGGGGCTAAGTGTTGGCGCCGTCATAAACACCAGAGCGTTTTGTGACTGTGTCATCTGGCCCCTAGGATCAGCGATCCTGCTCCGCACAGGGGGTCAGCACGGCACTGGAGAGCCTCAAGCTGCTCCAGCTGGCGATAGGGGTGTCAGGACATGCGCTGCTAGTCCGCGCATGCGCGAACTCGTGTCGTTGCTGTCTCCGCGCCGGTCCCGACACAACATGGCGTAGACCTATAGGGGCCCGGCGCGGAGGAACATTGGCCCCCACCAGGATAAGCCCGCCTGCCAATCGGTAGGCCCCGATCGCGGGCCAGGCCACAGTGGAGGCCCCTCTGGAGTCGGATACCCCCTTGCCCGCACCAGGCCACGCCCCTCACCATGAACGCCGAGATCCCGCAGGGTAGGACCTCACGAGAACGACGCCTGCGGGACTCGGCCTAACTCGGCGGGCACTCGGCCCATCGCGGGCGGGGTGAATCACCGGGGAGCGGGCCGCGTTGAGCGGCCCCCGACCAGCGCTGCACCGACCAGGGTGACACCAATGGAACTGATTCTCCGCCGGCCGGAGAATCGGCGGACCGGCGTCAAAGTGGTGTCCCGTGACTCGCGCCCCCCCCCCCACCGATTCTCCCATCCAGCGCGGGTTCGGAGAATCCCTCCCATGCTTGTTCGGTGAATTGGACATTGTGAATTCTCCCTCTGTGTACCCGAACAGAAGCCGGGATGTGGCGACTTGGGGCTTTTCACAGTCACTTCATTGCAGTGTTAATGTCAGCCGACTTGCGACATTAAGAAAGATTATTATTTATCAACCAACCCGCTGCGTGGCTTTTGGCGGGGGAGGGGGCCCGCCAGCGGGATTAACTGACCCCGCTGTAGTCAACGGGATTTCCCGGTGACTGCACCTCGTCACCGGGAAACCCGTGCGCCAGTGTGGGACTGGAATATGCTGCCGCCGTGAAGAGCGGTAGATCGCGCCCAGTACAGCATGCTTACATAATTTCAGTTTGATTTACATGGCAGAAGAATTCTTGCAATATGTCTTGCAATGTGCTGTGGTGTATCAGTGTCACTAATGTGCTGATGCCACAATTGAGGCAGCACGATTTGCCAAAAGAACCATTTTCTAAAAAAGGTAATTTAATTTAATCTGAATTTAAGTTGCAGTCAATTTAGTCATTGTCACATAATTAAATCTGTGTTATCTTAATCTATAATTAATCTTGAAACAATTTGGTAAATAATCAGAACTAGATTGCTTTTCAAAACAAAGTTACTTTGTACAGGATTATATTTATTGGGCTGTATATAACGGGCTGCATTTACTGGTCCCCCAGCCGTGTCTTTCACAGCCGTGCACCATTCACTGGCAGCGGGATTCTCTATTCCTGCCATTTGTCAATAGGATTTCCCATTGAATTGACCCCAGGCCGCCGGGGGTGTTCTGCCGATGGGGACAGGGGGCAGGATTCTCTGATCCTGAGGCTAAGTGTTGACACCGTCGGTAACGGCGTCGCGTTTCCCGACGGCATCAACATGGCCTCAGGATCAGCAATTCTGGCCCCTAAAAGAGCGCGAGGAGAGAGGCGGGGACACAGGATAAAAGAGCGCGAGGACAGCGGCGGGGACACAGGATAAAAGAGCGCGAGGACAGCGGCGGGGACACAGGATAAAAGAGCGCGAGGACAGCGGCGGGGACACAGGATAAAAGAGCGCGAGGACAGCGGCGGGGACACAGGATAAAAGAGCGCGAGGAGAGCGGCGGGGCCACAGCGAAAGAGCGCGAGGACAGCGGCGGGGACACAGGATAAAAGAGCGCGAGGACAGCGGCGGGGACACAGGATAAAAGAGCGCGAGGAGAGCGGCGGGGACACAGGATAAAAGAGCGCGAGGAGAGCGGCGGGGACACAGGATAAAAGAGCGCGAGGACAGCGGCGGGGACACAGGATAAAAGAGCGCGAGGACAGCGGTGGGGACACAGGATAAAAGAGCGCGAGGACAGCGGCGGGGCCACAGCGAAAGAGTGCGAGGACAGCGGCGGGGACACAGGATAAAAGAGCGCGAGGAGAGCGGCGGGGATCAGGATAAAAGAGAGCGAGGACAGCAGCCGGGACACAGGATAAAAGAGCGCGAGGACAGCGGCGGGGACACACGATAAAAGAGCGCGAGGAGAGCGGCGGGGCCACAGCGAAAGAGCGCGAGGACAGCGGCGGGGCCACAGGATAAAAGAGCGCGAGGAGAGCGGCGGGGACACAGGATAAAAGAGTGCGAGGACAGCGGCGGGGACACAGGATAAAAGAGCGCGAGGAGAGCGGCGGGGCCACAGCGAAAGAGTGCGAGGACAGCGGCGGGGACACAGGATAAAAGAGCGCGAGGACAGCGGCGGGGCCACAGCGAAAGAGTGCGAGGACAGCGGCGGGGACACAGGATAAAAGAGCGCGAGGACAGCGGCGGGGACACACGATAAAAGAGCGCGAGGACAGCGGCGGGGACACAGGATAAAAGAGCGCGAGGACAGCGGCGGGGCCACAGGATAAAAGAGCGCGAGGAGAGCGGCGGGGACACAGGATAAAAGAGTGCGAGGACAGCGGCGGGGACACAGGATAAAAGAGCGCGAGGAGAGCGGCGGGGCCACAGCGAAAGAGTGCGAGGACAGCGGCGGGGACACAGGATAAAAGAGCGCGAGGACAGCGGCGGGGACACAGGATAAAAGAGCGCGAGGACAGCGGCGGGGACACAGGATAAAAGAGCGCGAGGAGAGCGGCGGGGACACAGGATAAAAGAGCGCGAGGACAGCGGCGGGGACACAGGATAAAAGAGCGCAAGGACAGCGGCGGGGACACAGGATAAAAGAGCGCGAGGACAGCGGCGGGGACACAGGATAAAAGAGCGCGAGGACAGCGGTGGGGACACAGGATAAAAGAGCGCGAGGACAGCGGCGGGGACACAGGATAAAAGAGCGCGAGGACAGCGGCGGGGACACAGGATAAAAGAGTGCGAGGACAGCGGCGGGGACACAGGATAAAAGAGCGCGAGGACAGCGGCGGGGACACAGGATAAAAGAGCGCGAGGACAGCGGCGGGGACACAGGATAAAAGAGCGCGAGGACAGCGGCGGGGACACAGGATAAAAGAGCGCGAGCACAGCGGCGGGGACACAGGATAAAAGAGCGCGAGGACAGCGGCGGGGACACAGGATAAAAGAGCGCGAGGACAGCGGCGGGGACACAGGATAAAAGAGCGCGAGGACAGCGGCGGGGACACAGGATAAAAGAGCGCGAGGACAGCGGCGGGGACACAGGATAAAAGAGTGCGAGGACAGCGGCGGGGACACAGGATAAAAGAGCGCGAGGACAGCGGCGGGGACACAGGATAAAAGAGCGCGAGGACAGCAGCCGGGACACAGGATAAAAGAGCGCGAGGACAGCGGCGGGGACACAGGATAAAAGAGCGCGAGGAGAGCGGCGAGGCCACAGCGAAAGAGTGCGAGGACAGCGGCGGGGACACAGGATAAAAGAGAGCGAGGACAGCGGCGGGGACACAGGATAAAAGAGCGCGAGGACAGCGGCGGGGACACAGGATAAAAGAGCGCGAGGACAGCGACGGGGACACAGGATAAAAGAGCGCGAGGACAGCGGCGGGGACACAGGATAAAAGAGCGCGAGGACAGCGGCAGGGACACAGGATAAAAGAGCGCGAGGACAGCGGCGGGGACACAGGATAAAAGAGCGCGAGGACAGCGGCAGGGACACAGGATAAAAGAGCGCGAGGACAGCGGCGGGGACACAGGATAAAAGAGCGCGAGGACAGCGGCAGGGACACAGGATAAAAGAGCGCGAGGACAGCGGCGGGGACACAGGATAAAAGAGCGCGAGGACAGCGGCGGGGACACAGGATAAAAGAGCGCGAGGACAGCGGCGGGGACACAGGATAAAAGAGCGCGAGGACAGCGGCAGGGACACAGGATAAAAGAGCGCGAGGACAGCGGCGGGGACACAGGATAAAAGAGCGCGAGGACAGTGGCGGGGACACAGGATAAAAGAGCGCGAGGACAGCGGCGGGGACACAGGATAAAAGAGCGCGAGGACAGCGGCGGGGACACAGGATAAAAGAGCGCGAGGACAGCGGCGGGGACACAGGATAAAAGAGCGCGAGGACAGCGGCGGGGACACAGGATAAAAGAGCGCGAGGACAGCGGCGTAGACACAGGATAAAAGAGCGCGAGGAGAGCGGCGAGGCCACAGCGAAAGAGTGCGAGGACAGCGGCGGGGACACAGGATAAAAGAGCGCGAGGAGAGCGGCGGGGCCACAGCGAAAGAGTGCGAGGACAGCGGCGGGGACACAGGATAAAAGAGCGCGAGGAGAGCGGCGGGGACACAGGATAAAAGAGCGCGAGGACAGCGGCGGGGACACAGGATAAAAGAGCGCGAGGACAGCGGCAGGGACACAGGATAAAAGAGCGCAAGGACAGCGGCGGGGACACCGGATAAAAGAGTGCGAGGACAGCGGCGGGGACACAGGATAAAAGAGCGCGAGGACAGCGGCGGGGACACAGGATAAAAGAGCGCGAGGAGAGCGGCGGGGACACAGGATAAAAGAGCGCGAGGAGAGCGGCGGGGACACAGGATAAAAGAGCGCGAGGACAGCGGCGGGGACACAGGATAAAAGAGCGCGAGGACAGCGGCGGGGACACAGCGAAAGAGTGCGAGGAGAGCGGCGGGGACACAGGATAAAAGAGCGCGAGGACAGCGGCGGGGACACAGGATAAAAGAGCGCGAGAACAGCGGCGGGGACACAGGATAAAAGAGTGCGAGGACAGCGGCGGGGACACAGGATAAAAGAGCGCGAGGACAGCGGCGGGGACACAGGATAAAAGAGTGCGAGGACAGCGGCGGGGACACAGGATAAAAGAGCGCGAGGACAGCGGCGGGGACACAGGATAAAAGAGCGCGAGGACAGCGGCGGGGACACAGGATAAAAGAGCGCGAGGACAGCGGCGGGGACACAGGATAAAAGAGCGCGAGGACAGCGGCGGGGACACAGGATAAAAGAGCGCGAGGACAGCAGCGGGGACACAGGATAAAAGAGCGCGAGGACAGCGGCAGGGACACAGGATAAAAGAGCGCGAGGACAGCGGCGGGGACACAGGATAAAAGAGCGTGAGGACAGCGGCGGGGACACAGGATAAAAGAGCGCGAGGACAGCGGCGGGGCCACAGCGAAAGAGTGCGAGGACAGCGGCGGGGACACAGGATAAAAGAGCGCGAGGACAGCGGCGGGGACACACGATAAAAGAGCGCGAGGAGAGCGGCGGGGCCACAGCGAAAGAGTGCGAGGACAGCGGCGGGGCCACAGGATAAAAGAGCGCGAGGAGAGCGGCGGGGACACAGGATAAAAGAGTGCGAGGACAGCGGCGGGGACACAGGATAAAAGAGCGCGAGGAGAGCGGCGGGGCCACAGCGAAAGAGTGCGAGGACAGCGGCGGGGACACAGGATAAAAGAGCGCGAGGACAGCGGCGGGGACACAGGATAAAAGAGCGCGAGGACAGCGGCGGGGACACAGGATAAAAGAGCGCGAGGACAGCGGCGGGGACACAGGATAAAAGAGCGCGAGGACAGCGGCGGGGACACAGGATAAAAGAGCGCGAGGACAGCGGCGGGGACACAGGATAAAAGAGCGCGAGGACAGCGGCGGGGACACAGGATAAAAGAGCGCGAGGACAGCGGCGGGGACACAGGATAAAAGAGCGCGAGGACAGCGGCGGGGACACAGGATAAAAGAGTGCGAGGAGAGCGGCGGGGACACAGGATAAAAGAGCGCGAGGACAGCGGCGGGGACACAGGATAAAAGAGTGCGAGGACAGCGGCGGGGACACAGGATAAAAGAGCGCGAGGAGAGCGGCGGGGACACAGGATAAAAGAGTGCGAGGACAGCGGCGGGGACACAGGATAAAAGAGCGCGAGGAGAGCGGCGGGGCCACAGCGAAAGAGTGCGAGGACAGCGGCGGGGACACAGGATAAAAGAGCGCGAGGACAGCGGCGGGGACACAGGATAAAAGAGCGCGAGGACAGCGGCGGGGACACAGGATAAAAGAGCGCGAGGACAGCGGCGGGGACACAGGATAAAAGAGCGCGAGGACAGCGGCGGGGACACAGGATAAAAGAGCGCGAGGACAGCGGCGGGGACACAGGATAAAAGAGCGCGAGGACAGCGGCGGGGACACAGGATAAAAGAGCGCGAGGACAGCGGCGGGGACACAGGATAAAAGAGCGCGAGGACAGAGGCGGGGACACAGGATAAAAGAGCGCGAGGACAGCGGCGGGGACACAGGATAAAAGAGCGCGAGGACAGCAGCCGGGACACAGGATAAAAGAGCGCGAGGACAGCGGCGGGGACACAGGATAAAAGAGCGCGAGGACAGCAGCCGGGACACAGGATAAAAGAGCGCGAGGACAGCGGCGGGGACACAGGATAAAAGAGCGCGAGGAGAGCGGCGAGGCCACAGCGAAAGAGTGCGAGGACAGCGGCGGGGACACAGGATAAAAGAGCGCGAGGACAGCAGCCGGGACACAGGATAAAAGAGCGCGAGGACAGCGGCAGGGACACAGGATAAAAGAGCGCGAGGACAGCGGCGGCGACACAGGATAAAAGAGCGCGAGGACAGCGGCGGGGCCACAGCGAAAGAGTGCGAGGACAGCGGCGGGGACACAGGATAAAAGAGCGCGAGGACAGCGGCGGGGACACAGCGAAAGAGTGCGAGGACAGCGGCGGGGCCACAGCGAAAGAGCGCGAGGACAGCGGCGGGGCCACAGCGAAAGAGCGCGAGGACAGCGGCGGGGCCACAGGATAAAAGAGCGCGAGGAGAGCGGCGGGGACACAGGATAAAAGACTGCGAGGACAGCGGCGGGGACACAGGATAAAAGAGCGCGAGGAGAGCGGCGGGGCCACAGCGAAAGAGTGCGAGGACAGCGGCGGGGACACAGGATAAAAGAGCGCGAGGACAGCGGCGGGGACACAGGATAAAAGAGCGCGAGGACAGCGGCGGGGACACAGGATAAAAGAGCGCGCGGACAGCGGCGGGGACACAGGATAAAAGAGCGCGAGGACAGCGGCGGGGACACAGGATAAAAGAGCGCGAGGACAGCGGCGGGGACACAGGATAAAAGAGCGCGAGGACAGCGGCGGGGACACAGGATAAAAGAGCGCGAGGACAGCGGCGGGGACACAGGATAAAAGAGCGCGAGGACAGCGGCGGGGACACAGGATAAAAGAGCGCGAGGACAGCGGCGGGGACACAGGATAAAAGAGCGCGAGGACAGCGGCGGGGACACAGGATAAAAGAGCGCGAGGACAGCGGCGGGGACACAGGATAAAAGAGCGCGAGGACAGCGGCGGGGACACAGGATAAAAGAGCGCAAGGACAGCGGCGGGGACACAGGATAAAAGAGCGCGAGGACAGCGGCGGGGACACAGGATAAAAGAGCGCGAGGACAGCGGCGGGGACACAGGATAAAAGAGCGCGAGGACAGCGGCAGGGACACAGGATAAAAGAGCGTGAGGACAGCGGCGGGGACACAGGATAAAAGAGCGCGAGGACAGCGGCGGGGACACAGGATAAAAGAGCGCGAGGACAGCGGCGGGGACACAGGATAAAAGAGCGCGAGGACAGCGGTGGGGACACAGGATAAAAGAGCGCGAGGACAGCGGCGGGGCCACAGCGAAAGAGTGCGAGGACAGCGGCGGGGACACAGGATAAAAGAGCGCGAGGAGAGCGGCGGGGATCAGGATAAAAGAGAGCGAGGACAGCAGCCGGGACACAGGATAAAAGAGCGCGAGGACAGCGGCGGGGACACACGATAAAAGAGCGCGAGGAGAGCGGCGGGGCCACAGCGAAAGAGCGCGAGGACAGCGGCGGGGCCACAGGATAAAAGAGCGCGAGGAGAGCGGCGGGGACACAGGATAAAAGAGTGCGAGGACAGCGGCGGGGACACAGGATAAAAGAGCGCGAGGAGAGCGGCGGGGCCACAGCGAAAGAGTGCGAGGACAGCGGCGGGGACACAGGATAAAAGAGCGCGAGGACAGCGGCGGGGACACAGGATAAAAGAGCGCGAGGACAGCGGCGGGGACACAGGATAAAAGAGCGCGAGGACAGCGGCGGGGACACAGGATAAAAGAGCGCGAGGACAGCGGCGGGGACACAGGATAAAAGAGCGCGAGGACAGCGGCGGGGACACAGGATAAAAGAGCGCGAGGACAGCGGCGGGGACACAGGATAAAAGAGTGCGAGGACAGCGGCGGGGACACAGGATAAAAGAGCGCGAGGACAGCGGCGGGGACACAGGATAAAAGAGCGCGAGGACAGCGGCGGGGACACAGGATTAAAGAGCGCGAGGACAGCGGCGGGGACACAGGATAAAAGAGCGCGAGGACAGCGGCGGGGACACAGGATAAAAGAGCGCGAGGACAGCGGCGGGGACACAGGATAAAAGAGCGCGAGGACAGCAGCCGGGACACAGGAAAAAAGAGCGCGAGGACAGCGGCGGGGACACAGGATAAAAGAGCGCGAGGAGAGCGGCGAGGCCACAGCGAAAGAGTGCGAGGACAGCGGCGGGGACACAGGATAAAAGAGCGCGAGGACAGCGGCGGGGACACAGGATAAAAGAGTGCGAGGACAGCGGCGGGGACACAGGATAAAAGAGTGCGAGGACATCGGCAGGGACACAGGATAAAAGAGCGCGAGGACAGCGGCGGGGACACAGGATAAAAGAGCGCGAGGACAGCGGCGGGGACACAGGATAAAAGAGCGCGAGGACAGCGGCGGGGACACAGGATAAAAGAGCGCGAGGACAGCGGCGGGGACACAGGATAAAAGAGCGCGAGGACAGCGGCGGGGACACAGGATAAAAGAGCGCGAGGACAGCGGCGGGGACACAGGATAAAAGAGCGCGAGGACAGCAGCCGGGACACAGGATAAAAGAGCGCGAGGACAGCGGCGGGGACACAGGATAAAAGAGCGCGAGGAGAGCGGCGGGGACACAGGATAAAAGAGCGCGAGGAGAGCGGCGAGGCCACAGCGAAAGAGTGCGAGGACAGCGGCGGGGACACAGGATAAAAGAGCGCGAGGAGAGCGGCGGGGCCACAGCGAAAGAGCGCGAGGACAGCGGCGGGGACACAGGATAAAAGAGCGCGAGGAGAGCGGCGGGGACACAGGATAAAAGAGCGCGAGGACAGCGGCGGGGACACAGGATAAAAGAGTGCGAGGACAGCGGCGGGGACACAGGATAAAAGAGCGCGAGGACAGCGGCAGGGACACAGGATAAAAGAGCGCGAGGACAGCGGCGGGGACACAGGATAAAAGAGCGCGAGGACAGCGGCGGGGACACAGCGAAAGAGCGCGAGGACAGCGGCGGGGACACAGCGAAAGAGCGCGAGGACAGCGGCGGGGACACAGGATAAAAGAGCGCGAGGAGAGCGGCGGGGACACAGGATAAAAGAGCGCGAGGACAGCGGCGGGGACACAGGATAAAAGAGCCCGAGGACAGCGGCGGGGACACAGGATAAAAGAGCGCGAGGACAGCGGCGGGGACACAGGATAAAAGAGCGCGAGGAGAGCGGCGAGGCCACAGCGAAAGAGTGCGAGGACAGCGGCGGGGACACAGGATAAAAGAGCGCGAGGAGAGCGGCGGGGCCACAGCGAAAGAGCGCGAGGACAGCGGCGGGGACACAGGATAAAAGAGCGCGAGGAGAGCGGCGGGGACACAGGATAAAAGAGCGCGAGGACAGCGGCGGGGACACAGGATAAAAGAGTGCGAGGACAGCGGCGGGGACACAGGATAAAAGAGCGCGAGGACAGCGGCAGGGACACAGGATAAAAGAGCGCGAGGACAGCGGCGGGGACACAGGATAAAAGAGCGCGAGGACAGCGGCGGGGACACAGCGAAAGAGCGCGAGGACAGCGGCGGGGACACAGCGAAAGAGCGCGAGGACAGCGGCGGGGACACAGGATAAAAGAGCGCGAGGAGAGCGGCGGGGACACAGGATAAAAGAGCGCGAGGACAGCGGCGGGGACACAGGATAAAAGAGCCCGAGGACAGCGGCGGGGACACAGGATAAAAGAGCGCGAGGACAGCGGCGGGGACACAGGATAAAAGAGCGCGAGGACAGCGGCGGGGACACAGGATAAAAGAGCGCGAGGACAGCGGCGGGGACACAGGATAAAAGAGCGCGAGGACAGCGGCGGGGACACAGGATAAAAGAGCGCGAGGAGAGCGGCGGGGACACAGGATAAAAGAGCGCGAGGACAGCGGCGGGGACACAGGATAAAAGAGCGCGAGGAGAGCGGCGGGGACACAGGATAAAAGAGCGCGAGGACAGCGGCGGGGACACAGGATAAAAGAGTGCGAGGACAGCGGCGGGGACACAGGATAAAAGAGCGCGAGGACAGCGGCGGGGACACAGGATAAAAGAGCGCGAGGACAGCGGCGGGGACACAGGATAAAAGAGCGCGAGGACAGCGGCGGGGACACAGGATAAAAGAGCGCGAGGACAGCGGCGGGGACACAGGATAAAAGAGCGCGAGGACAGCGGCAGGGACACAGGATAAAAGAGCGCGAGGACAGCGGCGGGGACACAGGATAAAAGAGCGCGAGGACAGCGGTGGGGACACAGGATAAAAGAGCGCGAGGACAGCGGCGGGGCCACAGCGAAAGAGCGCGAGGACAGCGGTGGGGACACAGGATAAAAGAGCGCGAGGACAGCGGCGGGGTCACAGCGAAAGAGCGCGAGGACAGCGGCGGGGACACGGGATAAAAGAGCGCGAGGACAGCGGCGGGGACACAGCGAAAGAGCGCGAGGACAGCGGCGGGGACACAGGATAAAAGAGCGCGAGGACAGCGGCGGGGACACGGGATAAAAGAGCGCGAGGACAGCGGCGGGGACACAGGATAAAAGAGTGCGAGGACAGCGGCGGGGACACAGGATAAAAGAGCGCGAGGACAGCGGCGGGGACACAGGATAAAAGAGCGCGAGGACAGCGGCGGGGACACAGGATAAAAGAGCGCGAGGACAGCGGCGGGGACACAGGATAAAAGAGCGCGAGGACAGCGGCGGGGACACAGGATAAAAGAGCGCGAGGACAGCGGCGGGGACACAGGATAAAAGAGCGCGAGGACAGCGGCGGGGACACAGGATAAAAGAGCGTGAGGACAGCGGCGGGGACACAGGATAAAAGAGCGCGAGGACAGCGGCGGGGACACAGGATAAAAGAGCGCGAGGACAGCGGCGGGGACACAGGATAAAAGAGCGTGAGGACAGCGGCGGGGACACAGGATAAAAGAGTGCGAGGACAGCGGCGGGGACACAGGATAAAAGAGCGCGAGGACAGCGGCGGGGACACAGGATAAAAGAGCGCGAGGACAGCGGCGGGGACACAGGATAAAAGAGCGCGAGGACAGCGGCGGGGACACAGGATAAAAGAGCGCGAGGACAGCGGCGGGGACACAGGATAAAAGAGCGCGAGGACAGCAGCCGGGACACAGGATAAAAGAGCGCGAGGACAGCGGCGGGGACACAGGATAAAAGAGCGCGAGGACAGCGGCGGGGCCACAGCGAAAGAGCGCGAGGACAGCGGCGGGGACACAGGATAAAAGAGCGCGAGGACAGCGGCGGGGACACAGGATAAAAGAGCGCGAGGAGAGCGGCGGGGACACAGGATAAAAGAGCGCGAGGAGAGCGGCGGGGACACAGCTGCCGGAGAAGCGGCCTTCTGATTTTCGGCCGGAGCAGTGGCCAGGGGTCTGTCGGGAAGGTAAGTTTTCCTCTTTAAAAACTTACCTTGAAGAGTGACATCACAGCAAAGCAATAACCTGATTGGCTGGTAAGGAAAGTGCTCCAATTAGCAGTAGCTGGGAGAAATTTAACTCTTCGTGTGTTGGTAAGTATTGTGATTGGTGAGTAAAATCGTTATTCCTTTCACTTATTCATTATTTGATATTATATTTGTAATCAGTTAAGGTAAAATGTAAATATGGCAGGCGATCCCAGACCCGTGTTATGCTCCTCGTGCTCAATGTGGGAGTTCAGGGACGCGGCCGATGCCCCTGACTCCTTCATGTGCGTGAAGTGTGTCCAGCTGCAGCTCCTGTTAGACCGCATGACGGCTCTGGAGCTGCGGATGGACTCACTTTGGAGCATCCGCGATGCTGAGGAGGTCGTGGATAGCATGTTCAGTGAATTGGTCACACCGCAGATTAGTATTGGTGAGTGAGACAGGGAATGGGTGACCAAAAGGCTGAGAAAGGTGTCCCCTGCAGCCATCTCCCTCCAAAACAGGTATACCGTTTTGGATACTGTTGGGGGAGATGACTCACCAGGGGAAGGCAGTAGTAGCCAGGCTCATGGCACCGTGGCTGGCTCTGCAGCAGAGAAGGGCAGGAAAAAGACTGGCAGGGCTATTGTCATAGGGGTTTCAATCGTGAGGGGAGTGGACAGGCGTTTCTGGGGTTGAAAACGAGACTCCCGAATGGTATGTTGCCTCCCAGGTGCACGGGTCAGGGATGTCTCAGATCGGGTGCAGGACATACTGAAGGAGGAGGGTGAACAGCCAGTTGTTGTGGTGCATATAGGCACCAAGGATATAGGTAAAAAATGGGATGAGGTCCTACAATCAGAATTTAGGGAGTTAGGAGATAAGTTAAAAAGTAGGACATCAAAGGTAGTAATCTCAGGATTGCTACCAGTGCCACGAGACAGTCAGAGTAGAGATTCAAGAATAGTCAGAATGAATACGTAGCTTGAGAGATGGTGCAGGAGGGAGGGGTTCAGATTTTTGGGACATTGGAACCGGTTCTGGGGGCGGTGGGACCATTACAAATCCGATAGTCTATACCTGGGCAGGTCTGGAACCAATGTCCTAGGGGGTGCTTTTGCTAACACTGTTGGGGAGGTTTTAAACTAATGTGGCAGGGGGGTGGGAACCAGATTAGGAAGTTAGAGGTCAGTAAAGAGGCAACAACTAAAGCCAGTAAGGTACTAGATAATAAACTCAATATGATGAAGGGGAAGAGTAGACAGGGAAGAGATGATGAACGCAAAGGAACAGGTGGTCTGAGGTGCATTTGTTTCAATGCGAGAAGTGTAGCAGGTAAGGCAGATAAACTTAGGGCTTGGATTAGTACCTGGGAATATGATGTTATTGGTATTACTGAGACTTGGTTGAGGGAAGGGCAAGACTGGCAACTACATATCCCAGGGTATAGATGCTTCAGGAGGGATAGAGAGGGCGGTTAAAGGGGTGGAGGAGTTGCATTACTGGTCAGAGATGATATCACAGCTGTGATTAAGGAGGGCACGATGGAGGATTCGGGCACTGAGGCAATATGGATAGAGCTAAGAAATAGGAAGGGTGCAGTAACATTGTTGGGACTTTACTACAGGCCTCCCAAAAGCGAGCGTGAAGTAGAGGTACAAATATATAGACAGATTATAGAAAAATGTAGGAGCAATAGGGTGGTCGTGATGGGAGATTTTAACTTCCCCAACATTGAATGGGACTCATGTAGTGTTGGAGCGTAGATGGAGCAGAATTTCTAAGGAGCATTCAGGAGAGTTTTTTAGAGCAGTATGTAAATAGTCCAACTCGGGAAGGGGCCATACTGGACCTGGTATTGGGGAATGATCCCGGCCAGGTGGTTGAAGTTTCAGTCGGTGATTACTTTGGGAATAGCGATCACAATTCGTTAAGTTTCAAAACACTCATGTACAAAGACGAGAGTGGTCCTAAATGAGGAGTGCTAAATTGGGGAAAGGCCAAGTATAACAAAATTCGGCAGGAGCTAGGGAATGCGGATTGGGAGCAGCTGTTTAAGGGTAAATCCACATTTGAAATGTGGGAGTCTTTTAAGGAAAGGTTGATTAGAGTGCAGGACAGACATTCCCAGTGAAAATAAGGGATATAAATGGCAAGGTTAGGGAACCATGGATGACGGGTGGAATTGTGAGACTAGCTAAGATGAAAAAGGAAGCATACATAAGATCTAGGCGACGTAAACTGATCAAGCTTTGGAGGAATATCGAGAAAGTAGGACAAATCTCAAACGCGCAATAAAGAGGGCTAAAAGGGGTCATGAAATATCTTTGGCTAACAGGGTTAAGGAAAATCCCAAAGACTTTTATTCGTATATAAGGAGCAAGAGGGTAACTAGAGAAAGGATTGGCCGACTGAAAGACAAAAGAGGGAATTTATGCATGGAGTCAGAGGAAATGGGTGAGATTCTTAATGAGTACTTTGCATCGGTATTCACCAAGGTGAGGGACATGACGGATGTTGAGACTAGGGATGGATGTTTAAATACTCGAGGTCAAGTCGGCATAAGGAAGAGGGAAGTTTTGGGTATTCTAAAAGGCATTAAGGTGGACAAGTCCCCAGGTCCAGATGGGATCTATCCCAGGTTACTGAGGGAAGCGAGGGACGAAATAGCTGGGGCCTTAACAGATATCTTTGCAGCATCCTTGAGCACGGGTGAGGTCCCGGAGGACTGGAGAATTGCTAATGTTGTCCCTTTGTTTAAGAAGGGTAGCAGGGATAATCCAGGGAATTATAGACCTGTGAGCTTGGCGTCAGTGGTAGGCAAACTATTGGCGAAGATACTGAGGGATGGGATCTATTCACATTTGGAAGAAAATAGACCTATCAGTGATTGGCAGCATGGTTTTGTGCAGGGAAGGTCATTACAAACCTAATAGAATTCTTTGAGGAAGTGACAAAGTTAATTGATGAGGGAAGGGCTGTAGATGTCATATACATGGACTTCAGTAAGGTGTTTGATAAAGTTCCCCATGGCAGGTTGATGGAAAAAGTGAAGTTGTATGGGGTTCAGGGTGCACTAGCTAGATGGATAAAGAACTGGCTGGGCAACGGGAGACAGAGAGTAGTGGTGGAAGGGAGTGTCGCAAAATGGAGAAAGGTGACTAGTGATGTTCCACAGGGATCCATGCTTGGACCACTGTTGTTTGTGATATACATAAATGATCTGGATGAAGTTTTAGGTGGTCTGATCAGCAAGTTTGCAGATGATACTAAGATTGGTGGAGTTGCAGATAGCGAGGAGGACTGTCAGAGAATACAGCAAAATATAGATAGATTGGAGAGTTGGGCAGAGAAATGGCAGATGGAGTTCAATGCAGGCAAATGCGAGGTGATGCATTTTGGAAGATCTAATTCAAGAGCGGACTATACGGTCAATGGAAGAGTCCTGGGGAAAATTGATGTGCAGAGAAATCTGTGAGTTCAGGTCCATTGTACCCTGAAGGTGGCAACGCAGGTCGATAGAGTGGTCAAGAAGGCATACAGCTTGCTTGCCTTCATCGTGTTAAACGTTTTTGTTACCATTGTATGAAGAGTCAGAAGTCCTGTTCCTTCTCAGCAAACACCATTTATTTCACTTCCACAGCCTCAGCACAAAACTCCAACAACACATCACCTGACCCAAGGGCCACCTGAAGCCCCTTTACATATCAGTATCAATTAATGGATATTAACATAAATGCGACAACTAATTGCAATGTCTCTTAATGCATTACTTAACTCTTAACCCATTACTTAACCGTCTCCCCTTCCTTGGAGAAAAAAATAAGTAGGTGAAAACAAAATTTAAAGAAACTCAAAAACACATATGCAATTTCCCCCCTTCTTTTTTTTTGAAGAGAAAAAAAAAAAATCACAGAAACAGGCACCCTTCATTAACAATATCCAAAAGTTACCTTTCTGTCAATATCTGAGATATATAAAAGGCCATATCCACCGCCTCTACAAAGCTTAACGTCTCAGCAGCCAAAGTGCTTTCGACCACTTTCCATATTTTCTTTGTTGCCCACACAAGAGGACAACATTTATCATTGTTCCCCAAAGGAAAATTATAAAACCTCCTGTGCTTGATTTGCATAGGATGCATCACTATAAACTATGAATTTCAAGTGCCTACAGTCCCCTAAAACCTGGAACCTCAAAACACACTCCCGCATTTTTTTTTTTAGTTTGGCCAAGTGCTTTATTTGCTCTTATTATGTCTTCCATTTTGGGATCATTCATTTTTGTACTCAACTCTAAGACATCAAAACTCACGTCCGGTCTAGTCTGTCTACCTAACCAATTCAGTTGCCCAATTAAACATTGCAGTTGCTCTTTTTCCATCTTTGAAACCTTGCATCTTTTTGTGAAAACCCAGCCACAACTAATTGCTATTGGGCTGATGCTTTCCAAATAAGATTGCTGACGTAAAGTTGCCCCTAACTTAGTCTGTCCGATTTCCAGTCTAATATATTTAAATGCACCGAAATCCTGACTTCCGACCCTGAATTCTTTCCTCAAACTAGAGATTTCAAAAGCTTCAAAATCACTAGTCCCACCCCACAAAAATTATTTGACATGCATCATAAAGATGCCAGAAAAGTTCCCTTTATAGTGCCAGTAAAACATTACTGGATCTACTTTCAACTGGTAACAGCCTAACTTTAACAAAACTGACCTTACCGAAAAATACCAGATTCTAGATGCAACATTTAAACCACATACACATTTGTTCAACTTCCAGAATACCCCTTCTGTGTTAGCTGCTTCTTTAGGAGGACAGAGAAAAATATCTCTCTGGAGCTGATGCCCCTGCAAAAAGGCAGCTTTTATATCTATAGATTTGCATTCCCATGCCTTTGTGGCTAAAAGAAGATCTTTAAAATTAACCTTTCCTGCTGTAGGTGAACCTACCCTTAAATCCTGATCTTCTAAGCTTTCTTCAAATCCCCTTGCCACAAGCCTGGCCTTTGCCTTATAAGTTCCATCCGGAAGAACCTTTTCCATGCAAATCCATCTGTGAGATAGAGTTCTTTGTCCCCTATCCGGTACTTCCGTGTATACCCCAAATTCACTCCAACTATGCAGTTCTTGCTGTTTAGCATCTTTGATAACTTTTCATATCATTTATTGGAAGCCACCAAAATCTCACGTGAATGTGGGCTTCTACTCCTATTAGTATTCGTAGTTTTACTCATGTTCCGAGACCTTGATAAACTACGTCCCCTTTCCTGCCTGGTAACTTGTTCTATACTGCTACTGCTTGATCTTTCCTGTCTGCTGTGGGATGTCCTTTTAAAATTCTCGACCTTTTCCTGCAGACCTGTTCACTAGCCGATGTACTATCTGAACTGGCACTGCGTTTCTGTGACCTCCATTTTTGAACTTTGCACGGTAGCATTGTGGATAGCACAATTGCTTCACAGCTCCAGGGTCCCAGGTTCGATTCCGGCTTGGGTCACTGTCTGTGCGGAGTCTGCACATCCTCCCTGTGTGTACGTGGGTTTCCTCCGGGTGCTCCTGTTTCCTCCCACAGTCCAAAGATGTGCAGGTTAGGTGGGTTGGCCATGATAAATTGCCCTTAGTGTTGGGTGGGGTTACTGGGTTATGGGGATAGGGTGGAGGTGCTGACCTTGGGTGGGGTGCTCTTTCCAAGAGCCAGTGCAGACTCGATGGGCCGAATGGCCTCCTTCTGTACTGTAAATTCTATGATTCTATGAATCCATTGTCTTAACTCCCTCCCCTGAATGCTGTACATTCAACCAATGTTTATACTTTCCAGTGGCCTTCCCTGCTCTAATAACAGTTGCATTCTTCCATTGATTAGGCCCTTCAGGCAAGTATGTCACCTTTGTACCAACCTTTGGTAGTTGTCCTTTTGGAAAAATGGCCTTATCCCAGATCTTAAGGTCCACAGCCACAATGTTGTTAAAATCCCTGGCCAAAGGTAGGGTTACTATCGGTCGTGCTGGTGTCCTTCTGTCCTTCCTACAAACTTCACAGCAATCGCTAACCTGTTCTATCAGTTTAGTATAGTCTTCATCCCTTACCCCTGCATCCTTTAATACATTTTTCAGCCTCCAAGGAGACGGATGTGCAAACTGCCTATGCAGTTTTAATACAACAAGCTTTTTATCAGTGAAAGTCCCATTTTCAACTGCCATTAACACATCCTTAACCACTCTACTTGAAATATTATTTGTCAGTAATGGAATACAATAGTGTCCCGACTGTGTAAATTGTAACTCCACCATCTTTCCAAAAACTGTTGCCTTATCCTGTTCCATATCCAGTTTCTTGTGTGCTTTCTTCATCGACGGTCTGCTCAGAAGCAAAGGTATCTCACTTGATACAACATCCGTGCTAATGAAATGATTCACTCCGGCAATATTGCAAGGGATCACCACTCTTTTCAGCGACTTCAGAGTATTATCATCCCTAAACCTGAAACTTGTGGAACTTTCAAATTCCTTAACCTTGTTACGACTTTCAGCATTCAAGGAGTCCAGGTAACATTTTAACCAGTCAATTCCACACACAGTAGATGTGCAGCCACTGTCCAATACAGCACAATTGAAGGATTCTGCACCCAACACCCTCATTACTGGCATAAAACTACTTGTTAATAGGACAATGTCTTCTCTCTGAACACTGTCTTTTTCCTCTTCTGACTCTTCCATGTCATGTGTCGCTTCAAACACTCTATCATAATGTTTTGGACAGTTAAAGACATAATGGTATTGAGAGTGTTATAACCTGCCTACTTACCATTGGCTGGGGACTAATGACTATCCCACAATCCTGTGGGAGTATGAGCTTCCCCAATGAGGGGGGGCAGAGAAACCACTAGTAAACTCCTAGTATAAATAAAGCTGGCCAGTTCAGGAACCAGCAGGAAGGAGTATGTAGCAAGGGAAGTTACTGCTACTGTTATGTATATATGTTATAGTAAATAAATGTTATTACTTTGTATCCTTAAAACTCGTGCTGGATTCTTCGTGGCCCTTACAAAAGAGAGTCACATCGAAAACCGATTTATCATGCCCCGTGCATTTCTGGGGTTCATCTTCCTATTGTAAGTTGTGTATCTTCCATATTCTGCTTTATAGCAGGCTGACCTATTTGAGTCATCAGAGCCATCGGAATCGAATGTTTCCCCAGAAACTTCTTTAAAGCTTTTGTCATCTGATCGAATAAGGTATCCTCATCCGTAAACTGAACTCCTGTCAAAACCAGGAGCCTATCCATTTTGCTCACTCTAGCACAGTCAAGTAATTTAAACGCCAACACAGACTATGGAAATTCCAGGTTGTGTTTGTGCGGCCTTTTATATAGCCTGCCAAATTCCATTATATAGTCTTTCATGGAGAATTCCTCTATTTTCCGGAACTTATTAAATTCCGACCATGCTTCATATGCACTTAAAAAGTCATCTTTCTTGTAAATCTTATCCACATATTGTAATAGAGTGTTGCGGCACCCCCGCAGGGAGGGAGCGTTGCTGCGCCCTCGCAGGGAGGGAGCGTTGCTGCACCCCCGCAGGGAGGGAGCATTGCTGAGCCCCGCCAGGATGGAGCTTTGCTGCACTCCCGCAGGGAGGGAGCGTTGCTGCGCCCCACAGGGAAGGAGCGTTGGTGCGCCCCGCCGGGAGGGAGCGTTGCTGCACTCCCGCAGGGAGGGAGCGTTGCTGCGCCCCGCAGGGAGGTAGCTTTGCTGCGCCCCCGCAGGTAGGGAGCGTTGCTGCGCCCCCACTGGGAGGGAGCATCGCTGTGCCCCGCCGGGAGGGAACGTTGCTGCACTCCCGCAGGAAGGGAGCGCTGCTGCGCCCCCGCAGGGAGGGAGCGTTGCTGCACTCCCGCAGGAAGGGAGCGCTGCTGCGCCCCCGCAGGGAGGGAGCGTTGCTGCGCCCCCGCAGGGAGGGAGCGTTGCTGCGCCCCCGCAGGAAGGGAGCGTTGCTGCGCCCCCGCAGGAAGGGAGCGTTGCTGCGCCCCCACAGGGAGGGAGCGTTGCTGCGCCCCCACAGGGAGGGAGCGTTGCTGCGCCCCGCTGGGAGGGAGCGTTGCTGCGCCCCGCAGTGTGGGAGCGTTGCTGCACCCCGCAGGGAGGGAGCGTTGCTGCGCCCCCGCAGGGAGGGAACGTTGCTGCGCCCCCGCATGAAGGGAGTGTTGCTGCGCCCCGCTGGGAGGGAGCTTTGCTGCGCCCCGCAGTGTGGGAGCGTTGCTGCACCCCGCAGGGAGGGAGCGTTGCTGCACCCCGCAGGGAGGGAGCGTTGCTGCGCCCCCGCAGGGAGGGAACGTTGCTGCGCCCCCGCAGGGAGGGAACGTTGCTGCGCCCCACTGGGAGGGAGCGTTGCTGCGCCCCGCAGTGTGGGAGCGTTGCTGCACCCCGCAGGGAGGGAGCGTTGCTGCGCCCCGCAGTGTGGGAGCGTTGCTGCACCCCGCAGGGAGGGAGCGTTGCTGCACCCCGCAGGGAGGGAGCGTTGCTGCGCCCCCGCAGGAAGGGAGCGTTGCTGCGCCCCCGCAGGGAGGGAGCGTTGCTGCGCCCCCGCAGGGAGGGAGCGTTGCTGCGGCCCCGCAGGAAAGGAGCGTTGCTGTGCCCCGCTGGGAGGGAGCGTTGCTGCGCCCCGCAGTGTGGGAGCGTTGCTGCACCCCGCAGGGAGGTAGCTTTGCTGCGCCCCGCCGGGAGGGAGCGTTGCTGCACTCCCGCAGGGAGGGAGCGTTGCTGCGCCCCGCAGGGAGGGAGTGTTGCTGCACCCCCGCAGGGAGGGAGAGTTGCTGCGCCCCGCAGGGAGGGAGTGTTGCTGCATTCTCGCAGGGAGGGAACATTGCTGCATTCTCGCAGGGAGGGAGCGTTACTGCGCCCCGCAGGGAGGGAGCGTTGCTGCGCCCCGCAGGGAGGGAGCGTTGCTGCGCCCCCGCAGGGAGGGAGCATTGCTGTGCCCCCGCAGGAAGGGAGCGTTGCTGCGCCCCCGCAGGGAGGGTGCGTTGCTGCGCCCCGCAGGGAGGGAACATTGCTGCATTCTCGCAGGGAGGTAGCGTTGCTGCGCCCCGCAGGGAGGGAGCGTTGCTGCGCCCCCGCAGGGAGGGAGCATTGCTGTGCCCCCGCAGGGAGGGAGCGTTGCTGCGCCCCCGCAGGGAGGGAGCATTGCTGTGCCCCCGCAGGAAGGGAGCGTTGCTGCGCCCCCGCCGGGAGGGTGCGTTGCTGCGCCCCGCAGGGAGGGAACATTGCTGCATTCTCGCTGGGAGTGAGCGTTGCTGCGCCCCCACAGGGAGGGAGTGTTGCTGCGCCCCTGCAGGGTGGGAGCGCTGCTGCGCCCCGCAGGGAGGGAACATTGCTGCATTCTCGCAGGGAGGGAGCGTTGCTGCGCCCCGCAGGGAGGGAGCGTTGCTGCGCCCCCGCAGGGAGGGTGCGTTGCTGCGCCCCGCAGGGAGGGTGCGTTGCTGCGCCCCGCAGGGAGGGAACATTGCTGCATTCTCGCAGGGAGTGAGCGTTGCTGCGCCCCCGCAGGAAGGGAGCATTGCTGCGCCCCCGCAGGGAGGGAGCATTGCTGCGCCCCCGCAGGGAGGGTGCGCTGCTGCGCCCCGCAGGGAGGGAACATTGCTGCATTCTCGCAGGGAGGGAGCGTTGCTGCGCCCCGCAGGGAGGGTGCATTGCTGCGCCCCGCAGGGAGGGAACATTGCTGCATTCTCGCAGGGAGGGAGCGTTGCTGCGCCCCCACAGGGAGTGAACGTTGCAGTGTTTTCGCAGGGAGGGAGCGTTGCTGCGCCCCCGCAGGAAGGGAGCGTTGCTGCGCCCCCGCAGGAAGGGAGCGTGCCTGCGCCCCTGCAGGGTGGGAGCATTGCTGCGCCCCCGCAGGGAGGGAGCATTGCTGTACCTCTGCAGGGAGGGAGCGTTGCTGCGCCCCTGCAGGAAAGGAGCGTTGCTGTGCCCCGCCGCAGGGAGGGAGCGCTGCTGCGTCCCACAGGGAGGGAGCATGGCTGTGCCCTCGCAGGGAGGGAACGTGGCTGCGCCCGTGCAGGGAGCGAGTGTGCCTGCGTGCCCTCAGGGAGGGAGATTTGCTGCGCCCCCACAGGGAGGGAGCGTTGCTGCGCCCCGCTGGGAGGGAGCGTTGCTGCGCCCCGCCGGGACAGAGCGTGGCTGCATCCTCGCAGGGAGGGAGCATGGCTGTGCCCTCGCAGGGAGGGAACGTGGCTGCGCCCGTGCAGGGAGCGAGTGTGCCTGCGTGCCCTCAGGGAGGGAGATTTGCTGCGCCCCCACAGGGAGGGAGTGTTGCTGCGCCCCTGCAGGGTGGGAGCGCTGCTGCGCCCCCGCAGGGAGGGTGCGTTGCTGCACCCCGCAGGGAGGGAACATTGCTGCATTCTCGCAGGGAGGGAGCGTTGCTGCGCCCCGCAGGGAGGGAGCGTTGCTGCGCCCCCGCAGGGAGGGTGCGTTGCTGCGCCCCGCAGGGAGGGTGCGTTGCTGCGCCCCGCAGGGAGGGAACATTGCTGCATTCTCGCAGGGAGCGAGCGTTGCTGCGCCCCCGCAGGAAGGGAGCATTGCTGCGCCCCCGCAGGGAGGGAGCATTGCTGCGCCCCCGCAGGGAGGGTGCGTTGCTGCGCCCCGCAGGGAGGGAACATTGCTGCATTCTCGCAGGGAGGGAGCGTTGCTGCGCCCCCGCAGGAAGGGAGCGTTGCTGCGCCCCCGCAGGAAGGGAGCGTGCCTGCGCCCCTGCAGGGTGGGAGCATTGCTGCGCCCCGCAGGGAGGGAGTGTTGCTGCACCCCCACAGGGAGGGAGCATTGCTGCACCTCTGCAGGGAGGGAGCGTTGCTGCGCCCCTGCAGGAAAGGAGCATTGCTGTGCCCCGCCGCTGGGAGGGAGCGTTGCTGCGCCCCGCCGGGACAGAGCGTGGCTGCATCCTCGCAGGGAGGGAGCATGGCTGTGCCCTCGCAGGGAGGGAGCGTGGCTGCGCCCGTGCAGGGAGCGAGTGTGCCTGCGTGCCCTCAGGGAGGGAGCTTTGCTGCGCCCCCACAGGGCGGGAGCGTTGCTGCGCCCCGCCGGGACGGACCGTTGCTGCGCCCCGCAGGGAGGGAGCGTTGCTGCGTTCTCGCAGGGAGGGAGCATTGCTGCATTCCCTATTTTTTGCCTATTTATAATTAAGTAGGCAAAAAATATAACTAGCTATCTATATTCTGATTCCCAATCCCATCCCAATCTCCTGCATATGCAGAGACAATACTGTGGATAAGGGCTGTGAGGTGAGGAAAGTGAATCAGAGGGATGTCTTCCAGTTAGTTTCCTAAGGTTGGACCTTCAGTTGAGTACTTTCTTTTCCTTTTGTTTATAATGATTTTGCTGGAGACTCACCAGGCTCCTGGCAGGAGAGAGTGGGAGAAACGCAACTCCTTTTTCCTCAAGGGTCTGGAGGCTTCTGGCAGGCTCCCTCCAAAACACCACCTGGCAGGAACCAATCGCTGGCTGTTGTCAGGCAGAACAGTTTTACCAGTCAGCCAATTGAACCGACTTCCTCCCAAAACGGTTCCTAAGATTCAGCCGGCACCAACGAGTCCGATTTCTCCTTTCCAAAGTACAAAACCAAGGAACGCACTGCCTTGGCAAGCACTCTTCTGCATAAAGGCCCATTCCGATTATGGGCCCATGGATCAAAAATAATAAAATAATATAAATGGGGACAAAAGAAATAAACAGGAAGGACTCTTACAAGTCCTTCTAGGCCTGCCGATGGCTGCGCAGTCAGAGAGACGGCAAGGGGAAGCTCTGCCATCTGAACCTGGAGACGGTCTCCTCCATGTCCTGCAATATTGACAGGAGTCTGCTTGGCAGGCTAACCACTGCACAGGGCATTCCAGTGTGCCTGCCCCTCAGCACTGTACTGTTGGTACTGTCAACCTGCCCAGCTAGGTCATCATCAGAGTCCTTTGTGGCAGAACGCATCCACACCAGGCAACCCCGAAATTCGAATTCCATAAAATCTGCAATTAAAAGTCTAATGGTGACCAAAACTAAAGAGCTGGTAATTGACTTCAGGAAGCAAAGCACTGTAAACACCCCTGTCAGCATCAACGGGGCCGAGGTGGAGATGGTTAGCAGTTTCAAATTCCTCGGGGTGCACATCTCCAAAAATCTGTCCTGGTCCACCCACGTCGACGTTACCACCAAGAAAGCACAACAGCGCCTATACTTCCTCAGGAAACTAAGGAAATTCAGCATGTCCACATTGACTCTTACCAACTTTTACAGATGCACCATAGAAAACATCCTATCGGGCTGCATCACAGCCTGGTATGGCAACTGCTCGGCCCAGGACCGCAAGAAACTTCAGAGAGTCGTGAACACCGCCCAGTCCATCACACAAACCTGCCTCCTCCCATCCATTGACTCCATCTATACCTCGCCGCCTGGGGAAAGCGGGCAGTATAATCAAAGATCCCTCCCACCCGGCTTACTCACTCTTCCAACTTCTTCCATCGGGCAGGAGATATAGAAGTCTGAGAACATGCACGAACAGACTCAAAAACAGCTTCTTCCCCACTGTCACCAGACTCCTAAATGACCCTGTTATGGACTGACCTCATTAACACTACACCCTGTATGCTTCACCCGATGCCAGTGCTTATGTAGTTACATTGTATATGTTGTGTTGCCCTATTATGTATTTTCTTTTATTCCCTTTTCTTCTCATGTACTTAATGATCTGTTGAGCTGCTCGCAGAAAAATACTTTTCACTGTACCTCAGTACACGTGACAATAAACAAATCCAATCCAATCCAATCCAATAATTCCAGTGTCGATTGTCATAAAAACCCATCGGGTTCACTAATGTCCTTAGGGAAGGAAATCTGCCGTCCTTACCTGGTCTGGCCTTCATGTGACTCCAGACCCGCAGCAATGTGGCTGACTCTTAACAGCCTGCAACGCCCACATCCCATGAACGAATAAAACAAAAGACATGGAGGCAGGGACAGGCAGGAAATCAACTGTTCAACTTAATAAGGTGGTCCGTGGAGAAGAATGAAGATCCCGCCATTGGGAGCACTTTTTACCAAAGAGGGTGCAGCGAGCACTGTGTAAATACAGGATGTTGTTGTAATGCTAAGCGTAGATGCTACCTTTTTATATGCCCTATCTTGGTACAGTGGGTGGTTGCGGGGAAGGCAGAGTTTAGGTGAGCATAGAGGTGCTGAGAGCAATAGAATTGCATGAAATTTGCGGCCACTAATTTTTCCAAGTGGATCTGGGGAAATCACCTGCTTCTCCGTGGTGTCACAGCAGCATATGTAACCATTGTCCCAGATGACACTGGCAGGCTGTGTTACTCCCAACCTGAACTCATCCTTTGAACTGCAAAATAGGGCAAAGCCCTTCGCGCTTAGCAGACCTAAGTGCAATGTGCAATGTTTTACATGCTATCTGTCAAAGCTGCCCTTAGACAATCCATTCAAACAAGGTCTCGGTGGCAGCATGCATCTAGCAGCACAGATGAGCAAACACTGTCTGGATATTCAGTTCATTCAATGCGAACCTGACCCAAGGCCTCCAAACTTGGACCTGATCCAGAAGACTAAAACTCTTATCAGAGTTAATAATACAAGGAAACATATGGCTTGGCTCTCAAGTTATTTTTCTCAGTAAAAGTAAGTGAAGAATACCAATGCAATAGGGGGTGATCTATAGATCAGTTGTGCTACAGAGTGTTTGCCATTTTATATTCTTGAAACTTTCTCCCTGAAAGACTGCACAGGACCATTTTGTCCCCCTCATGCCAATGCAAGTTATATCTCAATAAAGTGTGACTTTATTAAAGTAGAATGGGCAAAGCTATTTTTTGCTATCATTTTCTTTAAATGCCCTGTGGAGATAAGTAACATTTCTAACACAGATCGGATCTGACTGCAGGGACCAGACTTAGTATGGCTATGAATTAAGTCTTATCTAGGTACTCTACCAATCTTCTATCGGCCCTAAGGAGCAGGGGTAACCTGCAGGACAAACTCCAGACTGTTAAATCGGTGTTGGTTTAAAATTTAGTTAACGTCCTCATCTGACTAATTGCTCGCACGGGTGTTCGTAGGGTAAATTTGCTTGTGTTCACTGGGATTTGAAAAGCGAGGCCATAAATGTGTTCGAACTCCTGTAACATCCAACCATACAATAGACTTCCTTCCCGGGCTCTTATGAAAGGGTCTGTGCACTACTGAGGAGTAAACTTGAAAGGCAAAAGATTCACCTAGCCTAATGAGAGGCCTTCCGCATGGTGCTCAAAAACACCAACGGCTGGAGTTGCTGGCTGAGGCGAGAAAACCGGCGTGCAGCTCCCCGAATGTACAACCTCACCGCATTTTGCAGCAATTTGTGCAGAAGAGGTCTTTCAAAGAATACAGCCAGCGATCTGGGTGCATTTTTAAAGGGGCACCCTGCATGTGTGATTCCCCCCCCCCCCCCCCCCCCCACCCCGCCAGATAAGGGGAACCTACCAAATGTAGCTCCCAGGGGGCTGCTCATGCATGTCCCTCTCTTATACTTATCTATGTGCCCCAGCGGGTTCCTTTTGCCAACTCACAATTTGCAAAAGCAATTGTAAACCACACCAGCATGACGTCGACACGCCATGGGGCGGTACTGTGGTACAGTAGTTAGCACTGCCAGGGACCCGGGTTCAATTCCCGCCTTGGGTGACTGCGTGGAGTTTGCAATTTCTCCCCATGTCTGCGTGGGTTTCCTCTGGGTGCTCCGGTTTCCTCCCACAGTCCAAAGATGTGCAGGTTAGGTGGATTGACAATGCTAAATTGCCCCTTCATGTCCAAAGATTTTTTTTTCTCTGTTTTTAAAATTTAGAGTGCCCAATTCATTTTTTCCAATTAAGGGCCAATTTAGTGTGGCCAATCCACCTAGCTTTCACACCTTTGGGTTGTGGGGGCGAAACCCACGCAAACACGGGGAGAATGTGCAAACTCCACACAGACAATGACCCAGAGCCGGGATTGAATCTGGGACCTCGGCGCCGTGAGGCAGCAGGGCTAACCCACTGCGCCACCGTGCTGCCCTCTTAGTGTCTAAAGATGTGTAGGTTAGGTTAAGGGGTGACTGAGATGGGGTGGTAAAGTGAGCATGGGTAGAGTGCTCATTCTGAGGGTCGGTGCAGACTCGATGGGCTGAATGGCCTCCCTTCTAATTTCTAATGTGGTGGGAACAGCTGGTGGGAAAGCCCTTTAATGAAATGTTAATTTATTGAAATCAGGTTCCCGACCTTCCTGGGTGGGAACATGGTTACATCACCGGCAAGGAGCAGGGGAAATGATAAAGCAAGATCCCACCGGCGACATTCCCGTTTTGAGTTTTGCCATATTTTGTGCCCACGTCACCATTTTGCACCTGTGGCGAGTGGGGGCACTTAATCACGGCAAATTTCCTGGGTACCAGCAGATCCCTGGCAAATTAATTCAAATGACACAGCAAAAGTTTGATGGCTCCACCAAAGGAAGCAAGTTCATCCTAAGATATGCCAACAAGACTTAAGATTTATCAAAAAAAATCGAAGTTGTGCCCAATTTATTGGACCCAATCTTTCCAGCACTTGTGAATCTAATGGCTTTGTTGTTTCATGGTTAAATGTTAACAATTTTGTGTGTCAAGTTGCCAAATGTGCGATCAAACAATGAGGCAGAGAGAGAGAGACAGAACATCTGAGAGCAGATGAATGTGCCTCTCCATAGCCAATCAGATTAAAGGCTTGTGAAGTTAATAGCACAAGGATGGAGAAGGAAGTGTAAATTAGAGTGGGTGAATTCAATGTCAATTAAGGTGTAGAGAGAAATACTGCTTTGAGAGAGGAAGGAGACAAAGGGAAATTCTAATTTAAAATTTTACACAATTGGAAATTTCAACAACAATTTAAAACCTATAAGAATGAGACTCCATGCTTGTAATAATTAACGTGCAGCTCCAGACAGGTTGACTGGCAGTGCTTAACAAGTGTTGTGTCATTAAAAGGGGACTGGGGGACTAGAATGTAATCAGGAAAACATTTTCAGGGTTATGGGCCAGAGTAGCACAGTGGGACTAATTGGACTGTTCTTTCACGGAGTGGAAGATGGACAATGTAACATTCTCAGTGCGGTGTGTTCCTATGACTAATTCCCAGTAGTTTTAATTTGAAGCAGGGATTTAAATACATACAATGCAGTAATGTATCTATTGTGCTGACAAATCTCTCAAAAGGGCCCATGCTTCTGAACAGAGGTCATTCATGTTTTATCTTGAGGAGCTAGCACTGCACATGTTTGCAGTTCCTAATTTAGTCCAAATATTAATGATTTATTCCTAATACTGAGTGCTCCATGACCTTGCAAAATGTTTTATTGATACAGTATATATGAGAATCTCTGCTCCTTTGATTTGTATACTGCCTGTTGCTAATTTACAGATTGTAGATTTGGAGTTGGGAAGGGAGTGTGGTGGGGGATGGTGAAGGATACTCAATTTCAGACCATTCAAAATCCAATCTGAACCAAGGTCTGAATTCATCTTGATCTTTCCAGGTGGATGCTGTGCCAGGTTTGCAAATTGTAGCCCATTTTCCCTCTCCTCAAATAACTCTCAATACGGGTGAATTAAAAAGGATGAGATGGCCCCCTCTTTTACATTGATGGATGACCATCTGTTTTGAATTCTTCTTTGGAATGTTTATGACTGTTGTTAGGAATGCGTTTACCGGGCTACCACAACTCCTTTTTATAAAGTTTATGGGACAGGGAGCGCGATTTAACGGGGAAACAAAACGGGTCCGTTCTGGGCAGCGTTAGATGGGTCGTTCCAGGCGCTTGTAGGGCCGGAAATGACCCGCTAACGAACGGCACCCTGTTTCATTTCCAGGCCTCTGCGGGAAATGCCCCTCCAAGTCTACACTCGGTCGCATTTCCTGCACTGAGCAGCTCTGCACGTCAGTGCAGGAAGAGATCGAGGTGGCATTGGACCCTCCCAATGCCCCAACTCAGCCGTTGAGGGAGCCTCGAGCCCCCCCGCACCCCACCTCATAAGGGCAGGGCACCCCTGGGCCTTAGCCTCGGCATGGGCAAAATGGGACACCTTGGCACTGCCAGCCTTGCACCCTGCCACTGCCCTTGGCAGTGCCATATGGGCATATCTGGGCATCTTGGTAGTGTTAGGCTGACACTCAGGTAACACTGCCAGGGTGCCCAGGTGGTAATGCCAGGTGCTAGGCTGGCAATGCCAAGGTTCTCGGGCGGCATCAGCAGCACCAGGGTGCCACATTATCCTGATACCAATCACCTGGAAGTTCCCCCGCTCCCTTAAATGACATTCTGCTTGGTCCCTGTTTGTGGTGAGCCTGGGTGGGGTCTCCTTGGTGAGGCCGGTAGACCCCGGGTACCGATTAGATCCATTAAAATGTAACTTCTTTGACAAATTGTTTAAAATGTATTTCTTGATGCACTTCACAGAATCATAGAATCCCTACAGTGCAGAAGGAGGCCATTCTGCCCATCGGGTCTGCACTGACCCTCTGAAAGAGCACCCTACCCAGGCCCATGTCCCAACCTATCCCGTAGCCCAGTAATCCCACCTAACCTTTTGAACGCTAAGGGGTAATTTAGCATGGCCAATCCATCTAACCAGCACATCGTTGGACTGCGGGGGGAAACCGGAGCACCCGGAGGAAACCCACGCAGACACGGGGAGAAAGTGCAAACTCCACACATTCAGTCACCCAAGGCCAGAATCGAACTCGGGTCCCAGGTGCTGTGAGGCAGCTGTGCTAACCACCGTGTCACCCAGTGGCAGTGGGTAACTTGGTAAGCTTTGATTAATATAGCTGAAAACATTTTTAACAACACAAAAATAAGATAATCATGGCACAAAAAGACCAACATAACCCAGCGGAAACTCTACCCTTGGGTATTTTTCATTTCAAGAGTTACAATAAGCAGACATTTATGTGGCAAAGTGCGCACTCGCTATAGTTTGCTTTGCTTCTCATTATTTTCAGTTAGAAATCTACAATGAGGTGCCCATGACATCTTCCACGAAGAGTTCAACAGTTCAGTCTCCCCTGTTACACTGGTGACTATTTCCTTTATTCTTCTCATTTGTGGGGCATTTTCCTTGAATAAAAGATTTACAAAGTATCACAATCTCCAGCCTGAAATAAAAGCACATAAATAGCAGATAAAAGGGAGAAGACATTTTTGAGTGGATCTGTGTGTTGATTTCAATTTAAATTCAAATTGCAATGTTGGTCCAGGAGGCATATTTTAAAGACTATTGAGCACATGTGAGAGTAGATATAAATCTCAGAGTGTTCCTGATCAGAGAGGCTTTTGCCATTACAAGTCGAGGCTTTCTATCAGTTCTATAGCTGACCTGTGGCATGGAAGGAGATGAATATCCTCCTACCATATGGCTCACTAAGTAATGTGGGGCTTGATGAATCACTTCTCCCAGTGACAGCAAAATTGGAATCATCAGATTCAGGGGCCATAACTTAGAAGAACAAAATATGCGTGGGCATTGTCTCGTCACTTGCTATTGAACCAACAGCTTCTTGCCCCAAACATAGATGAATTTTCCATGAATCTAAATCCAGTCCGTTTAGCCTCTGGGATTTCTGATGTTTTGCTGTCTGTTTTGCACGTGGGAAAAATGTTTTAAAGACCAGCAACATAAATAATGCCATCTAATTTTATTGTTTAATCCAAAGGCAACATGTGAATGTACATTTTGTAAATATGTATATGATTATGCATGTTCAAATTGGTGTCGCATGGACAGACTTTGAGCATGTCAGCTGACTGCTTTTTGAATATCTCCTGAAAAACATTCACAGCAAAAAGCTTGAGTTGCAATAGTGAGCATAATAATAATAATATTACTAATAGTGCCCAAAAGAAAAAATATTCAGATTGTACCTAATACACCAAAATACTTCAAAACACTTTGAATAGTGATGTACTTTTTAAACACAGCAACTCGTAATGTAGGTTTTCATTTTATTTTGATATGGTTCCTTGCCGAGTGCGCGTGAAGCCTCTCTCACAGTGCTATATCTGAGATTAGGGGCAGAATCTTGTTGAGGCACCTGGGCCGGGATTCTTCGAATTTCCGTGCCGCACTCGCACTCGGCGCGGGGGCGGAGAATGGGACCTCAGACCCGTGATCGGGTCCTACGCCTTCACGCGATTCTCGGGGTACCGGAGAATCGCCGCCAATTGCGCGCACGCGGTCGACACAGCACTGGTCGGGGGCCATTAAAAGAAGCCCCTGTGGCGATCCTCCGCCGGCAACTGGCCGAGTTCCCGCCGGCGTGGTTCACTCATGGTTCCACCCGGCGGGCACTCGGAATGGCAGCTGCGGACACAGCCCGCGGCTGCCCTGGGGGGATCCGTCACCGGGGGGGGGGGGGGGGGGCCTCCAGAATGGCCAAGCTCGCGATTGGGGGGCACCAATCGACGCAGCACGAGATCTGGGGGAGGGCTATATTGTTGGGGTCAGCCAGCCGTGTGGGTCCGCCATGTTGCGCGGGGCTGCCGCTACAGGCAGCCGCCGCGCGCATGCGCAGACCTGCGGCCGAAAGTGCAAGGCCCCGTATCGACAGCCGGAGCTGCGTGGAGTACTCCGGGGTCCTGCAAGCCCCCTTCAAAACGGAGAATCACTCTGGAATTTTTCCAGGAAAGTCCAGGGTGATTTGCGCCCATTTTCTCAGGGGCATGGGACATAGCCCCATTAACAGAGAATTCCGCCACTGCAGTCTCCAAACTCACCACCAACAAGGATGCAAATGTTGCCTTAGGAATTGCGATAAATCAAGGATTTTCTGAAACCATAAGATTTTTACAAAACTTGCTCAAAACCACCTGATGTACTTTCACTTTTTAAAAATTCCTTCTCAGGAGGTGGGCATCATTGCCAAGGGTGGCATTGTTGACCATCCCCAGTTGCCACAATGCAGGCTAAGCTGGGCGAGGACAGAACATGTCCTTTCTTGAGGGGCATTGGTGAAACAGTCAGGTTGTTACAACTTTTACAGATGCTGATGTTTATTGCCAGGTACCTCTTTTTCGAACTGAATTGAAATCCTCCCAAGCTGACCTGGCAGAATATGAATTCTTAATCCTCTGGATTGGCAAATAATGTTCAGGAACATAAACACCGCACTAACATAATGTACTCACAATCTAGCAAAGTTCAACAGATACTAATTAAATATCGTGACATCACCTAAAAGAATATTAATCAGCCATTGACACTGAGGACCTGAAACTTGAGAAATATTTGCACTGGAAGGACACTTTTGAGTGCTTTTGGATCTTGTTAAATAATCCATTCCATGCCTCAGGATTTTTATAGTTTGTTGGTTCATTGATGCACCGCACTAATTCTTAACATACAATATTGACATTTAGTGCTGCTGTGTAAACAGGTTGATTGAAGGGCGACTGGCCAGTGGTTTAAACTGTGCAACATGTAATTTCACTGCAATATCTGTCAGTCGCACGGATTAACTGCTTGAACAATATCAGGTAGGCTGAGGATATAGCCGCATTACAAACCCAACAACTAATTAATTACAGGTCACAGATAATAGAGGTCATGATAAACTGGCCCCGAGAACTCACAATAAACGCTGAGAGTTGGGAACAAGTAATCTGCTACATCAAGTGCTCTGCTACAAAGAGCTTGATTTTGTTTTTTTAATTGAGCGAAACATCCTTACTTTATAAAGTACGTGTTTTGTGCTCGGCTGCTAAAGTACTGACAGAACATCACTTCAGTCTTTATTGATCCACATTAATCTTAGCAGTCATCAGTGTTTATCCTCAATTAAAATAGTAGCACAAAGGTGTTATTAAGCAAGTTTGTTCCCTTGCTGACTCTCTATGGCTGTAGTTCCTTGGCTTCCAAGAATTTGAAAGTAAACACTCAAAGTTGCCCGTTGTTATATTTACGCAGTCTGCATCTGATGCTTGGCAATGGCGTATGTCATAACCAGCACGGTGTGGGGATGATTATTTTCTCCATGCTCTTTGAGCAGTACGAGCTGCCATACTAGGGGTGGGTGGTTTACCCGTACTTGTATAAAAAGCTGGCTAGTCTGGAACTGACTGACGGGAGAGAGTACCATGTGAGGTTCTACCAGTACTCATGTATATAGTTGTTGTAAAATAAATGTTGTTTACTTTTGCTGACTTTGGCTCCCCAAGCCTTATCAAAGCATTGCCCTTCCTACTCATTACGCCACTAACGTTGGTTTGCACACAAATTTGAAGTTGTATGGTTCATTTATTTAGTGTACCCCTTTTGTGAGCTTCATTAGGCTATAGGTAGTCCACCTTTTTTAAAAATGTACCGAGTCCCTTACTTACTGAACCCATTAAGCAAATAAATTGTACAGAATCAAGTAAGTGGCTAATGGGAGCTAATAAATAGTACAATGCAACCCAAGGGAATAGCCCATAAAGACAGAAATCAATGCAACGTTGGAAAAACAACAGTGCAAAACTGTCTACTGACGTACTGAGAACAGAGGAGACATTGAAGTGCCTCAAACTACCAACAAAGACTAGCTTTGCGCAGCAAGATAGATCAATACCATTACAAAAGGAAACCTGTAGCAGCAAGCGGCCCTCAGTATAAATCCTGATCTCTGAAGAGCCAAGCAAAAAGAAACATTTGTAAGGTGGAAGTTGTGGAAGTCAAATTCTACTGATCTCTTTTAGCACAGAGGCAACATGTTGTTAGATGACGGATCAATAGGATTGACTTGCCAATGGATTTATTCCAACCTCATTCAGGACGGCAGTACAGAATTAGTGAGCACACCTTAAAAGATGTTTTTGCAGGACTGCATAATGAAGAACACTAGCATGTCTGAGAAACACGACATTTTACACATTGAAGATGAAAAGCGATCAACCCAATGCTGGAGCTGGGTGTGAAACATTTCATCACTTGTAGTTTTCTTTTCTATTATCCGGCTTTAATTAATAGACATTTCAACATGTTAGATTTTACTTCATCCGCTAAATGGAGTGGAAAGGAGAAACATTACAGCCACACAGCCTCATATTGACATTCTTACAATCATTGCCACATCTCGCACCTCACACTGACACTATTACAGACACTCGGCCAAATTAAACAGACAGACATCATTATAAATTGTAGACCTGAGCCATGCTCTGACTCCACCACAGATGGAACAGTAACACATCCATCACATCAGCAACTACACGATCACAGCAACGATAATAATCTTTATTAGTGTCACAAGTAAGCTTCCATTAACACTGCAATGAAGTTACTGTGAAAATCCCCCAGTCGCCACACTCCGGCGCCTGTTCGAGTACACAGAGGGAGAATTCAGAATGCCCGATTCACTTAACAAGCACGAGGAGGTGGTGCCGACTCCACACAGACAGTGCCCCAAGCCGGGAATCGAGCCCAGGTCCCTGGAGCTGTGTAACAACAGTGCTAACCACTGTGCTACCGTGCCACCCTGTGTATAATGAATACCATTTGTAGTTGTATCGTTATACTTTTAAGTCAGCTGGCTGTTGCATATGGAAATCCATCCCGACATTGAGTCTCGGCCACAAACTGCTCGTACATCCACATAATTTTTTTATTTAAAAAAATGAATGCACAAGACTGCATTTGAAGCCTGAAATAAAAGCAGAAAATGCTGAAAATGCTCAGGCAGAATCTGCGGAGAAAAACAAAGTTAATGGCTTAGTTTCTCATCGAGTCAGAATGATCAGGGTACCCTTTCAAAATGCACGGTGGCTCCTGCCTCCAAGATTCCTGATCCCTTTCTCCAGTTTCCGATTTTCAGGAGTGCCTTTAAAGAGAATGGGCTGGTTCCTGTCAAAACCCCCCACCCGGCACTCCTGACATGGCTCGCACCATTGTTGAGACAGACATCTCCCACTCTCCAATTCTCAAGCAGTCGGCTCAAGTTTTTTAAAGAATCCTGATCACAGCACCTCAGAGGCGTTTGAAAGATTCTCATCATGCTCACCGTGCCAAGCTCTGCCTTTCCACCCACCCCCAAGACTCCTCCTGACTACCTAAGCCAAATAATAGCACTTCCATGCCCATTGACCCACTATGCACTGAATAGAACCAATGACCTCCATGTGACAGTAGGATGTGTAAAAAAAAAAGCTTAACAATAACTAATTTGTTCATAACTTTCTTCTATGTTGAAAAAATGTCATTTCATTGTAAGCTAATAAAAGTGATGGCCATCCAGACACTTTAAATTATCAGTTACAAAAGCCACAAACCTTTGAAACCCCATCACTTAGCCTGTGCAAAAAAACACTGTGAAATTGACAGCAGAGATCAGAGAGCCAGATCTGTCAAACAATGTTTCCTTTGGGGTGCAGGTATTTGAACAAGAGAAATAGTTGTCTGGGCCCTCAGCCAAGCATACATAATGATATTTCTGTTCTTAATTCATTGACAAAATTGAATCTAATGCTAATGAGCCAAATAGTAATGAGGCTAACTCACCTTTTCCTCCCCTCAAATAGACCTTTCCTTACTGAAGTTGAGCCTAGCATCCTTAAGGAGGAGCCTTAATATTTTGGAGATCTCAAATGTTTTCAGTTTTAGCAAGGATGGCCAGTGGCACAGTGGTTAGCACTGCTGCCTCACAGTGCCAAGGACCCGGGTTCAATTCCAATCCTCTATGTGTGGAGCTCGTACGCTCTCCCCGTGTCTGCATGGGCTTCCTTCGGGTGCTCTGGTTTCGTCCCACAGTCCAACGATGTGCAGCTTAGCTGGATTGGCCATGCTAAATTGTCACTTTGGACACTTTGGTAGGGTTATGGGTTACAGGGATAGGGCAGGGGAGTGGGCTTAGGTAGGGTGCTCTTTCAGAGGGTCATGGTAGATTTGATGTGCCGAATGGCCACCTCCTGAACTGTAGGGATTCTATGATTCTAAGAGTCCAATAATATATATCAAATTAAACTGGGGAGATACTCTAAAAATTTTAAATGAGACATAGTATATGTTTTCTGCACTTAATTTACATCCATTTTCACAAGTGGCCATTGGAGTTCAATGTTTTTTTTAGACCAACTCAAAGCTGGTAGATGGCGCCAGCTCTCTGAATCCTCACCATTGTTTCTAAGTGTCATTTGCTTCACTTCTATCAAAAAGAGATTCTTGTTTTATAGGTTAATTTTACTGGGAAATTACCAAGAAGCATTATCATATACCAAGCAACATCTTTGTCTGACAGCCCATTTAGCCTTCCATTTCTTTTAGCACATCCGTAATTAAGGAATAATTAGTTGATGAATAGCGTGGGTAATGTGCAAGAGCTGAGGCAGAGGGGCAAGATGATGGAGGTGCCAGGGGCCAACATCATGTACTAGTTCTGCCACAAAGATTCATTTGCAGACTTTAAGGACCCAAGCTACAAGGAAGGCTGGTGCATCAAGCAATGTGAGCTGCATTGGGAAGCATGCCGGCAATGTTAAGTCACCTACAACTGTACACCCATGCTCAATGAGTTACCATGTGAAGACCCTGCCTCTAGCCTACATGGTAAAGTACATGTGGTGCGAATCTTTGAGGCGCTGCTTACAACAATCAGATCAAGTGACACTGGAGTTCATCTTTGTGAGTTCGCAGAGGGGAGTCAAGATGTCCAGCACCTAAAATGAAAGAGAGGGACAAAGGTTAGCTATTAGTGTAATGGGGAGGCCAAGAGAGAGGTGAGTGGCAAAAGCAGCTATTCTTTGTCACGCAGTGTGTGTAGGGTGTGATAGGTAAGATAAGTGTGAAAACACCCTACTTGCCATGGCATGATGCTGCCCCTGCCCAGGATTGGCCAGAATATTTCCTTCCAGAGGGGAAGAAAGGCTTGGTGTGCTAGACAACCTCCCACTGTGGCTTCCAATTGCACTGCCTAGAAAGAAGCGATGTGTTAAAGACAACCTTTTGAAGAACGTTGAAAATAATCGTGTCATGCTCAAGTAGTTTGTCTGCTGTCTGGTAAGGGCCATCCTTAGTGACAAGAATAAGAGGTACAGAGCATTTGAGTATGGAGAGAAGGCGGTAGAGCAAAGTGCAGTGCAGTGATGGTAGGGGAATGAAGGATGTGGGGGGGAGGTTATCGTGGATAGTGAGGATGAAGACAGTGGAGGTGTGTGGAGAGAATAATCAATGTGAGAAGTAACATTCTTACCTTGACAACTCTGGTAAGATCATTGAACTTTTCGCAGCATCACAGCCCTGTTCTGTGATCTAAGCACTTTGCATTGACTTTTTCTTTCCACAGGCAGTTTTCCTGTCCTAAGGTTGGGGAGCAGGACGTTTTCTTCTGTCAATAGCCTGGAATAGAGGCTTCCAAGTTTGCATTTGAGACCTCTTTCTGTGTTGTAAAATTTTGTGACTATATCTTAAAATATTCTGCAGGATAGATTGTCTTTTTCTAAGTTGGAATAAAAGTTTTAAAGTGGACAGATGTATACTTTTCATTTGTTTCAACCAATTACTGATAATAGCCATTCAGTAAAGGAAAGCAAGACAGCAGTGACACGATAAAGGAGTTCTAGCGATGATGGAAGCCGCACAGAAAGGTCAAGTCTATCATTTTAATCCAATTTTTCTCCCCTCCTCGTCTGAATCTGATCTTTGCTGCGGTATAGTTCCACGAATACAAATAACTCTGCAGTATCCCACCCATGCGCCATTCGATGGAAAGCCTCGCAGTTCAAAGCAACAGAAAGTTCACAGCAGTAGGTGGCCAGTGGTAGCAAACACGCACATTGGTTAATTTTATCCTGGAGCGCTGAGGCTCGACTGTTCTGAGTGCAGCACAACATTAGAAATTGAACCAAGATCTTCCTCGGCTTGCAGGGCTAGTTCCACCCTGGCTGGCCTATTTTACTGTTGAGCCATTGTGAAGGTTCAACTCCCAGAGCTTCATCTGTATGATGCAATCTGATCAAAAGCTTGAATTAATTCTCTGGCCCAGATTTTCAAAAAGACAGAGAGGCTCCCTGTCATGGCGAAAATAGCAGAAATTCCCCCAAATTCAGTCCAGCCCTTTAAATCTTTGAAAAAGTGTCTGGAATGTTATAAAAATGACTGCTTGCTATTTCATCCTGTCTATTGACATAATCCATTATTGGATTAGTATTGCATGATTGATTTCATAACCATTCAGTATCATAGTAGGATGCCTTCCATTTGCTTGACGGGCAGCACGGTAACATTGTGGATAGCACAATTGCGTCACAGCTCCAGGGTCCCAGGTTCGATTCCTGACTTGGGTCACTGTCTGTGCGGAGTCTGCACATCCCCCCCGTGTGTGCGTGGGTTTCCTCCGGATGCTCCGGTTTCCTCCCACAGTCCAAAGATGTGCGGGTTAGGTGGATTGGCCATACTAAATTGCCCATAGTGTCCAAAATTGCCCTTGGTGTTGGGTGGGGTTACTGGGTTATGGGGATAGGGTGGAGGTGTGGAACTTGGGTAGGGTGCTCTTTCCAAGAGCCGGTGCAGACTCGATGGGCCGAATGGCCTCCTTCTGCACTGTAAATTCTATGATCTATGATTGGCCGCTACAAGTGGTTATAGACTCTTTGATGTGGGACTATGAGTTCCAACGCTTGTTGTGCACTTGAATTAAATATTTGTTGCTTTATTTAGTTGAAGCAATGTGCACGTAGTAAATGGGTTTTATGAGTGAGAGGCTTTTTTCAATATAGTGAAGTTAACAAAAGATACTTGGAACTTTATTTCATCTCCATATTTGCATTGGTCCTGAAATCTGCCCATGGTGGATAATAGGTGATTTGACTGGTAGATGTAAGAGGAAAGGGAGGCAGGTTGGGGGGAGGTAATTTAATTGTCTTGAGCTGGCACTAAGTTGGCTTAGAGGCTATAAAAGGTCATAATAATGAATGGGGGTATAGGGTGACCTAAGGGAAATGTAGGGCCATGAGGATTGGATGGAGTGGCATACAAAGCCCCACAGGGGTTGTTTAGGGACATGCAGGGTGTGAGTGGGGTGCATGAGGTGGTATAGGTTGGCATAGATGGGTGGGGTGCATGAGGTGGCATTGGTTGGCATGGATGGGGAATAGAGATTGTATGGGGCATGAAGAGGGTAGGCTTAAGTGATGTTTCATGTTTTATTCTTTTTTTAATGTTTAGAAACAGTGCTGTATCCCCAAGGCAGACCTTCTGCCGTGCCAGTGCCACCGCCTATTCCAGCCTCCACCCCATCCCCCACCTCCTCCCCTCCCCCGGACCAAAAGTCCAACATTCAGACGGCCATTTTTAAAGGTTGGTTCATGAAGCCAGGAATTGTCCTGTGCCTGTGCATCTGACCCCGGAATGAAAATGTGGACCTTACCGTATTTTAACACGAGATTATAATTTGTAAAATATGTTGTCCTTGCATTTTCTCCACGGTGATTCACTTTGTTCATTTCAGGGCCCTCTCCCAGGTGACCTAAATGAGGGGGTGTTGTAAGGCTCTATGGTGAAATCAGCTGCAATGTGATATTATTGCAAAACCGCTGACAAGTTTTTTTAAGTGTGTTAGCTGAGAGGTGAAGGGTTTGCAGAATATTATTGCTTTGCATCTCAATATAAGATTGTTTTTAAGGAGATTTTCAGATCTTTACAGTTTTTGTTGGTCAAGCCTTTCGATCTGACATCTTATTTTGTGTCCAAATGCTGCGTTGCACTAAAAATTTTGCTGCCTATCTTATTTCTCATGCCACTAAAAGCAAACAACACCATGGAAGTTCACGATTTTTGTTCTGAAGTACATCTTTCCTTGTTCAGCAGCCCTTGCAGCTGAATGTTTAAACATTGAGCAATGAAGCTTGTAGTACAGGCAAGCTGACAGAGCTTGGCACTTCAAAATGTGACTACATGCCTCACCTGACATGCTTCATGAACCATCAAAGGGTCAGATACTTACACTCAAATCACTCTTGTGCTCCACAGGGCCTAAAATGTCTACAATACCATAATATCGCCATCCTCTCTCTCTCTCTTTCTCCTCCTCCACCCCCCCCCCCCCCCCCCCCCCCCCCCCAGCGAGTTGTAACTTTTATTTTCTTTCAGAACTAAAGGTTGGGGATCTCTGGATCAAAAGCAAATCCTTGTCAAGTTCAGATATTTCAAAATGCCATTTCTCAAACATGCCAATCTAGAAGCAAACAAAAGCTGACCAATAGCATGGCAAGAGCATGGCACACAAGGCCCCACAGGTGTTGTTTGGGGACATGCAAATTCTTCTCAAAACCATACACCATGCTGATTTCGAAAAATGGGTGCTATTTAACTAAACGGGAACAAAATCCTTTAGCGAGCATGTTTAGCCACGTGTTTCCCAGTGCACGCAGCACCGAGAAACACAAGGCTATAAATCGCAACTCACGTTTGATCTTGGGCCTCAACGGGGAACGCATGGCCGAGGCAGCACCTAGCTCCGTCTTGTACACTGCCACCCTGTGCATGCACCTGGTGGCCTCCGATCCCCTGGGAGACCCCCACGAATGCCTGTCTCACTTTAATATGCAGATTTGCTAAAACGTGATCCCACCCACAATGAGCGGGATTCACATTGTAACGTCTCGCAAGATCGCGCTAGATCTTGCAAGACGTTGCTAGCCGGGTATGTCCGGGGTGCCAGCATCCCGGCTTCTATCAGCCACGCTGCACCACGGCGAGCTGCTTTTTGGGCACAGCGTGGCCATTAAATCGCAACCTATGTCACCATTGCTTCACTGTTCCTGGGTCAAAATCCTGGAACTCCCTCTCTAACAGCACTGTGGGTGTTCATACAACACACGGACTGCAGCGGTTCAAGAAAGCAGCTCACCACCACCTTCTCTAGGGAAATTAGGAATGAGCAATAAATGCCGGCAATAAATGGTCGCCACACTACCAGAAGGATGTGGAGGCTTTAGAGAGGGTGCAGAAGAGTTTTACCAGAATGTTGCCTGGTATGGAGGGCATTAGCTATGAGGAGCAGTTGAATAAACTCGGTTTGTTCTCACTGGAACGAAGGAGGTTGAGGGGCGACCTTATAGAGGTCTACAAAATTATGAGGGGCATAGACAGAGTGGATAGTCAGAGGCTTTTCCCCAGGGTAGAGGGGTCAATTACTAGGGGCATAGGTTTAAGGTGAGAGGGGCAAGGTTTAGAGTAGATGTACGAGGCAAGTTTTTTACACAGAGGGTAGTGGGTGCCTGGAACTCACTACCGGAGGAGGTGGTGGAAGCAGGGACGATAGTGACATTTAAGGGACATCTTGACAAATACATGAATAGGATGGGAATAGAGGGATACGGACCCAGGAAGTGTAGAAGATTGTAGTTTAGTCAGGCAGCATGGTCGGCACGGGCTTGGAGGGCCGAAGGGCCTGTTCCTGTGCTGTACATTTCTTTGTTCTTGTTCTTTGTTCTCATGAACGAATTAGGAAAGACTGAAACAAGAGCAAAAATCAGTACATTGTTACTGTATCGATCCAGCTCGCTTGGCAACTAACCAAAATATATGATTAATATGTTCATGATGATATGAAAATTGATTAGCAACCAATGCATGATTAATGGTGCACCAAAACACTTTTACAATCTTCATCTGCAAAATTCCCAACTGGAACAGTGCATTCTGCATGTAGAAGACAAAAGTACCTCACCTGTCCCTGTCTCAGTCAGTTAGAGAATTACCTGGACTGAGAACATCGCGTGACAATCACCAGGCAGGAATGTTCCCTTCCAGTCGGGGAACACTTCAGCAGTCAAGGGCATTCAGCCTCTGATCTCCGGGTAAGCGTTGTCCAAGGCGGCCTTCAGGATGCGCGACAACGCAGAATCGCCGAGCAGAAACTTATAGCCAAGTTCCGCACACATGAGTGTGGCCTCAACCGGGACCTGGGATTCATGTCACATTACATTCATCCCCCACCATCTGGCCTGCGAAATCCTACCAACTGTCCTGGCTTGACACAATTCACACCTCTTTAACCTGGGGTTACCCCATCTCTGGATCTGTAAAGATTTAATCACCTGCTAATGCTCGCATTCCAAGCATTGTCTGGTATCTTTCAATTTGTCTCTCTATATATGTTTCTGGAACATACCTCTTCATTCACCTGAGGAAGGAGCAGCGCTCCGAAAGCTAGTGATAGCGAAACAAACCTGTTGGACTATAACCTGGTGTTTTAAGACTTCTTACTGTGCTCACCCCAGTCCAACGCCAGCATCTCCACATCATGAGAATATGTTGTTCAACTGAATTTTACTGGATGCCGTGCAGTTACTGACCTTCAAGATTAGTTCCCCTTGGACAAGGTGGTGGGGGGGTGGGCGAGTTCTCCTTGAACCACCTACTGGTGATGGCACTACCAAGATGGTTTGCCATTGGGATGGGGGGGAGGGGGGCGGAATTCTCCAGCCGTTCACTGGCTGCAGGATTCTCTGGCCCCGCTGGCAGTGCACCCCTGCCCTTGGGTTTCCTGGCAGCATGGGATGGCTTCAATGGGAATCTCCATTGACAGCGGCGGGAGCAGACAATCCCGCCACCAGCGAGTGGCACGCCACCGAGAAACATGCAGCACGGAGGCCGGAGAACCAAGTCCACTGTTCAAATAACCTTGCTGAGTTGTTACATTGTGTGGATCACACATACGACAAGTGTGCAGGAGGTGGAGGGGGTAAATATTAAATAGTTCCAGGAAGATTAATAAATGAATGACGAACATTTCACAACCATCTGACACCTACAATGGAGAACTTTTGAAAATGCAGTTACAATTGTTATGTAGGAACAGCGACAGCCAATTTGTGACATTGACTGTGGGATACACATCGAGCAGGGCACCAGGGATAACTCACCAGTCCTGCTGCAAAATAGCACCATGGGATCTTTTGCAACCAACTTCGGAGGGCAAACGGGGCATTCGTTTCACATCTCATCCAAAAGTGTCAGCATTGATTTTTATGCTCAAGTGGCAGAGTGGGACTTGAACCCAGGATCTTGTTCTCAAGTATTTAAAGTGGAGATGGATAAATATTTAATAGATCGCAGAATAGAGGGCTATGGGGAAATGGCACAGAAAAGGAGTTGAGGGCAGCATAGCTCAACCACGATTATATTGAATGGCGGGGCAGGTTTGATGGCCTACTCCTGCGTCTGTTTCTTGTGTTCTTGTGATTTCAAGGTAAGAGTGCTGGAAACTGCACCATGGCTGACACGAGATGAAGTGCTGTCATCAAATGAGAACCTCAGAGACAGTTTCTGACAAAAGGTGAGGCTCAAATGTTAGCTTGTCTTCCTCTCTGAGAGAGACTGACATTTTCTGTTTTTAAAATGAGATTAAAAACTCCTCTTTGCAACACGAGCTGATAATCACTAATCGTGTTCATGCGACATACCTCTGTTTTGTTATGTTGCAGAGGGCTGAAAGTAAATGTGTTGACACCTTCCGCGTTAACGGAATATCATGCAAACATGTTAAGCGTTCATCAGCTAACTATAATTTTCTAACGTGCTCCTTTAATCATTCCAAAAAGGTTTATAATTTACTGGAGATAAAATCATCAAACTCTGCAATTATTCACAAGGTTGAAGTGGAAAAAAACATGATTAGAAGAAAGAGGCAGAGGGGAGCAGAGTTCAGTACTGTCAGGTGGATCTGATCGACTGCCTCTGTTGCAGTGTACAATGCTGTTTTCCTATTGATTATTAATGTTTCGAGATGGATGTTGACTGCTTTAATTTGGATGATGAAGCCTCTCTTACTGTTTAATGCAATGCATCGAAACACCCCCAGTTTGTGTGCATAAGCAAACTGAAAACAGCTTTTAAGTTTCTGAATATAGCTGGGCTCTGCAACTTGCTATTTGCTGGTCTGAATTTCACATCACAGTGGCACATTACAGTAAAATCCTACATGTGGAAACATAGTTTGATAGAAACAGGCCATAAGCTCCTGTAACCTGTTCCACCATTCAATTAGATCATATCTCAACTCGTATCTCAGTCTTAAATGGCCTGCCCTGTTTTTTTTTGATACCATAACGTCCAGGTTCCCCAGCATCACATCTAGGGGGGTAGCCCAATGATGTGCTGGGGAATCCATCTTGGATGTTTCCACGGACGGGTTTACCTGGTGATTGGCCAGTAGTGCTAGCTTGCTCCGGAAAATTGCGCTGCGCTGGGAGCCACCTGGCAGAAGCAATTTCTGATTGTTCTGTCACTTTTACCCTGATAGTTACTGTGAAAGAGTTAGGAGGAAATAGATCACTTCGAACTCCACAGTAACTATTTAAATACCCGGACCCAGCCTCGCATGGGATACCCCCATGCACACGATCCCGCACCCCCCCCCCCCCCCACTCAAACCCACCTCGCCTCCCCACGCAACCCCCCCTTTGGTCCAACCCTCCACTCTGGTCTGAACACTCTCACCCCCACACTCCCATACTGGCCCCCTCCCCGCTTCGACCATGCCCCTCCCAGACTAACCTCCCCTCTCCGGACTGACACCCCACCCCCTCTCTAGTCCAACCCAACCCCTAATGCCCCTCAGTGCCGTTAAAAAGGGGGCATTCCTTTCTTCCCTGCCAATGCAGCCGGGGGCACACTTTGCTGCTCCTGACCCTCTCAGCCTGAGTGAGGAAGGTTGGGCGGGAACCGGGGATTTGGAATTTCAGGAAGGATAAGTGCGAGGAGAGCGGCAATCCACCGGAGATTGCCACGCTGTGGAAGTTATGGGCCTATGTTCCTGTGAGTCTAGAACCAGGGAATTCAGTCACAGAATTAGGGGAAGGCCACGTAAGACTGAGATGAGGGGGTATGTTTTCACTCAGGGCATGGTAGATCTTTGAAATTCTCTTTCTCAGAGAAGGAGCTGTGGAACTCACTCATTGAGCATGTTGAGGACAAAAGTCGATTGATTTCTGGATGCTGATGACATGAAGGAATATGGAGATAGGCGGGCCAAATGACCTGTTTGAATGGCAGAGCCGGCTTGACAGACTGAATGGATTTTTATTTCCTATCTTCCTCGCCTATCAATCGCCATTTTGGAATTTTCGATGGACATTGGGAGTGGGTTCCTGATTTCCACAAAATAGCCATCTCAGTGCCATTTTCTTTAATAAACTAACACTCAATTGTCATGCAATTTTAAAATTCTGGCAACTTTGTGTGCGAGGAGTCTCGAATGTTGAAATGAAGCAGTCATTGCTACAGGCTAAGAAGCTTCCTTTTACCTCAAAGAAAAAACCTGCAGCTGATTTTCTCGAAGATAAATCAGAATGTTGCTTTGAAGAAAATGAGAAGCGTTATTATCTGTATATTAGCAGATTCTCTATTCTATACAACTTCCTTGCGCACAAACATGAAATGAACATTCTGATAATGGTAATTGCCAATTGGGCATGATTCTGCCAAAAGGAAACAAAGTCCGTTAACGAGCGCGTATAGCCGTGTGTTTCCTGGCGCTCACAGTGCCGAGAAACAGATGGTTAATCAACATGACTCGCATTGAATATGGGGCCTGAACACGGAACGCGAGGCCGAGGCCACATTTAGCCCCGTTTTATACAGTGGAGAGCTCTGCTCACCAGAACACCCCATGGTAGCAAGAGATAGGGACGCCATTTTTAAATGGTGCCCCGATCTCGGAGGCCCCCAAAACAAACCCTGATCACCCCCCCCCCCCCCAGCCATTTAAAAATACTGTCCCAATCTCTGCGGACCCCAACTCCCCCCTCCTCAGCCTGAATGCACTTGGGAGGAGCCCCAGTGCTCCCGGTAACTCCCCAATACCCATGCTGCACAACCCCGGCCCAATCGCAGCACGCAAACATTTCCAGCTTGGCACTTTGGCTGTGCCAACCTGGCAGTATCCATGCCAGCTGCAAGTGACACCTGGGCACCCAGGTGATACTGCCAGGATGCCAGGCTGGCACTGCCAAGGTATCCAGGTAGCACCAGCAGTGCCAGGGCACCACCCTGCCTAAAGGGCATGCAGCTGGGGGCTTCTGATCCCCTGGGCGACTCCCACGAGTGCCATTCCATCTGGTCCCCATTTGTGCTGAACGGTGTTCGCCCGAGGTCTCCGAGGCGAAAGGGTTGAATCCCTCAGGAATCTGCACGTTAGAGTGAGGCTAACTGCCTCGCTCTAATATGTAGATTGGCCAAAATGTGAGCCTGCCCATTATTGGCGGGTTTCACATCGCAATGGCGAGCCGGGTAGATCCTGGGAGTGGGGTCTCCCAGCTTTCAATGGCCCTGCTGCACCACGGCGAGCTGCTTTTCAGGTGCAGCATGGCCATTTGATCATGCCCATCACCTCAACCTAAAATGTCCATGTGCGACCAACATTGGGGAAAAGTACATCATATTGTTAGGGTGCTTCCTGTTTGTTCCCTGTTTATTCCCTTATTTCCCTTTTCTTTTATTTTGCTGTTACACTTTTGATCCATGGATGATTATTGGACATGTCTTTTTAAGGCAAGAAGCCTGTATTTTTAATTCAAGCAGGAAGAGTCCAGAAGGCTGGGCTGGTTTAAGCTGGAATTGGAAACTGGCCGGCATCAGTGACAGAGAGATGATTTAGAACTTGATTTGGTTGATTTGGCTGGTAGCCAATGAATTGGCCCAAAAGGTGGTGTTAGGCCTGGTAAAGGTGGTGATTGGATCCTATTCCATTGGGAGATTATTCAGAATCGCAAGGTTTGAGTTTGCTCTCTGTTTTGGTTCTTGTAGCATGACTAACTCGCTCCAGAAGGCCACTGTGAGGGCCGACTCCCTCTCCAGAAAGCTTCTGGGTGCTGTTTTCCTGGAACTGCAGAGGTCTGAAGACATACCACGAATTAAAAGCAAAGTTTGATGTGAAGTAACATGCCTCTCGTGGAAGATTTTAGTACTGCATTGATAAACTACAGAGTACCTGAATGAATGAATCCACAAGAAGATCATTACAGGCTGCAAACCAAATACTTTAATCTGCAAACTTGTTGTGAAGAAAGGTGTGCTGAAAAGACATAATCTGGAACAAAGACCCTTCCCTCCACTTATGATGTTCACCCCTTTCCCCCCCTGTGTTTGTCTGTCGTGTGTGTGTAGAGGGTGGGGGCAAGTTAAAGTGGGTATTGGGTATTAGCTTGTCGTTAACCAGTTGTGTTTACTGTATATTTCATTGCAGTTCTTGCTATAAATAAACAGTAGGCTTGTTTATATTTACAAACCTGGTGACTGTGATTATTGGGCAGTCAAGGGCCAAAGACTTTGGGTATTTTTATAAGGATTGTTGGCTAATTCACTTGTGCTGTGAATCTGGGGCATATGGGGGGGGAATTGACTGCGCACTAGCCCAGGGTGTGATAACCATATTGATCAGGCTTTGGACCAGATGGTAAGAGCCATAATCTAGCCATTGCCAAACTGCAACCAAATGTGTCGGCAGTGGCTCAGTTAGTGTTGTGAGGTTTTGGTTACATCTTGATAGGCCTGAATATATCTTCATGGTCATGCATAGGTCTTTATTGACTGTTAGAACTATTTACATCGATCCAACAAATGGTACAAGCTAGGAGCTGTCTCCATGCTTGGGCCTGCACACGGCTCTGTCCAACACTGGCACTGGATGCGGGTCGTGGGCTCTCTTACATCGCTGTGTCTGGGGTACTGTAATCAGTCCCACGTTAACGTTATATGTGCCAAAACCTTATGCTATTCCTCTGATCTTTAAGTCACACGTTTCTTGGTTCAATGGCTACGCCAGGGCCCGAGCAGAAATATCAATGCTTCTCCTCCCATGCAGTAATGAGGAAGTGCCGCACTGTCTGTGGTGCTGTCTATTGGATGAAATGTTAAACAAAGCCCGCCTGCCGATTGGTAGGCCCTGACAGGCCACCGTGGGGGCCCCCACACCCCGGGGTCGGATCCCCCCCCCTCCTCCAGGATGGCCCCCGCACACTCACCTTGCAGGTCCTGCCGTGTGGGAGGTGAATAATCCACGCCGTCGGGACTCGGCCAAACCCGTCGGCCACTCGGACCATCAGGGCCCGGAGAATCGCCGGGGGGCTGCTGTCAACGGCCCCCGACCGGCGTGCCGGCGATCCCGACCGGCGTGCCGGCGATCCTGACCGGCGTGCTGGCGATCCCACCGGCGCCCAAAAAACGCCGCCGGAGAATGGGGAAACCGGCAGCGGGGCGCCAGGTTGGAGAATCCCGGCGCCAGTGGTTGAGAAAATCATTTATATAAATGCACAGCGGCCTTTTCTCTTTTACACATGATCCAGATTAACTCAAAATAATAAATGGGGATTTTTGGGGGGGAACAACATAAACTCTACCCTTTCTGCTTTTTTGGCAACAATTTTGGGAGAAACTTCTTTTTTTACAAATGCTTTGATTCTTTTAATAGCATTCGTACGTGCATTTGTGTGCGGCACTATGACATTTTATGCACCAAACAATTTTTTTATTTCGGTCTAATAGTGTTGGTGTGCACTGTATTTTCATAGGTATGATTTTCTTCTTGTGAAAAAGGCAGGAGAAAGCTTTCACCTCGGGTTAAAAAAAAATGAAGAGAGATTTTGATTTGACTTTTATTCATGTGATAAAATAATGATTCCCTCAACATTTTCAGTTGGTGAATGCAGACCACCACAACATAGTGATCATGATGGCTTTCACATTCTCAATTATGAAAACAATTCATCTCATATACATTACCAAATTCAGTAATACAGGAAGCACAGAATGAGAAAAGGTCACTTCCACATCAAGTTCATTCTCTCCACAGACTGCAGGAATAACATGACCGAGGAATCTATCAAACACTTTCATCTCTGCAAAGAAGCATCCAATTGGGAAGTAACATTTTTAAGAACATAAAGGATTCAGCAATCCTCCCAGACGTGCTGAAGAACTTTTACTAAAACCATACAGATTTAAAACCGTGACCTTTTGTATGCAAGTGATGCTTATCTAGCCTAACCAGAATTTATAAAAAAAACATCATGGGCGAAATTCTCTGGTATCGGCGCGATGTCCGCCGACCGGCGCCAAAAACGGCGCAAATCAGTCGGGCATCGCGCCGCCCCAAAGGTGTGGAATCCTCCGCATCTTGGGGGGCCGAGCCCTAGCCTTGAGGGGCTAGGCCCGCACCGGACTGATTTCCGCCCCGCCAGCTGGCGCGGAAATGACATTGCCGGGCGGTGCATGCGCGGGAGCGTTAGCGGCCGCTCACGGCATCCTCGCGCATGCGCTGTGGAGGGAGTCTCTTCCGCCTCCGCGATGGTGGAGACCGTGGCGAAGGCGGAAGGAAAAGAGTGCCCCCACGGCACAGGCCCGGCGGGCCCCGATTGCGGGCCAGGCCACCGTGGGGGCACCCCCCGGGGCCAGATTGCCCCGCGACCCCCCAGGACCCTGGAGCCCGCCCGCCTTGTCCCGCCGGTAAGGTAGGTGGTTTAATCCACGCCGGCGGGACAGGCATTCTAGCAGCGGGACTTCGGCCCATCCGGTGCCGGAGAATTCGGCAACCAGCGGGGGGGGGATTCACGCCAGCTCCCGGCAATTCTCCGACCCGGCGGGGGGGGGGGGGGTCGGAGAATCTCGCCCCATATCCTATTGAGTATTTTGACCACATTTTTTAATCTTCCACTTGGCTCAAAGGCATTATTAATCCAGTTCATTTTTTGAATAATTAATCAATAGAACATTGATCGCTTTCCCTGTGAGTCTATTGAGTATGTCTAGGCTAAGGGAAAACAAATCTTTAATGTTGCCATACGATTCGAGACTTGTTAACATTGTCCACTCGATCCGCAAAGACAGTCCAAGGTAAATATTCTCCCTACGTCCATACGATGTGCACCTCGCATTATTTTAAAGAGCATATTTATGATTTTTATTTTTATTTCAATCTGTGCCCTCTACAATCCTCATCCGCAATGGAAAGAACTTTACTTCTACCATCTTTCCATAACATATAAATCTAAATTCTCGAATTATCCTCACCACAGTTCTCTGACCCATAGCCTTTTGAAAATCAGGGCCAGCAATTGCTTATACAACTGCATTCTTGCCAGTGAGTTGCAGAGGGTTAAAATGATCTGCCTCAATTATTAATCACAGACTCTTGAGAGGCATTGTGGTGGTTGATTATTCCTGTTGCTAACAGCTTCACGTTGATTGGATACTTTCAGTGAATCACACTCAAAAGTCTTTCCTTACAGCAATCACACTCCAAACCTTTTTCCCTCTTGCACTTTTCTTAATGGACGCTCGTTCGTGGCACTGCCGACAGATTTTTCCTACATGTTTCCCAATTCATGCGTTAATACAGTTTGCACAGCGGAATTAGCAAATCAGCTCTTTTCATTTGCACTATTGTGTCATATCTGAAATATCAGTCATGCTATGTCAAAAACGCGATAATGGTGCATTCATCGCAGCCGACCACATCTTCCCAGGTGCTCGGTGGAAACAGATGCTTCAGATTAAAAATTATGGAATTGTTATTTTTTTGCTTCTAAATTAGAGCCAGGCTTTTCAGGACTGAAGTCAGGAAACACTTCTACACACAAATGGTGACAGAGGTTGAAGCTCTAATCTGCAAAACGAAGTTAACTGTAGAAACCTTACATAGAATTTTTTTCATAGAATTTACAGTGCAGAAGGAGGCCATTCGGCCCATCGAGTCTGCACCGGCTCTTGGAAAGAGCACCCTACCCAATCCCACACCACCCTATCCCCATAACCCAGTAACCCCACTCAACCAACGCTAAGGGCAATTTTGGACACTAAGGGCAATTTAGCATGGCCAATCCACCTAACCTGCACATCTTTGGACTGTGGGAGGAAACCGGAGCACCCGGAGGAAACCCACGCACACACGGGGAGGATGTGCAGACTCCGCACAGACAGTGACCCAGCCGGGAATCGAACCTGGGACCCTGGAGCTGTGAAGCAATTGCGCTAACCGCTATGCTACCGTGCAAAAGGAGGCCGTTCGGTCCATCCAGTCTGCACGGACCCTCTGAAAGTGCACCCTACCCAGGCCCAGAATCAGCCCTATCCCCGTAACCCTGCACATTGACCAGGAGCCAATCCACTGAACCTGCATATCTTTGGGTGTGGGAGGAAACTGGAATACCCAGAGGAAACCCTTGCAGACAGGGGGAGAATGTACATATTCCACACAATAACCCAACTGGATTTGAATCCGGGTCCCTGGAACTGTGAGGCAGCAGTGCCAACCATTGTGCCACCATGCCACCCGAATATTAGGTTATTAGGTTAATTATCAATTTTCAATCTGAGATTGATAGAAATTTGTTAACCGATAAGGCGCCGGTCTCCGTGCTCGATGGGCCGAGTGCCCACCGAGTTCCGCCGAGTCCCGCCGGGGTCGTTCTACCCGGCGGGACCTCGGCGTTCTGGCTGCAGGGGCTGTCCTGGTGGGGGGGGGGCGGGGGGAGCCGACTCCGGGGGGGGCTTCCACGGTGGCCAGACCCCCGATCAAGGGGGCAACCGATCGGCGGGCGCGCACATTCCAAGGGGGCCTATGTTCCTCCGCGCTGGACCCCTGTAGGGTTCCACCATGTTGCCCGGGGGCCAGCGCGGAGATGGCCGTGGCACGCATGCGCGGACCCGCGCCGGCCGTGTAGGGCTGGCTTTCGGCGCCGGAGCAGCGCACAGCACTCCGGTGCCATGCTAGCCCTCGAAGAAAGGGAGAATGACTGGGTCTGAATGCCCGTTGACGCCGGCGTCGCTCGTGCTGGTTTTGACACCGGCGTCAACACTTGGAGTTTGGTCACAAATAAGCCATGATCTTATTGAATAGCAGAACAGGCTCAAATGGCTAACTGGGCTATTCCCATCTCTATGTTCCGATAGATTCTATCTGGTATGAAAACGTATGCACACAAACCCCTCTCCCCACACTCCCCTGGCCTCGTAGCATGTTTTGTGGTAGTAGAGGTGGCCAGCTATTGGCCAGCGAAAGAATCTTCCGGACCTGTCGCTGACAATGGATTTTCCTGTTGTTCGCACCATCTGCCGCCGGGGGACCCGTGACGGGGGCTCGCCATCAGTGGGACTGGCCGGAAAACTTTGGTCAATATTTTTCCAGCAAAGAATCCCTTTACGAGAAGAGGTCATTTATTTGTTTGGTGGTATAGAATTTGAGCATTGCTGACGAAAGAGACATGCTGTCTTAACTTTCCACCTTGCACACATCAAGACAGAGTGCAAGATTTCCAACAGTAAAGGCAACAGCAACCTATATTGCTTAAGAAGAGATCGCTAGTTGGTTAGCAAGTGGACTTTGACTTGTCGAGGCATTGTTAACCAGCCTGTGCTTACAAAACGTAAAACGTAATGTCGAACATTAGATATGATTCCGTGATTGGACAACACTTTCTATACAATCCTGATTGTTTGTGCACTGAAAAACAAATTTAGATTATCTGTTGGGCTTGCAGGATGGTTCCCTTATACACGCCAGCAGTCACATATATTCACACACAAGACCCTATTCTTTGCAGACAGAAGGATCATGTCCAACTGAATAAAAGCTTGAAGGACAGCTATCCCCTGGTTCATTCCCTTTGGCAATGCACTGACAAATCAGAGTCGACCAGCCTGATTTGAATTTGAACAATAACTTGGAAGTTAACTGTTCCCTGTTGCATTTTCACCAATCAAAATCCACTTGCCAACCAACCGGTACTCTCTTCTCATCCAGTATAAATTGCTGTTCCCTTTACTGTTGGTAATCTTGCAGTATGTTCTGATGAGTACAAGGCGAAAAGTTTAGATAGCATGTTAATTTTTTTCATTTGATCATTTGATATACTATAGAGAAAAATAAGTGCCGTTTGTGGCGGGTTTTGCTGGGTGTTTCCCGTAGGCTCTGTTAGCGAGTTCCCCACTGCTATCTAACCACTCTTAATCACTTTTTTGGGTCTAGCCCACACTTCGAATTACTTTCATCACTGGCGAGCTGAACTTGCTGGCCAAAGCGGCTCCTCCGAGATCGGGTCACCATTTTGAAAGGGTGCCCTGATCTCTAAGAGGGCTTGTGGGTGACCCACATCCCACACGATGGGCATTGTCACCTCCCACACGCATGGGCATTGCTTCACACCCGACCAAGTGCAGCACCCACTATGAGATCGCTGATCGCCCCTCTTTTCAGGCCTTCCCATCCCCATTCACCCCTCCCCTTCCAGGACCCCCACCCTTAACCCCCCATAACCCTTCATAGCCGTCCTGCACCCTCCCACCCTTCACACCCTCCACCCTCCATTCATGCGCATAGCTCCCTCAGGCCCTGACCCCTGGTAGTGGCACCCTGGAAGTGGTCCTTCCGGCTTTGCATTGCAAAGGTGACAATATGGCACTGCCAAGGTGCCCAGTTTCCAGGGTGAGAGCCGGCGGGCCATGCTGCCCTATCGCTGACAGCCAGGGGCCTCCAATGGCCCGAGAGAACCTCCCCCGGCTGCCGTTCTGCCTGGTCTGCATTTGTGTGGACTAGTATTGAACGGAGCCTCCCTGGTGAGGCCGTTAGGTGTCGAGATTCCAGTAGATCCCGGGTAAGCACGCTGAACACGTCTAAGTGGGTTGAAAACCTACTTGACTGTCCGAGGCTTGATCATGCCATTGTGGGCACGACCCTGATCCCGGTGCCGCTATCTGGTTAGATCGCGAGGCGGATTGGCTGCCGGGGAGCCCACAGGAGACCTCTCCTGGCATCTATCAGCTATGTCACACTCTCGTTCAGGCACGACACGGCCGGTAGATCGCGCCATTTATGTCAAAGGAAATGATGTACAAATCATTCACAATTTGACCGTCTGAAACAGGGACTACTCCTTTGGAAATATCCCTGTACCAGAGAAATACAATGGAAATGATTTGCAAAAAAGATTCCTGCACTTCACAGATGCCGTTCAGTTCTAAGCTGACAAACGATGAGACTGATGGCTATTTTAATTCGGAGAAGGAAGAAGAAAGAACTGTCACAGCCACTGGTTGTGAGACCTTATTTAACACTGATTTCCTCCATAAATAAAACACTTTTGTCTCATGGTATTTAAGTATATCTGGTGCTCGGCTATTTATTGTAGGCACCCAAAAAGTGGTTATGATAAATATTCAAAGTAAATTAATGAAGTGGTACATTAGTAAAGAGCATGTAAAGTTAATAAAAATGCATAGCATGGCACAGTAGTTTGTCAATGATGAATGATGATAATGAAAGTAATACTGTGACAAAACAAGACAGCAAATGACATTAAAACGCAGAATTCATGGTTAAATGATTTGATTAGGGCCTTCTCAAATTTGAAACAACTGTTTCTCTCACTCTAACCCTGACATGGCAGGGGATCAATGTCTCTCAGTGCGAACCCTCACAATTTTCTCACCCTCAACACGAGGACTTCATTTCCCGATCACAGAATGCGACCATAGAATCATACAATATACTTAACCCATCAGTCCTTTTCCCAATCATTAGCCTGCTCTTTGTCCGTGGCTTCATAATTTTTCCTTTTCATCTATACGTCCAATTCTCTTCTAAAAGCCGCCATTAAATCTCTCATGCAGTGTATTCCAGATCATAACATATCACTGCCTAAAAAAATGATTTCTCATTTCCCTTCATGTTCTTTTGCCAGCTATGTTATAGGGAGGCAGCGGCATAGTGGTGTTGCCGCTGGACTAGTAATCCAGGGACCCAGAGTCACGCCCGGTACCCGGGTTCAAATCCCTCCATGGCAGATGGTGAAATTTGAATTCAATTTTTTAAAAGTTTGGAATTAAAGGTGACCATCAAACCATTGTCGATTGTCGTTTCTGGTTCACTAATGTCCTTTAGGGAAGGATCGTCCTTACATGCTCTGGCCTCCATGTGACTCCGGATCCACAGCAATATGGTTGACCATTAAATGTCCTCAGGAAAGGGCAAAAAATGTTGGTCTAGCCAGCGACAGCCACATCCACATCCCATGAACGAATTAAAAAAACTTTTTAAAAATGTCCTGTGGTCACCAAAATGCCTGTCAGTGGAAATTGTTTCTCCTCATGTATTATGGCTAAACGCTTCATTAAATTTCTCACTTTCCTTCTCTGTCTACAGTCTCTCCAAGTAGCTGAAATCCCTCATCCCTAGCATCATTCCAGTAAATCTACTCAGAACCGTCAACATCCTTCCACAAGCAAGGTGCCTGGTTATTGTTTTGCCTTCGCATGCGATCTGGGTGTCTCTGGAATTGTCCTTGAACTGAGAGGCTTGCAATATCATTTCAGAGGGCCCTTAAGAGTCAACCGCAATTGCTGTGGGTCTGGAGTCACAGGTAGGCCAGGCCAAGCCAAGTGAGGGCAGCAGATTTCCTTCCCTAAAGGGCATTCATGAATCAGATGGGCTTTTAGGACAATCGGTGATGATTTCATGGTCACCAGTACGGAAACTAGCTTTTCATGTCCAGATTATTAACTGAATTTAAGTTCCACCAGCTGCCATGGTGGGATTTGAAATCTTGTCACCAGTGCATGAGCCTGGGCCTCTGGATTAGTCACTAGTGCAGCGACATTAATGCTACACGGCTATCACCCCGAGGCAGAACTTCCGCCGGTGTTTTATAAAGGTACTGCATCATTTCCTTGCCATTGTCCATGTCTATTTATAAAGGCAACGATCCCATATGCTTTCTTATTCCTGGCAAAATTTAGCAATAAGCATACCACATATAGAAACATATGGAAAATAATACAGCAATGGACTGCCATGCTATTTGGCATTTTAATCATAAATATTGACATATATTTTCCCTGAATTTTATGAATATGAGAAAGGCATCAGACGTATGAATACGAAAGCGCATGGTGGCACAATGGTTAACACAGCTGCTTCACAGCACCAGGAACCTGGGTTCAATCCCGGCCTTGGGTGACTGTCCGTGTGGAGTTTGCACATTCTCCCTGTGTTTGCGTGGGTTTCCTCCGGGTGCTCCGGTTTGCTCCCACAGTCCAAACATGTGAGGATTAGGTGGATTCGCCATGCTAAAATCTCCCCTTAGTGTACAGGGAAGTGTAGGTTAGGTTAAGGCTTTTGGGGATAAGACGGGAAGTGGGCTTGGGTGGAGTGCTTTTTCAGAGGGTTGGTTAGACCCGATGGGCTGAATGACCTTGTTCTGCACTGTAGGGATTCTGTGAAAAGATAAAAAGGTAAAGGCAGTTATAATTAAATGTGAAGAGTTAGAAGACCTTCAGGCACAGCGTTAAACCCATCTGCCTATTCGGGAGAATGTGAAAGATCTTGTGGAAAATATTTGAAAAGGGAACAGGGAGGTTCTTCCCTGGAATTCTGACCAACCTTTGCTCCTCACTCAAGATGGAATGAATCAATCTTTCATCTCGCTGCTATTTGCGAGACTTGGCCATGTACAGGTTAGCTGCATAACAATAGGGACCGTGCTTCAAAATAATTCATTTGCCATGAAGCACTTCAAATCCTCTCGAACAAGGGAAAGACATACTATTAACATAATTAATTTTCACGCAACAAGCTTGTTATGATCTGGAACACACTGCCTGAAAGTGTGGTGGAAACAGGTTTAACAGCAACTTTCAAAAGGTAATTAGGTACATACTTGAAAAAGAAAAGAAAAGTTGCAGCGTGACAGCGAAAAAGCAGTGGAGCTAATTGAATAGTTCAGCTTTGTGAGAACGTGCAACTCGGCGAAAAAAAATAGTTTATTTAAAATATTGCGGCCCTTCCAATTAATGTTCCTGAAGCAGACGGGAGGCCCATCCAACCTTTGGATGGGAAAGCCTGAAAAACACCTGCTGCGGGATACTCCCTCGGCGGGATCCTCCGCTTCGCCAGCAGTGCACCCACGCCCGTGACTTTTCCGATGGCATGGGGTGGTCACAATGGGAAACGGAGAATCCCACTGCCAGCGGTGGCGCGCCGCGCCAGAAAACAGGGGATGGCGGGACGGAGAATCTCGCCCCATATGTTGTGCAATCCATTTCTGTGTACATTTCCCCCTTTTAATGTGTCCTATCAATGAGGAAGATTGCAGACAATCTCTTGTGGCACGTGAAATTGAATCTCACATAAACAGGGGTCGCACTAACGTCCTTGCCTCTTCCCTTGACAATTTCTAAAAATGCATTCTGCTTCCCACTTCTTGAAGCCCCACAGAGCTGTGCAAGTGCTTTTACACCCTAAAGCATATTGCTAAATGGCACTGTGTGCCATGTTGCCCAAACACATGTTGATGTTTCGTTAAGCTTTAAGCTGTGCCAATATTTACTCATTACCGGCAGAGACTAGTGCTGGAATGGCGATAAAGCTGCCGTAAAATATTGCCGCAATTTTAAACTAAAAGGTTTTTAATGCGCAAAGCCTGAAAGACTCATAAATGGAAAGTAGAAAGTAAAATCCACTCAACGCACAAATAGTAATCATGGTGCCCTGGGGGAGAAGTCTACTAAATGCCATTTTAGATTCTACACTGGATTTTTTTAAACGACCATATATTTTCTTTTCTTTGAAGAGGTTCAGTCACTACGGTAACCAGGCGTGCTGTGCAGCTCTGAGGACTGCTCAGTCATTTACTGTATTCCCTTATGCTGCAAAAGCACTCTGCCCTAATGCTTAGCAATGCATGTTTCTGACTGTAAAATACATTGTTTTCACTTAACAGAATGCAATAATAGAACAACTACAAGGAGGTATAATTGGATATTTAATATTAATGAGTGGTGGCAGTTTCCAGCATCAAATGGGGAAGAAGTTAGTGATGGTGTGGCTACCTTATGAGAGGCCAGTGTTTAAAAGCACCCGATATTCCTCACCCTTTCTCTCATTGGCTTTTGTTCATTCCTGAATGCTTTATTGGCAGATTTTTAAGAAGTCTTTGTAAACTTGCACACCTGACCATCCCCATGCCCCTGACAGCACTGTGATGAAGAGCTTCAATGTGCCAGAACAATAGTACAAAATATTCCGTTATACCTTTGAGTCAGAGCACGTCACCTGAAATCCAGAACACAGCATAAAGTTCCCCTTTGATAATACAATGCTCAGAAATCCAGGTGGAGTAGTTACTGTTCTTGCTTTGGTCTCTTTATCCAACATGTTGGATATTTATTTTCAACATTGTTTTTACACCTAACAGTATGCATTATTTCAGTTAACAATTTAAACAACTATTCCTTGGAGAATTGGTATAAATTGTATAGGGCAAGGAAGAGATTGACCCAGGTAACTGCAGTGGAAACAATGGGTTCTTCATCAGCATGTTTGGGCAAGCATCTTGTACTACACTAAGCTGGAGAGATAGAGGGAATATATGATGCTTGAAGTATAAAGAACTTAGTGCTAAGGCACTTATAGCAGGAAAACATAAGAGTCTGTTTAGCGGGATGTTTTTCAGTGACTGCAGCACCAAGAAACACTCCACTATTCAACGCGCTTTGTTGTTTTTTTTGGCCATGGTGGAGAACATCCCGATGAGGCCGCATTTTCCTCATTTCCTGCTCAACTTGCCAGTGCAGGAAGAGTACTCGTGGACGGAGGCGCCATTTTTAAAGGCAGCCCTGATTTTGTGACCCGCCCTCCTCCCTCAGCATCCCTACCGCAGCCTCCATAGCGACGCACCCCCCCCCCCCCCCCCCCGCCCCACTGCACCCAACTTGTCTCTTCCAGGGTCCTCGAGTCCCCTCTCACCCCACCTCTTAAGGGCAAGGCGCACCATGTCCAACCCTGGCATGGGTAACCTGGCACCCAGGCACCTTGGTACTGTCAGCCTGGCACACTGTTAGTGTCCCTGCCAGCCTGGCAGAGGCACCTTGGCAGTGTCAGGGTGGCATTTCCAGGGTGCCCAGTTGGCAGTGTCAAGGTGCCAGGCTGGCAGTGCCAAGGTGCCCAAGAGACAAACAGGAGTGCTAGTTTACAACTCTGTCCAGAACCTGACCACCTGGGGGTTTCCAATGGCCTGGGAAATCCCCCCAGGTGCTGTTATGACTGACAAACATTTGTGTGACCAGTACTGAATGGCAGCCGGTCAACGCCTCGTTGTGGAGGCCATTAGCTCCTGGACCCTGGGAGAACGCGGCGCAGACATGTTTAAATGAGCCGAATGGATCATTTAAATATGCTAATCTGGATCTCGCCAAGTGAAGGCGAGATCCACATTGCGACATCTCACAAAGTTTGGTTGAATCTCGCGAGACGCCTCGAGCAGCGCGAATCTTGCGAGAGGACTCTCCCACGATTCGATGGCCTTATCGCGTCACAAAGTTAGGTGTGAATAGGCCGGTAAATCCTGCCGCAATGTTTGTTAATGTCACAGATGAAGATCAGAATTCTCCGGACGTTGCGATTCTCTTTTCCTGCCAGTAGCCACTGCCAGCAGCGCATCACCGCCCACGGGTTTCCCGGTGGCATGGGGTTGTTTTCATGGGAAATCCCACTAACATGTGATGGTGTGGTGGTATGTATTAGGGGTAGTACGGTACCCAGTGATGCCGAGAGGCTATTGGTGGACAGACACTGGGTGCTAATTTGATCTGCCGCCTGCTGGCTCCACCCAGTAAGGCGGAGTATGAGAACCCGGGTTCTCCCAGCAGCCGCATTCTGTAACCGAGCTGCTGGGGAACAAGTCTGCGTAATAAAGCCTTCGATTGACTTCATCTCTTCCCGCCTCGTGAATGATTGATTGTGCTACAATTTATTACGCAGACGTAAAAGACTATGGAGCTCCTCATCGCCCCGGAGTGTCTGCGAATCAGCCCCCATGCAGCAAACTCAGCGGCCACGTTTAAACACTGGCTAGTGTGCTTTGAGGGATACCTCCGAATCGGCCCCGGCAGACCTACAGAAGACCAGAAAATGCAGGTCCTGCATTCCAGGGTGAGTCCGGAGATCTACACGCTCATCGAAGACGCGGAGGATTTCCCGACGGCGCTCACCATGCTGAGAGGGATCTACATTCGGCCCGTAAACCAAGTCTACGCACGCCACCAACTCGCGATGAGACGGCAAATCCCCGGAGAATCACTGGACGAGTTCTACAGCGCGCTGCTAATATTGGGAAGGAGCTGCAACTGCCCACCGGTGACGGCTAACGAACATACGGAACACCTAATCAGGGATGCTTTTGTAGCAGGTATGACCTCATCCCAAATTCGCCAGCGACTGCTGGAGAGAGACTCACTAGGGCTCACGGAGGCACGGGCCCTTGCGGCCTCCCTCGATGTGGCTTACGCCCCCGACCGCGCGGCAGCCACTTGGGCCCCGTGGACCCCCGCCGCGACCGACTCTCCGGCACCCCCCGTCCACCCGCAAGCCTGCGCGGCCAGAGCACCAGACCACCCGGGGGGCCCCGCTGCTATTTTTGCGGGCAGTTGAAACACCCCCGGCAGCGCTGCCCGGCCCGCTCAGCCATCTGTAAAAGTTGCGGCAAGTAGGGGCACTATTCAGCGATGTGCCAGTCCCGGGGGGTCGCCGCAATCTCCGGTGGAGAACTGGGACCACAGACTCAACCCCCCCAACGATCCATATGCGGCCAACGGGCACCGCCATTTTGGGTCCCGGACTCCACGCGGGGGGGATGGGCGCTGCCATCTTGTGACCCTCCGGCCACGTGCGATTCATGGACGCGGCCATTTTGTCCACCCCCGACCGCGTGCGATCCGTGGACGCCGCCATCTTGGCTGACAGCCAAGGACCCCAGCATGGACGGCCCCACGGGGGCTGTAGAAAACGCCCCGTGCAGCAACCGCAACTGGCTTCGGTGACCCTGGACCAGGTGCAGCCCCGGACGCTCCAAACGGCAAAGACGACGGTGCTGGTTAACGGGATCGACTCTGGGAGCACGGAAAGTTTTATCCATCCGGATACGGTAAGACGCTGTTTTCTTTCGATCCACCCAAGTACCAAAAGATTTTTCTGTCAGCGGGATCCCATTCCATAGAAATCAAAGGGTTCTGCATCGCGAACCTAACAGTGCAAGGGAGAGAGTTTAAGAATTATCGACTTTATGTCCTCCCCCACCTCTGCGTTCCCACTCTCCTGGGGTTAGATTTTCAATGTAACCTTCAGAGTTTCACGTTCCAATTCAGCGGCCCTATACCCCCACTCACTATCTGCAGCCTCGCGACCCTCAAGGTTGAACCGCCTTCCTTGTTTGCGAACCTCACCCCGGATTGCAAACCCGTCACCACTAGGAACAGACGGTACAGCGCCAGGACCGAACATTTATCCGGTCTGAAGTCCAGCGGCTGCTGAAGGAGGGCATAATCCAGTCCAGCAATAGTCCCTGGAGAGCTCAGGTGATAGTTGTAAAGACCGGGGAAAAGCAGAGGATGGTGGTAGATTATAGTCAAACCATCATAGGTACACGCAGCTAGATGCGTACCCTCTCCTCCGCATATCCGACATGGTCAATCGGATTGCACAGTACAAGGTCTTTTCCACCGTGGACCTTAAGTCCGCATACCATCAGCTCCCCATCCGCCCGACCGACCGCAAGTACGCTTCCTTCGAAGCAGACGGGTGGTTCTACCACTTTTTAAGGGTTCCATTTGGCGTCACTAACGGAGTCTCGGTCTTCCAACGGGAGATGGACCGAATGGTTGACCAGCACGGTTTGCGGGCCACGTTCCCATACCTCGACAACATAGCCACCTGCGGCAATGACCAGCAGGACCACGACGCCAACCTCCTCAAATTCCTCCAGACCGCTAACGCCCCGAACCTCACCTACAACAGGGAAAAATGCGTGTTTAGCACCGACCGGGGCACATCGTTCATGAGTTATGAGCTGCGTCAGTACCTGCTCAGTAAAGGCATCGCCTCGAGCAGGACTACGGGCTATAACCCACAGGGAAACGGGCAGGTGGAGAGGGAGAACGCGACGGTATGGAAGGCCGTCCTTCTTGCCCTCCGGTCTAGATGTCTCCCGATCCCCCGCTGGCAGGAGGTCCACCCCGACGCGCTCCACTCCATTAGATCGCTCCTCTGCACAGCCACGAACGAGATCCCTCATGACCGTTTGTTTGTCTTCCCTAGGAAGTCCTTCTCCGGGGTCTCGCTTCCATCCTGGCTGACAACTCCGGAACCTGTTGTTCTCCGGAAGCATACGAGGACCCATACGGTCTCCCTACGGGACCTGGCGCCAGCTGGTTCCCCTGCCAACGCTCCTCCCCCCCCCCCCACAGCCTACCGCCACTCCCCACGCCCCTTCCTACTCCCACCCCTCAACCGCCTCTGACACGCCGGACTGAAGCTCCAGACAACATGCCCCGGAGTCACCATCTGCAACAACCGTGCCCGCCGCACCGCCAGAGCTGAGGAGGTCTAAAAGAACGATCTAGTCTCCAGACTGACTGAATATTTGATGACCCCCACATCACCCCCGCCAGGCTTGATTTTTTTTAACAGGGGGTGAATGTATTCACCTGAATATGAACTGTCTGTATAGTACTGTGACCTATGACCATGAAATGACAATACGATCCACTTCCAGGTATTATACTGGAACCCCGGATGGCTCCGCCTCTGGCTCTGCCCTCCCCGGGGCGATATATAGACCGGCCACCTGTGGGCGGCACTCATTTGTACAGCAGACACTGGCAGGCAAGTTCCTGGATAATAAAGCCTTATGTTCACTCGTTCTCATAGTCTCGCAGTGAATTGATGGTATATCACACTTCACTCGCCAATCCTATTACTCAGGCTGTCATCAGAGTGGGCCTCTCAAAATCTCAGGTTTCCTGGCTATAACTCCTCCCAAACTGCTGCAAAGCCCTGTTTCAGTATGTCTCAGGGCCCAAAAATAAAGATATGGGGCAGGATTTTCCATTTGGGAGGCAAAGGGCTGGATCTTCCGCCCCGCCCGCTGCAAGATCGCCACAGGCAGGGCATGGACCATGTAAAGGTCCATTGACCTCAGGCGGGAATTTTTGGTCACCAAGTGGGCGTAGCTGGAGAATCCCGCCCAAAGTAATGCCGCCGGGACTGAATAGCGTGTGATTTGAGTTCCCGTTCAGGGTGCGATTCAGAATGAGAGTCAGGACACACAAATGGGCCAGCACTCTACCTGCGTAAATTGAGATCAATTCCCGACCCGGCGGGTATTCTAACTGCTGGGGCCGGAGTTAACGTTAAAGAACCTAGCAGCTGTAGCTGTTTCTAAGCACTCCACTTACCTCACACTCACTGCAGCCATGACGATGGCTCACAGAAGACCTGACCCCAAGGTTGGGAGTCTGAGGTGGACCCACAGCTCCATGCCAGTGAGGGGCGGAGAGACATTCCCTTCCCCAGGGTGGGCCGTAGACTCAAACCTGCCCTCCTAAGCAGCACTTGGGAAGTGGTGGCAGGGGCAATCAGCACTGCCAGTCTCACCAGGAGGAGACAGCTCGAGATCCTGAAGGGGAAGGGTCACTAGTGAGGCCTCTGCCCTGAGAGGGGCAGAGAACCAGGGAGGGCTCCAAAAGCCACGGTGCAGGTGTCCTTTGGTTGGGGTGAGCTCTGCTGATCCCCTGCTTCTTCTGCAGTGGGTAATCGCTTCTGAGGAATGCCAACACCTGGTGGTCCTCTGATTGAGCTTGGCCATGCCCATCCCCTTGATGAAACAGCTGGGGTATGAGGGTTTCCAGAGGAGTGGCCTACGTGGGCTCCCAGATGACCAGAGGCTCCCTGAGCATTCAAAAAATGCAGGCAACACTCAGCAGACTGAACAACCAGGGACCTATAATGAGCAGCAAAGGGTGCTTTTAAAAGACAGACCACAGCAATGCTAACCACTGCGCCACTGTGCTGCCCAGGAATTAGAACATTTAATTAATTGTAAGAACATGTACAGAAAGTGAAATAAATAGCGAAGAAAAATTGAATTCAAAGAGACAGATAAAAATAACGGTAGCCATAATTAATATCTGAAGGAATGTTACTCCACACTTGTTTAAAAAATATATATATTTTTATTCAAATTTTTTTACATATTTTCAACAACCCCCCCTTACAGAAATAAGAAAAAACAAAGAACACATAAATAAACATCTTATAGCTATGTCACGTATTCCCCCAATATACAAGCCCCCCATTAAACGAAAATAAACACAGTAGTAAACACCAAGTACCCCCCCCCCCCCCCCCACACCCCCGGGTTGCTGCTGCTGACCACATCCTAACGCTCCGCTAGAAAGTCTGCCACCGCCTGAAGAACCCTTGCACAGATCCTCTTAAGGCAAATTTTACCCTCTCCAATTCAATGAACCCTGCCATGTCGCTGATCCAGGCTTCCACGCTTGGGGGCCTCGCATCCTTCCACTGTAGCAGAATCCTCCGCCGGGCTACCAGGGACGCAAAGGCCAGAATGCCGGTCTCTTTCGCCTCCTGTACTCCCGGCTCGTCCGATACCCCAAATAGTGCGAGCCCCCAACTCGGCTTAATCCGGGTGTTTGCCACCTTAGACACTGTCCTCGCAACGCCCCTCCAGAACTCATCCAGCGCTGGGCATGCCCAGAACATGTGGGTACGATTTTCTGGGCTCCCCGAACACCTCACACACCTGTCCTCCACTCCAAAAAAACGACTCAGCCTTGTCCCGTCATGTGCGCCTTATGCAGAGCCTTAAACTGTATCAGGCTAAGCCTGGCGCAAGAGGAGGAAGAATTTACCCTACCCAGGGCGTCCGCCCACGTACCCTCATCTATCTCCTCACCCAGCTCCTCCTCCCATTTACCTTTCAGTTCCTCCACCGAGGCCTCCTCCTCCTCCTGCATCTCCTGGTAGATCGCCGAGACCTTGCCTTCTCCAATCCACTCCCCCGAGATAAGAGGTGCATCTTATCTTTTGCAACAGCACACATCACCCCCCCCCCCCCCCCCCCCCCCCCGAATGGTCTCCTTCTGCTGTGTAGGGATTCTATGGATTCTATGTACATGCAATACCAGTTGGACTGCATATAACCACTGAAAAATATGCTGCTTGCCAGTGTTAATGAATTCATTCCATTACCCAGGAACCAAGCAAGAAAGGGATATGAGGTGTGTAGTCATTTCCATGTGTGCACGGCGCCAACAAACTGACAAAACTGTTCCAGGAGGGGGGAAATAAATTGGATAGCCCCCAAATTTGGGTGTGTGGATCAGGATACATAATCGTTCTGGTGTTAATGGAAATGAAGCAAGCAAGAAGCAAATGTTGGGCTGCCTGCTCATATCCATGACTCTAGCATGCAACCTTGTGCTGAATGTTTGGTTAAATGACTGTCGACCTCAGAAGGGGCCCAGGTATATGTGAGGTTACCACCACTTGAGTCTAGTCAGCATTACTTAAAGCTAGACAACGTAACTTAAAGCCAGAATGCCTCCCTTGAAGGTAAGGTCCATTCTGGCTCTAGCAGGAATGGCAATTGGCTGGGTAACACTGGAAGAGCTTTAAGAAGAACCTGAAACGATGCAACAGGCCACAGAGAATGCCCCCCGGAGGTTTCTGAAGCTGTGCTGGAATGGTTAGTGCAGGAGTTGAACCAGAAGAGAGAAGTTCTCTTCCCTTACGGGGCTAGAAGGTGCTTGAGATAAGTGCTCAGGAAGCAATGGGATCAAGTGGCCACAATGCCCAATAGAGGACACGGATAAAGTGCCACAAGAAGAAAGGGTAGCACGGTAGCATGGTGGTTAGCACAATTGCTTCACAGCTTGAGGGTCCCAGGTTCGATTCCCGGCTTGGGTCTCTGTCTGTGCCGAGTCTGCACGTTCTCCCCGTGTGTGCGTGGGTTTCCTCCCACAGTCCAAAGATGTGCAGGTTAGGTGGATTGGCCATGCTTAATTGCCCTCAGTGTCTAAAATTGCCCTTAGTGTTGGGTGGGGTTACTGGGTTGTGGGGATAGGCTGGAGGTGTGGGCTTGGGTAGGGTGCTCTTTCAAAGAGCCGGTGCAGACACGATGGGCCGAATGGCACTGTAAATTCTATGACGTTCAATGACCCCGCACAAACAGTTGAGGCCATATTATGATTTCAGTAGAGACCAGTAATGTTTTTTTAGAAGTAGAAATCCAAAATCCCATTTACTTACCATAAGAATAAAGCCACAAGATTTCACGTTTTAAAAACAGAATAATTTTTTTTTCCATCCAAGAGTCAAGCAAAGCAAACACCTCAGCTAACCACCAATATCTACACCCCTATATCACCATAAATTAATGCAAATTAACAGGCAACTTGCAATTGATTATGCCATAAATATTATCCATACAAAGGCATATACAACTAAGGCAGATCTTACAAATGGACACAACTGTCCACATTTTGCATCGGTCATGAGAATCAGTCACAAAGTTCTTCAACTACTGTCCTGATATGGCACTTGATCCCCAGCAGACATATGTGCACAACCTGTGGGGAGGCACCGTGGTATTGTCACTGGACTAGTGATTTGGAGGCCAAGGGTGATTCTCTGCTAAAATTTGAATTCAATGAAAATCTGGAATTAAACGTCCAATGATGACCATGAAACCATTGTTGATTGTTGTAAAAACCCTTCTGGTTCATTAATGTCCTTTAAGGAAGGAAATCCTTACCTAGTCTGGCCTACATATGACTCCAGAATCACAACAATGTGATTGACTCGTAAATGCCCTCTGAAATGACCAAGCAAACCACTCAGTTCAAGGACAATTAGGGATGGGCAACAAATGCTGGCCCAGACAGCAACTTCCATATCCCATGAACGAAGAGGGCACAGAAGGTTTACTAGGATGTTGCGTGGTATGGAGGGCATTAGCTATGAGGCGAGGTTAGATAAACTCGGTGTGTTCTCACTGGAATGACGGAGGTTGAGAGGCGACCTGATAGATGTCTACAAGATTATGAGCGGCATTGGCAGAGTGGATAGTCAGGTGCTCTTTCCTAGGGTACGGGAGTCAAGTATTAGGGGACATAGGTTTAAAGTGCGTGGGGAAAAGTTTAGAACAGATGTGCGAGGCACGTGTTTGACACAGAGGGTGGTAAATATATGGAACATGCTGCCTGGGGAGGTGGTGGGAGCAGGTACAATAGCGGCATTCAAGGGGCCTCTAGACAAAAATATGAATAGGGTGGGAATAAAAGGATACGGACTCCGTAAGTGCATACGGGGCGTCATTCTCCGACCCCCCGCCGGGCCGGAGAATGGCCGTTGGCCGCCGTGAATCCCGCCCCCACCCCCGCCGAAGTCTCCGGTACCGGAGATTGGGCGGGGGCGGGAATCGGGCCGCACCGATTGGCGGGACCCCCCCCGCTCAATTCTCCGGCCCGTATGGGCCGAAGTCCCGCCCAGAAATTGCCTGTCCTGCCGGCGTAAATTAAAGTTGGTATTTACTGGCGGGACCAGGCGGCGTGGGCGGGCTCCGGGATCCTGGGGGGGGCGCGGGGCGATCTGACCCCGGGGGGTGCCCTCACGGTGGCCTGGCCCGCGATCGGGGCCCACCGATCCGCGGGCGGGCCTGTGCCGTGGGGGCACTCTTTCCCTTCCGCCTCCGCCACGGCCTCCACCATGGCGGAGGCGGAAGTGACTCTCCCCACTGCGCATGCGCGGGAAACTTTCAGCGGCCGCTGACGCTCCCGCGCGTGCGCCGGGAAACTGTCAGCGGCCGCTGACGCTCCCGCGCAGGCGCCGCATTTCCACGCCAGCTGGCGGGGCAACAAACGCCATTTCCGCCAGCTGGCGGGGCGGAAATCCCTCTGGCGCCGGCCTAGCCCGTCAATGTCGGGGCTAGGCCACCAAAGATGCGGTGCATTCCGCACCTTTGGGGCGGCGCGATCCCTGTCAGATTGGCGCCGATTTGGGCGCCAGTCGGCGGACATCGCGCCGTTGGGGGAGAATTTCGCCCACAGTTTTAGTTTAGGCAGGTACCATGGTCAGCGCAGGCTTGGAGGGCCAACGGGCTTGGTTCCTGTGCTGTACTGTTCTTTGGTCTTTGAATAAAAAATGACCCTGAGATCCACAGGCTATGGCCTTCACCAAAAATAGCACATGTCCGCAGAACCTCCTCAGCTCGGTCTGGATGATGTAGATTCACCAAAATTGGCCAGGATTCTCTGATCCTGAGGCTAGGTGTTGACGCCGTTTCCCGACAGCGTCAACACGGCCCCAGGATCAGCAATTCTGGCCCCTACAGGGGGCCAGCACGGCACTGGAACGGTTCACAGCACTCCAGCTGCTGATCCAGCCATGGAATGGGCGCTGGGGGGTGCGCGCATGCGCAGTGGGTCCGGTGCGAACACGCGCATGCGAAGTGCCACCGGCGCGATTTCCGCGAATGCGCGGTGTCTCCCTTGTCCGCGCCGGCCCTGACCCAACATGGCGCAGGAGTAGAGGGGCTGGCGCGGAGGAAAGGAGACCAGGAGACAGCGAGGTGGGTCCCGATCACAGGCCAGGCCACATCGGAGGCCCCCCCCGGACCCTTCAACGCCGAAGTCACGTCGGATCAGAGCAGGTTAGAACGGCATCAGCGGGTCTCGTTTTTTTTTTATGGCCGCTCGGCCCATCCGGGCCGGAGAATCGCGGGGAGACCCCATAGAGCGGCCCCCGACCGGTGCTGCGCCGACCACGCTGGCCCCAATGGCGGCGTTTCTCCGGTCTGCGGACAATCGTGACCCGGCATTGGGGCGGCGTGGCAGGATTCGCGAAGCCCGCTGGCGATTCTCCGACCCAGCATGGGATCGGAGAATCTTGCCCCTTGTCTTCCAAGTAGTAGAAACAGCTGCAATAATTCTTCTCCATTTCTGGAGCTAGCATCTGTTTTCTTCAGCTTGCCTGTACTGCACCACTGAACTCAACTTCAGCTACTGAGCTTGAATTGATCTCTGTTCTTCTATCTGCTGTCAACCAAGTTCAGTCTCAATGGAAGTCTTGGTTTCCGATTTGGTCCTTCGAAAACTGTTAGTTTCCATTCTCTGTTTCCTTTTTCAGTTCGGGTCTACCTCAAAAAATGCATGTTTTGAAATCATGGATTCCATCTGGATAGTAAATGCATCCTTAAATGTCACGTCGTACCAACCACACAAGTAGCCTGTTGCTGGTTTAGGTGCAGGTGGGAGAAATGCTCCCGATAAAGTGTAGGTGGTAAGCACTCCTGCACAGACGCTATAGTCCCCATGACTGGGAACCAGTGGTGCACTCAGAGGCATTTCAGAAGCACAGAACACCATCCCAACAGAGAGCATCATTCCCTTCTGACAGTCTACCAGCCTGGCACTTCCACTAACTCTGTATCAGAAAGTAAAGAGACAAAGCAACTGATCTGCAAGTTGGACAGTGATACCATTGGTGTTGGCGGGAATGGAGAGGGTTCCTTGTACAGCTGAACACATGTTGCGTAGTTAGAAGAAAGTGTTAACTTGAGTTAGCATTTGATGCTGACTGATGTCACAACCTGCCTATACTGCTACTTCCGGCACATGTATGGGACAACCACGCTCTGTAACATTGTGATCAGCTAAGGCCCTGTTGGAAGTGGTTGCGAGTGGGCCACCATCACTTACCTTTACCAGATTCGCGGGGAGCCAAAACAACAGGAACAAAAGAGCTGAATTTTGTGGTCCTTGAGTTTAACTCCTTCAGTCAGGTTCATAGAATTAGAATCATGGAATTTACAATGCAGAAGGAGGCCATTCGGCCCATCGAGTCTGCGCCAGCCCTTGGAAAGATCACCCTACCTAAGCCCACACCTCCATCCTATCTCCATAATCCAGTAACCCCACCTAATCTTTTTGGACACTAAGGGCAATTCAGCATGGCCAATCCAGCTAACCTGTACATCATTGGACTGTGGGAGTAAGCCGGAGCACCCGGAGGAAACCCACACAAACATGGGGGGAACATGCAGACTCCGCACAGGCAGTGACCAAGTCGGGAATCGAACCTGGGAACCTGGAGCTGTGAAGCAACAGTGTGCTACCGTGCTGCCCCACGGTTCTGCACTTTGGTCGATGGTGGTGTAGTGATAATTGTCACAAAGTTAATCTAGAGAGCTAAGTTAATGCTATGAGGATATGGTTTCAAATCCCACAAGGAGGTTGGTAAAATTTAAAGTTCAATTAATAAAAATGGTCTCCGTAACAGTGCCCCTTGAAACGCTCATCAATTGTTGTAAAAGCCCATCTAATCCAATAATGTCCTTTTGAGGAAATCTGCCATCCTTACCCGGTCTGACCTACATCTGACTCCACAGCAATGTTGTTGATTCTCACCTGCCCCAACAAGCCACTCAGTTCAAATGCAATAAGGCTGGACATGACATGCTAACCCTGTCAGGGATGCTCACGTACCATAAAAGAACCAATAAAAGCATAGTTGTCAGCTGATTGGGGCGAGGCTAATTTTTATTTTGAAGTTGTTTGTTGGCCTTTTGTGAGTTTCTAGGTTGGAAAATGTGCTTAATAGGTGAATATTAATAACCAAGGATTTCACTCCTTCGCCAGGAGCTGTCCCGGTGACTGACATTCCTTTAATAATAATCTTTATTGTCACAAGTAGACTTACATTAACACTGCAATGAAGTTACTGTGAAAAGCCCCTCGTCGCCACACTCCGGCGCCTGTTCGGGTACACAGAAGGGGAATTCAGAATTCTCAGCTGGTACAGGAATTGAACCCGCGCTGCTGGCTTTGTTCTGCATCGCAAACCAGCTGTCTAGCCCACTGAGCTAAACCAGTCCTTTATGCACAAAGCTATAATACAGACACTAATAATCTTTGGTCTCTTCGCAAGAGACGAGTAGCAAAATCAGGACCCAAATCAACAGTGTTGGTATGATGTTTTCAATCTTTTGGGCCAACCTTCACCTCGAAAACTGTACCAAGTGACACAGAAACAGGATCTCACTGTCATGAGGCTAAGCGACTCACAGATTTGACTTTAGTCGATCCTGGCAGATCCTAAAACTTCTCTGTAGCTCAGAACTTGTTCCAGCATTCCTGCTCCAGCAAAAGCTAAGTAACCCTACATTCAAACCCCTACTTGCAATGGTGCAATGGGCACGTCTGCATTACATGCAAGAGAAAGAGAGAGAGAGAGAGATAAGGGAGGACAGATGGAGAGAAGGAGCTTCTACAGGCAGGGAAGGGGTGCTTAGAAATTCATTATTGAATGCAGAGGCTGCTGACCGCAACACATACAGCTGTTCAGTGGTCCCCACTCATTCACAGTGAATGACAGTTATCATCACCACTTGTCTGCTTCAAAGTAGTTTGAACCTAATTATTAGCCACACAAAATTGGATATTGGCCCCACATTTACTCAACCACTGGGATGTAACCCCACCAGAGGAGATTTACCAGAATGTTGCCTGGTATGGAGGGAAGATCTTATGAGGAAAGGCTGAGGGACTTGAGGCTGTTTTCGTTAGAGAGAAGAAGGTTAAGAGGTGACTTAATTGAGGCATACAAGATGATCAGAGGATTGGATAGGGTGGACAGTGAGAGCCTTTTTCCTCAGATGGTGATGTCTAACACGAGGGGACATAGCTTTAAATTGAGGGGAGATAGATATAAGACAGATGTCAGAGGTAGGTTCTTTACTCAGAGAGTAGTAAGGGTGTGGAATGCCCTGCCTGCAACAGTAGTGGACTCGCCAACACTAAGGGCATTCAAATGATCATTGGATAGACATATAGACGAGAAGGGAATAGTGTAGATGGGCTGTAGAGTGGTTTCACAGGTCGGCGCAACATCGAGGGCCGAAGGGCCTGTACTGCGCTGTAATGTTCTATGTTCTATGTTCATAATGGCTGGAAGCTCGTTTCTACTGGAACGAGATGTGGCAGCTCCCTCCAATGGCAGGCTGGCACCAGAACGTGCAGCTGTATGGGCTGCCAGGTACCCAAGATACACCCAGAGTGACAGGGGTACCCACCAGCCAAGTGCAAAATGAGCTGCCCTCTTATTGATTTGACAGGTCTGCAGGAGTGAGTGCTGAGGTCCTAGACCAGAGCTTTTCAGACCCACAGTCCTCGCCTCTCTCTCTTCAGGAGAGCTTTGTGTGATTCAGTAATGGTGGGTGGATAGTTTCCATGTCCAGCTTTCTGTCTCTAAAAGATAATACAATGCTTGTTTGGCTGCAATATTTTGAGAATTGCTGACTTGTCTTTCTTCTGGCCCAATAATGTATTTCCCAGCAGTTTTTTGTATTGCCACCAAGAGTCCTCAACTTTGTTGCTGAATGGTTTGGCTGAAGATGCCACATCAGTGGGCAGCACGGTAGCACAAGTGGATAGCACTGTGGCTTCACAGCGCCAGGGTCCCAGGTTCGATTCCCGGCTTGGGTTACTGTCTGTGCGGAGTCTGCACGTTCTCCCCGTGTGTGCGTGGGTTTCCTCCGGGCGCTCCGGTTTCCTCCCACAGTCCAAAGACGTGCCGGTTAGGTGGATTGGCCGTGATAAATTGCCCTTAGTGGTTAGGAGGGGTTATTGGGTTAGGGGGATAGGGTGGAAGTGAGGGCTTAAGTGGGTCGGTGCAGACTCGATGGGCCGAATGGCCTCCTTCTGCACTGTATGTTCTATGTCTATGTCTATGTCAGTACAGCACTTCAAGCTGCATTCCTGATAGTGTAACATACAACCTAGCATTAATACTATCAATTAAGACAAACATACTCATACCTGTATTCATCTAGCACCCAATTGTGTTGTTAGAGCTCCTCAAACATCTTCACAGGGTTACATTATTTTGATGAGCAGGAAACTAGGAACTGGATGGTTACCGAGCACTGTTAGGGTGGTGATGGTTATTTATGTGGCTGTAGATGTCAGTCAACTGTGTCAGGAATGTTTCATAAACAGCAATGAGACAAATGATTAATGTTGATTGAAGGTGAAATGGAGGCTGTGACACCAGCACGAGAACTCCTTGCTCTATTTTTCACAGGGCAATGCGATCATTGCCATCTATCTGAACAGGTAAATCGAACTGCAGTGAAATATCCAAAGTGAGGGAACCACCTCCTGCAGTGTAACTCGCCCTTGTTATTTTACTGGCTGTGTCAACCCACTGGCCTTTTGCCCTGGGCGGGGGGGGGGGGGGGGGGGGGGGGAGGAGGGCGGGTGGAGGGCAGCGGGGTGAGTGGGGGGACAGATGATACTACCGAATGAGTTGAGCTGACACATTCTCCCATTCCTTTCTCTTCCTCCAGTTTGTTCTCCTCCTCCTGTTCTGAAGCGAGTGATTCATGCTGGGGTATGGTTCCATTGCAGCGCCAGGCCTCCAGTCCCTCACCGAACTGAATACAACTCTCCATGCGTGGGCCGAGACAGTAAGTGTCAATGAGCTGGGGAGGGCCTCAGGGTCAGACTCAATGTGTATACGCACATACATACACGAGACAAACTCACGGACAGGAGCCAGACCCTTGCTGGCCTTTCTTTCCCCCACCCATCCTTATCCCATCATTCTACTGCATCTTAGATATTACAGTTTGCAATATTAGTGTTTGCGAAAACCCCTTACCAAACCTTGAATCTCCCCATCTCCACCTCTTGTCTTTTAAGACTTCTTAAAATCTAGTTCTTTAACCAAACTTTCGGTCACCTGACTTAATGTCTACTCCTTGGAGTCAGTACTCTTTTGTCTGATATGTTTCTGTGAAGTGGCTTGGGATGCTTTATTATGTTCCAGGTGCTATACAAATGCAATTTGTTGATATAATAGTCGTGAATAAACATAATTGCATGAAATCACTCTGTCATTTAAGGGAGGCATTGGTCTGTTTAAATTAAACAGATTGACACCTACTTTACAATACTGTGGTGGAGTGATATCACACAAAGTAACAAGGAAGGAGCAGTGGTATATATATTTTTTAAAGCTTGCATTTATATAACACTTTTCGTGACCACTGGGTGCCTTAAAACACTTCACAGCCAATGAAGTACTTTTGAAGTGTTTCACTGAGAGGAAATGTGGAAAATGTAACATAACGAAGCAAGAATCTTTTTTTAAAAGAACTTTCAAAAAGAAACATATGAATACACGATCTAAACAAAATGTCCTTATCTTCTTTATCATTAAATTTAGCTAATAAATAAATGATGGTTTATAATAATAAATGATTGCTTGGCAGCATAGAGTTTTGCTGAGAAAAGAGACATGCTATTGAAGTTTTTCATCTTGCACTGATCAGGAGAGAATTGCAAGAATACCAATTCTCAAAGGGAACAATGTGTTCCCTATGAGGTTTGGTGTTCTTACAATTCTGTCCTGATGAGTGTGAGCCAAAAAGCTTCAATAGCATGTCTCTTTTTGTTTCAGCACTACTCATAATGACAATTTGCTGCTCGGTGGGAATTGCATGTGAAGAGATTTAGTCCAGGCTTTTTTATATTTCACATTAAGCATATGCATTGCTTATTAAAAAAAAACGCAAAGCAACAGTGTTTAACAGTATATAAATAAACGATGTACCAATGATGTAACTACTGTGTTAGTTTGCATTATTAATGAACGCCCTAAAGGAAACAATAGCCACAGCGGAGGTTAGTGTTGTAGAGTGTATGGTTCCGTCAGCTGCACAAAGAATGCTGATTTGTGCTTTCATCTGCCAGCATCTGCAGTCACCCAGAAGGTGCTGAGCTTTGCAACAGGTGGCACTTTGCACGACAGAGTCCCAAGGGGGCTAACAACTGAAGCTTGTGACTTGCCATGTCTTCATAGAGCTTGAGACAACAAAAAAAAAACATGACAAGATGACAGATAGTAGTTTCAATGTACAGTGACAAACAAATTAGTGCAAAGATGCTTTCTACTGAATACCAGATGTGTTGGATTCTGTGAAATGGAACAAGCAATGAAAAATTGTCAAACACCCATCTGTGCCTTCTGTGCGCTATCAGGCTGTCAAGTGCTGGTGATTTTGATAGTTGTTGACTGCCCTTAATAAATATTTGGCAAAGCCAGGCCCATTAATGGGTACGTTTAATCACCAACTGCTAATTTTGTACAAAACTTACATCATTGAGTGCAGTGCATAACACCTCCTTTTTGACCAAGGAACAAATTACTGCTAACTTTGAACTACAAGAGTCAGTTTGCATTTTCTGTTTTTGTCAGAAGTTTTCTCTCCGCTGTTTTTTTTTCCTGCTTTTCTCACCAAAATAAACATTTCTGTTGTGCCAATTGATGTCCCCCCCCCCCCCACTAACCCCCCTCCCCACCCCCACCACCACCTCATACATATAAAGTCTTTCATCATGACTTTCAGCTATCATTTGTTTCTTATCAGATACTATTTTCCCCTTGCTGTGAAATATTAGTGACCACAGGTCTTTTGCAGTGAAATTACTTAGTAATGTTTAAAATGAAGCTGCAGGTATAGAAATAACAAATAATTTTCAAAGGGTCACTGGGGTCATAGAAGTCATAGAATTTCTAGTGGAGAAGGAGGCCATTCGGCCCATCGAGTCTACACCAGCCCCTGAAAGAGCACCCTACCTAAGCCCACACCTCCACCCCATCCCCACAACCCAGCAACTCCACCTAATCTTTGGACACTAAGGGTAATTTAGCGTGACCAATCGACCAAACCCACGCACACACGGGGAGAATGTGCAGACTCCGTACAGACAGTGACCCAAGCCGGGAATCGAACGGGGATCCCCTGGCGCTGTGAAGCAACAGTGCTAACCACTGTACTGCCGTGCTGCCCTGGGTCTGGATCCAGAGAGGGTGGAACTTGAAAATCGCAGTCCCAGGCAATCTTGAACCTCCGAGACTGTTTGCAATTATCAAATGGCCAGCACGGGGGGGAGGTCACGGGGAACCTGCCCACCACTAATTAACAGCCCCTAAAGGTCGTTGAGCAGCCTGTCAAGTTCAAAATTGAATTTTTGAACTTCAGATTGACGAACCTGAGCAGCATGATGCACGTTTTTACATAGCTGTCAGTTTCATCACACGGTGAGGTAAACTTTATCTGTTTGAGATTTTTTTTTTTTACCTTATTTGTTTCCGGGGCCTTGTGGTGGTGTGAGCGCTGAGCCTTTGTTTGTTCCGTCATGGATTCCTCCAGCCCTGTCGATGCTGTAAGACAGCGACAGTCTCCCAACATGGCTTCCACCGGCCTTTTCAGCTGGTGCAGGCAGGTGGTTCCCTGGAGGTGCCCAACACCCCAAACTGAGCTCTGAGTTGGCCTCCTGGCCAACTCGGCCTTTTACATCAAAAATAGCATCGCAAGAGCAATGCTGTTGAGTTGTGGCATTAGGACCTCATCTGGGTGTCAGGGCCCCACCCCCTGCCTTACAGCTCATCCCAAGGACACTTGTTCTATGTTCATGGTCTACCCGATATTTACCTTTACCAAACCCTTTATCTTACTTTGACAAAGAGTCACCCAGACTCGAAATGTTAGCTTCCTTCTCTCTCGACAAATGTTGTTAGACCTGCTGAAATTGTCCAGTATTTTCTGTTATTGTTTCAGATTCCAGCGTCCTCAGTAATTTGCTTTTATCATTATATTACTGTCAGGTTAGATAGCACCTTCAGAAACATTTGGTGCAATAAGTGTATGTTCAAGAGCAGTTTCTTCGAAAAAATTTTCATCTAAAATTACTAGCATTCCCTTCTCCCTCATGCACTGACCCTGCTCCCCCTTAATAAATGCCATTACACAAGCAATGGACACATTGAAACGGCAGCATAACGTTGGTTTCTGTCACTACTGAAAATGAATGTGAGTCAGTATCTGGTATTACAAAGCAACAAACATATTAGAATTATAACTGTGACACCAATAGATATGGTAGCACAGGATCTTCACAGGGCCGAGTTCAACACAGCAACATTTATCTACTGGTAACTTCTGTCATCCATGTAAAGTTTTGTATAGTTCCAGCGGGGATAGAGAGCAGTCCAGTGTTAGTGGCTTTGGATTACTTTCACAAAGAGCGGGGTTGGAATCTTTCTGTGTATTTAAATCTCTGCAGTTCTAAAATTTCACATGTAGTAATCAAATTCAGCTCTTCAGTGGAAAAACAAAATTTGATTATCTGTTTTTCCAGTAGCAACTTTAACTTTGATATGGGGTGAGCACATCATGGAAAATGGAAGAGTATCCAGACCCTAGCATTATCCTACAGCCTTTAATGCACATGGCACCTTTTGCTTAAGGCACTTCAGATGGATCTCATCATAAAAACGTGCTTTGGTCATTTATTATCAGTGTGGAACAAAATGCTAAAGCACAGCTGTACATCTTAAGTATTATAAACTGAAGCTGTAATAAGCATCTTTAAAAGAGCAGTGATCTCTCTCTCTCCTTCTCATTCATCAATGCATTCTCAACCATGCTAGACACTTACAAACAGATTGTTTAATGGAAAACATTCCATGATAGATGACTGGATCATTTGAGAGTTTGCTATTGCCCAGGAAAATACCTCAGACATTAGTCAGTGACAACAGGTGACTGTTGTGTTAAGCAGTCATCTCAAATCAGGTAAAAGTAGATAAAATGAATATGTGCCAGTAGATTGCAAGAATCCAATCAGATTGAAGGGTGCAAAGACTTTGGGGAGGTAAGCAGAGACCTTGGGCATGATGTACCGGCCACATTGCACCGAAAAGCAGCGTACCGCGGCGCAAAGTGACTGGTAAATGACAGGAGACCCCCCTCCCAGGATCTACCCGGCTTGCCACGTCGCAATGTGAAGCCCGCCCACTTTTTGGCAAATCTGCTTATTGGAGCAAGACAGCTAGTCTCACTCTAAGATGCAGTTGGCTGAGGTAACCAAGGAATTGGAATTTATCCCCTTTGCTTTGGAGACCTTAGGCGAGCACTGTTCAGTACTGCTCTCTACAAATGGGGATCAGATGGAACGGCATGCGTGGAGGTCTCCCAGGGGATTGGAGGTCTCAAGGTGTTTTCCCTCTGGGCGGGGTGGTACCCTGACACTGCTAGTGCCACCCAGGCACCCTGGCACTGATACCCTGGGAGTGCCAACTGTGTGTCAGCTTGGCAGTACCAAGATGCCCAGGTGGCACTGCCAGCTGCCAGGCTAGTGAACAGGAAAGGGGTGCTCTGTGGGGTCTGGAGGGATGAGGAGTGGCCCGGGGCTCACTTACAGTGAGTTGGGGCTTGTGGGTGTTCAGGGCACCATTTAAAAATCGCATCCTAATCTCTCCCTGCACTGAGGGGTTTCGGCAAGCGAGACTCCTCAATGCAGGAAATGGGACTAAGTGCGGCCTTGGCCATGCATTTCCCGCTGCGGCCCCGTATCTAACCGGAGTCACGTTAGACAGCGTTGTGTTTCTCGGTGCTGCGAGCACCGGGAAAGACATGGCTAAACGCACTCGCTATGGGACATTAGTTCCCATTTGCTTAAATTGCGCCCCTTAAAAAGCTTTTGGTTCAGTTATAGGCCTACGTTCTCTCTAGTTATCCCTTATTGTAACTGTAGCAGAGCTCCTGTGATGTGGCATGCTATGAGTCAGAGAATGTCCTCTCTTATTGCAAGTAACATTTTCAGAGCCTCTGATTTATGGTAATTGGCTATTAGATTTTGAATTCTACATTGGAGTCCTCTGGAACATTTAGTAGAATTTTAAGTGTGACATTTGACCAACTATGTGCATACTTGCAAGGAAATTGCACATCAGTGACCTTGATTATTATTAAACACGTGTTTAAGAAAGTCATTAGTATTATATCTTGACAGGGCAGCACGGTGGCGCAGTGATAGCACTGCAGTCTCACGGCACCGAGTTCTCAGGTTCGATCCCGGCTCTGGGTCACTGTCTGTGTGGAGTTTGCACATTCTCCCCGTGTTTGCGTGGGTTTCGCCCCCACAACCCAAAGATGTGCAAGATAGGTGGATTGAACACCTTAATTTGCCCCTTAGTTGGAAAAAATGAATTGGGTACTCTAAATTTATTTTTTTTAAATGTTTTTTAAAGTATTATATCTTGACTTTTTACAATCCCATGATACATTGGGAAATGATATGGTCAGAGTAACAACAGTGCAATTCTCATACACCCATCATGGAGAGCTTTCTTGTTAAGTAATCACTGCAAATTCAAAGATGCTTATTTCAATCTCAATTGCTGCCCCTTATACATTACAATAATGTTGGCATTTCAAGGATACTTCATTGGTTGCACTAAGGCCATGCAAGCCGCTTTATAAATGCAAGTCTTTCATTCCTTTTCCAAGGTGTTGCTGGCTGGAAAACAGATTGGAGACCCAGTTTAGACAAGCCCAGACTCTCAGAACTGGATTCTCCGCAGCCCCATGGCGAAATCGCATTCGCCGCAGAGGGAGAGAATCCACTTTCATGCCGAAATCGGGCCCGGCGCCAGTTCAGCGATTCACCGGGTCCCGTAAATCGGCGTGATTGCGGAGTACAGCGTGCGGCTGGGGGCTCATTGACAGACGCCCGCCCAGCGATCCTCCACTCCCGACCGGTCGAGTTCCCGCAACGGCATGGAACTAACCATAGAGTTAAGAGGGAAATCAGGAGGGCAAAAAGGGGACATGAAATTGCTTTGGCAATTAATGCAAGGGAGAATCCAAAGAGATTCTACAGATACATAAAGGGGAAAAGAGTAACTAGGGACAGAGTAGGGCCTCTTAAGGATCAACAAGGGCATCTATGTGCAGAGCCACAAGAGTTGGGTGAGATCCTGAATGAATATTTCTCATCGGTATTCACGGTGGAGAAAGGCATGGATGTTAGGAAACTAAGGGAAATAAATAGTGATGTCTTGAGAAGTGTGCATATTACAGAGGAGGAGGTGCTGGAAGTCTTAAAGCGCATCAAGGTAGATAAATCCCCGGGACCTGATGAAATGTATCCCAGGATGTTGTGGGAGGCTAGGGAGGAAATTGCGGGTCCCCTAACCGAGATATTTGAATCATCGGCAGCCACAGGTGAGGTGCCTGAAGATTGGAGAGTGGCGAATGTTGTGCCCTTGTTTAAGAAGGGCAGCAGGGAAAAGCCTGGGAACTACAGACCGGTGAGCCTAACGTCTGTAGTAGGTAAGTTGCTAGAAGGTATTCTGAGAGACAGGATCTACAAGCATTTAGAGAGGCAAGGACTGATTCGGGGCAGTCAGCATGGCTTTGTGCGTGGAAAATCATGTCTCACAAATTTGATTGAGTTTTTTGAGGGAGTGACCAAGAAGGTAGATGAGGGTAGTGCAGTAGACGTTGTCTACATGGACTTTAGCAAAGCCTTTGACAAGGTACCGCATGGTAGGTTGTTGCAGAAGGTTAAAGCTCACGGGATCCAGGGTGAGGTTGCCAATTGGATTCAAAATTGGCTGGACGACAGAAGGCAGAGAGGGTGGTTGTAGAGGGTTGTTTTTCAAACTGGAGGCCTGTGACCAGTGGTGTGCCTCAGGGATCGGTGCTGGGTCCACTGTTATTTGTGATTTATATTAATGATTTGGATGAGAATTTAGGAGGCATGGTTAGTAAGTTTGCAGATGACACCAAGATTGGTGGCACAGTGGATAGTGAAGAAGGTTATCTAGGATTGCAACGGGATCTTGATCAATTAGGCCAGTGGGCCGACGAATGGCAGATGGAGTTTAATTTAGATAAATGTGAGGTGATGCATTTTGGCAGATCGAATCAGGCCAGGACCTACTCAGTTAATGGTATGGCGTTGGGGAGAGTTATAGAACAAAGAGATCTAGGAGTACAGGTTCATAGCTCCTTGAAGGTGGAGTCGCAGGTGGACAGGGTGGTGAAGAAGGCATTCGGCATGCTTGGTTTCATTGGTCAGAACATTGAATATAGGAGTTGGGACGTCTTGTTGAAGTTGTACAAGACATTGGTACGGCCACACTTGGAATACTGTGTGCAGTTCTGGTCACCCTATTATAGAAAGGATATTATTAAACTAGAAAGAGTGCAGAAAAGATTTACTAGGATGTTGCCGGGACTTGATGGTTTGAGTTATAAGGAGAGGCTGGATAGACTGGGACTTTTTTCCCTGGAGCGTAGGAGGCTTAGGGGTGATCTTATAGAGGTCTATAAAATAATGAGGGGCATAGATAAGGTAGATAGTCAACATCTTTTCCCAAAGGTAGGGGAGTCTAAAACTAGAGGGCATAGGTTTAAGGTGAGAGGGGAGAGATTCAGAAGGGCCCAGAGGGGCAATTTCTTCACTCAGAGGGTAGTGAGTGTCTGGAATGGGCTGCCAGAGGTAGTAGTAGAAGCGGGTACAATTGTGTCTTTCAAAAAGCATTTAGATGGTTACATGGGTAAGATGGGTATAGAGGGTTATGGGCCAAGTGCGGGCAACTGGGACTAGCTTAATGGTAAAAAACTGGGCGGCATGGACTGGTTGGGCCGAAGGGCCTGTTTCCATGCTGTAAACTTCTATGATTCTATGATTCTAACCATCTCTTGCCGGTCGGGATGCTGCCGCAGCAGCTGTGGTCTCAGTCCGCGACTGCCCTGGTGTGGGGCGGGGGGGCCTTATAGGTAGCCAGTGGTTAGATCCGCGCGGTTAGATGATTGGACGCACGGCCGGTCGTGGGGGGGGGTCTAATTTGTGCGGCTCCCTCCACAGTCCGAGTCAGCCATGGAGCTCGGTGCAGCCGCTGGAGGCCACCACCGTGCGCATGCGCGGACTCCAGACCGGAAGTGCGGGGGCCCGTCTCCGCAGCTATAGCTGCGAGATTTACTCCGGATCCCTGCTCGTCCCCTGCAGGGCATTGAATTTGTTTATCTTTTTTCTAGGAATCTCTGGAGTAAAGCTCCAGTGTTTTTACACCGACGTGAGGACATAGTCCCATTTTGAGAGAATCCAGCCCTCAATCTCCCTGTGAGCATCACTTCCCGTTGAGAGCACTGAATCATGGAATTACATCTACGGTTAAAAATGAGGGGCATTATCGGGCCAATTTTGTGAATGAACTTTCCCAGTGCAGAATCCTGCCCACAGGGAGCATGTATCGCAGACCCATTCTTAGTGCAAGATATAAACAGCTGTGCAAAAGCAGGTCCGTATGTTGTAACTGTAAAACCTCAGATGCTTTTGACCACTTTACAAACTTAAAAGTTTTACCCAGGTGCCCTTATTTGCCAGATGAACAAAGGACAAAACAGGTTCATGGTTTAACTCAGTTTTATTCACAATTCTCTCACTCAGTATGACTCACAGCTGAACTTTAGGTTTTACCCGCATTTAGTGAAGGAGGCTGGCAGGCTATGATCACTCGATGTGGATGTCTTCTCTGGGTTCCCAACCCAGTGTCCTTTCTTCTTGCGATGTTTGTGCCTGGGGAACTCTCAGGTTATCGCTGAAGATCTGTTGAATGTTCCTTTCTTAGTACTGGGAAGCTAGGATTGAGCCATAGGTATACACCCACCACTCGCCATTGTCCCTTCCAGACCCCAACTTGTGAATGGGAAAGACAGGAGACTCCTGTTTATCCACGGTGATTCAATCAAGACCCATTGTCCTCTGAAACTCCCCTTGTCTGACCAGCCATCAGCTCATTATGGAGTCTGATCGCTTCTTTAGTCTGTTCTTCGTCCTGCTGCAAAGTTGATCACCTGTGTCTGGAAGTTTGTTACATATTCATAGCATGGTCTTGTTCTTTTGTGTAAACGTGAGTGGGTAATCACAAAGTCCATAAAGCAATAACGAGTTTATGCGTTGAATTGAATGCTCTTGCAGATGGCCAGTATCGATTCCAGCCAGGGCCTTGTGTGACAGTTTCTGTGCCTGGCCTATGTGTCTTGTCAGCCTGTTCCTCGTATCACAGTTTCAATTATACAGTGAGTGAAATCAATTGTCCAATTGTATGATGTCCCACATTAGGTGAAGAAGGATAATGTGCTATTCTCATATTGATGCTGCAAATCGATTTCTCAAATTATTCCAGTCATTCTTTAAATTTCTAGTTCTGTGAAGTATTTACCGTTCAGGATTGTCCGCTGTTTCAAAAAGTAAATACTTTGTGACCTTCCTTTCTAATTGGTATGATTTAATAGCGAGGGGTTAGGCAAGGTTTGCTGTTTTGTATTATTTGAAATCCTGCTCGAGTTTGCACGTGGATGAAATAATTGAAGGTGACGGCCCAGTTTTGCTGAGAAAGGCTCAGCGGCTGCTTGTTCTCGTAATTAACTGTCAGATTTGCACTTTTTTCCACTTCGAATGTAAACTCTTTTTGTTGAATTTGTGCTTATCAAGATGAGGCATGTCAGTTTCTGAGGAATTAAACATTTTCTATGTTTTCCAGCGTCAGCATTAATCTCTCACAGACGTTGCTAAAGTTTACTCTGATCTGCTCCGTCAGAGAGGCAAAGCTTCTCTGGTGACTACGTTTAAGCAACATTGTATCAAGGGCAGGGTCATTCTCTTTGATTTTTCTGGCTAAAACTTTAAAAACACTCGAATAATTCGTTTCCCAGTAACTGGGATCAGAAAATATCATCATGCTGTGTGTGCTATGTTTGTAACATGTAGTGACCGGAGGAAAGTTTTCAGTGCGCACAACGTACCGTAATAATGTGGCATTCCATGCATATGGCCTCCTTCTGTCCTCTCCAACCTTGCAATAATTAGGGTCACATTCAAAGCAATTTTATTCGATGGGCTCATTAGAAACTGGATGTTAAACACCGAACTATCAATCTGCAAGAACCAGTTGTGCCATTAGGCACTCCAGCTTTCTCTAAAATTCTGAACAGTGTTGAACAGGACGGCACGGTGACATAGTGGTTAACACTGCTGCTTCCCAGCTCTGGGGACCTGGGTTCAATTCCGGGTTCGGGTGACTGTGTGGCGTTTGCACTTTCTTCCCGTGTCTGCGTGGGTTTTCTCCGGGTGCTCCGGTTTCCTCCCACAGTCCAAAGATGTGCAGGTAAGGTGGACTGGCCGTGATAAATTGCCCCTTAGTGTCCAGAAGGTTAGGTGGGGTTACTGTGTTATGGGGATAGGGTGGAGGCGTGGATTAAGTAGGGTGACCACGACACAATCCTTCTGTAGTCAAAGCCTTGCCTTCAAAGTGAGAGCAGCATTTGCAGCATGCCATGCAGTGCTACCACTGTGGTAAATGGGACAGATGACGGGCAGGCCTCGCTGCCCCAAATTCTTAGCATTTCTGAAACTGCTGTTCTGCTCCAGCTGCCAAAGTTGTTTCCCTGGTGTGCCTCCAATTGCCATCTGAATTTACAGTAGGAGATCAGGGACCCATTATTCAGGCCATATCCACCCAACAAACATTTGCTATTTCCTGGCATTTTGGCATACCGCATGCCAACTCGAATGGACACGAGCGAATCAGCCATAAGCAGGAACTTAGTTAAATTGTTCCCAGGTAAATATCTTCAATCCTTCATATTTGAGTAATCTTTGGACCATTACCTTTTTATTGTTGGCGCTCAGACCCTCGCCACTCTGTAAGCCAATCACTCAATTCCCCCTTCCCGATCAAAGGTATTTGGACGATGAAGCTGGCCCACAAAGGGATGACGGGCAGGTGAGGCAGCACAGGAGTTGGTCACTGCCCAGTCGTAAGGACCCTCGCCCCCACACCACGGTTCAAATTGACCAGACCCACATTGGCAGACAACCAGGACATTCAGAGGCTTTGCTTCGCATGCTTTTCGACTGTGCATTCCCTACCACTGTGTGAAAAGAAAAGTTTCCTCCTGTCGCCTCTGATTCCTTTGCCAATCAACTTAAATTTGCGTTCTTTGATTACTAACCCTTCCACCACTGGAAAGAGTTTCTGCATCAAAATCATTCATGGTTCTGACTCCATCAAATCTTCTCTTAACCTTTTTTTCTTCGAAAGAGAAAAGCACTCCCCATCCTTCCTGTCAAGATGTATCACTTCACACTGTTCTGCTTTTAATTTCATGTTTCACGTGTCTCCCCATGTCGCTGATCTGCCTGCGTCGTCCTGAAGTGATCCACCTCCATGTTTACCACATATCGGAGTTTCATATCATCTGCAAACTTTGAAATATTGTCCTGTTTACCCAAGTCCAGGTCATTAATATATATCAAAAACATCAGCAATATTTTCATCTGTCTGCATTTGAGTTGACAGCTGTTCTTTAAATTCAGGCACAGTACACAAGAAGTTTACAACCAGCTGCAGTTAACAAAAAGGGTGTTTTCGCTGAATTCAAGGCCTATGTAACAAGGTTGATTCAAATTGAGCAATAAGCTTGAGGGAAGCAACCAAGCTACTTTTCAACAAAGATTGTGCAATTTACTCTGTTATGTGCATGACAGCCAATTATTTTTGAATTTGAATGTCAGCTGTGAAGAAAATCCAGACATGACACAGCTTCGAAGGATACTTCAGCTGCTCCATCCATTGTGTTGAGTTAATAGAACCGAGTTGAACCAATTGGAGTCTTCACAGGAAAAGCATCTTGCTCCTGCAATCACAAAAGAATACAAAAGGTACCGGGATCGTGTGCCTATAGAGGTTACCTGTGAAAGAATCGTTTAGCATTAGGGTGTGACCTTTGATCTCCTGCTGCGAGCGTCGCAGGTTGACAGCACTCTCCTATCTCTGAGTCAGAACGTTGCAGATTCAGATCTCACTCCAGGACCTGAGCACAGACGAGGCTGCTACTCCATGCAACATTGATGAAGTACTGCACTGTTGGAGGTGTTGTCTTTCAGTTGCGACATTCCCCTTCTGCTCTCTTAGGCAGATACCCATAGAATCCCTATAATGCAGAAAGAGGGCATTTGGCCCATCGAGTCTACACTGACTCTCTGAAAGAGCACCCTACCTGCGCCCCCCCCCCCTCCCCCGCCCCTCCCAGCCCTACCTCCCTAACCCTATCTAACCCACAAATTGTGGGAAACTAACTGGAAGAGGAGTCTGCACAAATATCCCCACCCTCGATGAGAGAGGAGCCCAGCACATCAGTGGAAAGATACGGCTGAAGCGTTCGCAATAATCTTCAGCCAGAAATGCCGAGTGGATGATCCCTCTCGGTCTCCTGGGATGCCAGCATCCCAAATGTCAGTCTTCAGCCATTTCGATTCAAAGGTACCTGAAGTTTAAAGTCACATCCAAAGTATCCCAGAAAAATCATTCCCCCTGGTGTCTTAGTGGAAAATTCCCTCAGTAATTATGAGCAAAATTGAATGCTAAAACTGCTCTTCACTCCAACAGGATTTCCGTTTGTCCCATTATCACCACCATTTACATTCCCTTTGTCTTTTTGTCCATAACATCTTTATCAATTTCCACTGATCGCTGGACTTCTATCAAGCCCCATTGCTCCATGCCGCCCCCCCCATAAACCCAAGTATAAATCTCATCCTATTTCCAGTTCTCTCCACCTCTCACAGAGTCATCTAGACTCGAAACGTTAGCTCTGTTCTCTCTCCACAGATGCTGTCAGACCTGCTGAGATTGTCCAGCATTTTATGTTTTTGTTGCACTTTCAGACAGATGTGTTTTATTAGCGCAGCGTCAATTTAGCACCAGTTTTCGCCCCGTCACCAAAATAACTCCCCCGACCTCTCTCAGGTGGCATCTCTGTAAACCTTCTCTATTTATTTTGCATTCCTCCAGTTTGCCTTCCACAACATCATAATTGCAGTCAACAGCCTTGCTTTGTCCTAATTCTTCATTTTGCCTTTGACAACCCAACTCGATAACGTTTGTTAACAATCCTTTCACTAAAATAATAAATACAAATTGAAAACAGCAGTGAGTCTGTGGTATCCCACGCGTCGACTCTTTCTGCTGAAATTGCTCCCTTAACAATTACCCTTTGCAAACTCTTACTTACTCAGTCAGTTATCCAATCAAAAAAAGCCTCCCTCTTTCCCTTACTTTTCTGTTTTATACATTAAATGACGATGTGGTATTTTATCGAAGGTTTGCTTGACTAAAGTCCTGAAAACTCACTGTATTTCCAGTGTTTTCGATATTGTGTATCTGGACTTTCGAAAGGCTTTTGACAAGGTCCCAGACAAGAGATTTGTGAGCAAAATTTAAGCTCATGGTATTGACTTGGACAGAGAACAGGTTGGCAGACAGGAAGCAGAGAGTGGGAATAAAGTGTCCTTTTCAGAGTGGCAGGCAGTGACTAGTTGGGGACCACACGGTTCAGTGCTGGGACCCCAGCTGTTCACAATATACATTAATAATTTGGACAAAGGAATTGCATGCAATATCTCCAAATTTGCAGCCCACATTAAGCTGGGTGGCGGTGAGTGCTGTGAGGAAGCTGCAAAGAGACTGCAGGGTAACTTGGACAGGCTGGCTGAGTGGGCAAATACTTGGCAAATGCAATATAATTTGGGTAAATGAGAGGTTATCCACTTTGGTGGCAAAAACAGGAAGGCATTTTGGAAAAGGGAAAGTCGCTGAAGGTTGGCATGCAGGTACAGCAGGCGGTGAGGAAAGCTAACAAAAGAGAAAATGCTGGAAAATCTTAGCAAGTCTGGCAGCATCTGTAGGGAGAGAATAGAGCTAACGTTTCGAGTCTGATGACTGTTTGTCAAAGTTAACAGACAGAGAAAATGAAATGAAATGAAAATCGCTTATTGTCACAAGTAGGCTTCAAATGAAGTTACTGTGAAAAGCCCCTAGTCGCCACATTCCGGCACCTGTTCGGGGAGGCTGGTACGGGAAAATGGGAAATATTTGTACTGTGGAGTGAGAATGAAAGATGAGTCATAGCCACAGCAACCCAAGGAAACCAGGTGCTAATGGCCACAGAAACCAAGGGGAAAGAGTGCTAATGGCAGTCCCCAGAGAGGACAAAAGATGTGAAAGGTCAAACAGCAGGGAAACTAACATCAGAGGATGAACTGTAGATGTGGGGGGAGGGGAAGGGGGAAGCAAAAAGGAGAAAGGTGCAGGAAAGGTGGATAAGATTGGGGGGGGGGGGAATTAAATGTATATTAAGAAAGAAAGAAATGGTAAAAGACAGTTAAAATGAAATGAAAACAAATGGGTCGAGGTGGGGTAGAGCTGATCATCTGAAGTTGTTGAATGCGATGTTCAGGCCGGAAGGCTGTAGTGTGCCTAACCGCAAGATGAGATGTTGTTCCTCCAGTTTGCGTTGCGCTTCACTGGAACATTGCAGCAGGCCAAGAACAGACATGCGGGCATGGGAGCAGGGTATTGTGTCAAAATGGCAAGCAACAGGAAGGTTAGGGTCCTGAATGCGCACAGACCAAAGATGCTCAGCAAAGCGATCGCCCAGTCTGCGTTTGGTCTCTCCGATATAGAGGAGACCACATTGGGAACAGCGAATGCAGTAGACCAAATTGGAAGAGATGCGAGTGAAACGCTGCTTAACAAGGAATGAGTGTTTTGGGCCTGGAATGTTAAGCATGGAAGAGGTGAAGGGGCAGGTGTTACACCTTCTGCGATTGCATGGGAAGGTGCCATGGGTGATGGGAGAGGTACCGGTGAGGAAAGCTAATGCCATGCTGGCCTTCATAGTGAGAGCATTTGAGTATAGGAGTAGGGATGTCTTGCTCCAGTTATATAGTTCCTTGTTGAGGCCATACCTTGAGCATTGTGTGCAGTTTTGGTCTCCTAGTTTGAGGAAGGACATTCTTGCTATTGAGGGTGCCCAGCGAAGGTTCGGCAGACGAATTCCTGGGGTGGCAGGACTGATATATGAAGAAAGACTGGATCGAGTGGGCTCTAAACTGGAGTTTAGAGGAATGAGAGGGGATCTCATAGAAACATATAAAACCCTGATGGGTCTTGACAGGCTAGATGCAGGAAGAATGTTCCTGATGTTGGAGATGTCCAGAATTAGGGGTCACAGTCTAAGAATAAGGGGTAAGCCATTCAGGACTGAGATGAGGAAGGACTTCTCTCAGAGTTGTGAACTGTGGAATTCTCCACCACAGAAAGCTGTGGGGCCAGTTTGTTGGATATATTCAAGAGGGAGCTGGGCATGGCCCTTGCAGCTAACGGGATCAAAAGGTATGGAGAGAAAGCGGGAGTGGATCTGAATTTGCATGATCAGCCATGTTCATATTGCATGGTGGTGCAGGCTCGAAGAGTAGGCCGAATTGCCTACTCTAGCACCTATTTTCTATGTTTCAATGTTTTCGATACTCACCTTGGACCAGATAACATAGATTCTGACCCTAAGCCATGGTTTCTTCGTTGCCTCCGGGGGATCCAGCCCCACACCTCCAACCTCTGAGGCTAATAATGTCATACTGGTTGGGGGGGAGTGGCAGAGCAGGGCAAGGAGGTCCCTGTTTCTTTGGCCTCCGACTGATCCAGCATTCAAATAACTCCAATAGGCCTGGTTTCATCAACCTTGGTGAAAGGTCAGAAATGGGGCATTTTGGGGAGGACCCAAGTCAAAGTCAGTATTAGGGAGGCAGAACCTTTGAGGATGTTTAAAGTGGAGAGGAAGATTCTTTTGGGCATTCAGATTATTTTCTGGAGTGGGAATAAGTTAACTCCTTCTCCTACACAGTGAATGTTGAAATGCATCACAGCAAAGATACATTTTGGTGGACAATTGAGAAGGGGTAATATAAAATAAAAGATTCAATTCTGAAAGGAGTGCAGGAGCAAAGAGATCAAAGGTATATGTGCACAAATCATTGAATTTTGCAGGACAGATTGAGAAATTAGTTAACAAAGCTCACACGGTCATGGATTTATAAGTCAATGGCACAATAAGCAAGGAGGTTAAGATGAACCTTCAGCTTCAATGCAGTATTGTGTCCAATTCTTCAGAAAGGATGCGAGGGCTTTAAAGAGGTTAAAATCATAGAATCATCAGCACAGAAAAGACCCATCGGCCCATCATAAGAACATAAAAACACAAGAACTAGGAGCAACAGTAGGCAATTCAGCCCATCGAGCCTTCCTCCACCATTCAGTACAATCATGGCTGATCTCCTCTCGGCCTGAATACCACTTTCCTGCCCATTCTCCATAACCCTGCATCCCGTTACTAATTAAAAACCTGTCTATCTCCTCCTTATGTTTATTCGATGTCTTGGCATACACTGCACTCTGTTTTAAATTTGCTACCCCTTATCCTAAAACTATCACCTCGCATTCTAGATTGCCCTGACGAATGTGATATAAAATAGTTACTTTAGAGATATTAGTTAATGTAATGTAGAAATAAGCCACTTTGATTCTGGCAAGTAGAGACAAAGGATTTTAGACCGCATGGAAAAAAGCAGGAAGAGGTGTGTCTATGAGAGTGATGCTGAATTGATAGGGGCCGGAGAAAGGGATTGGAAGTGAGCCAATCAGAATAGATCAAACAAGTCAGGAGGTACATAGGATGACCTATGGGTGTCGAGTATGTGAAACTTGATGCCATTTGAATGTATCAGTACTGATCTCTTTGTCTGAGACATTCACTTAGTCCCGGGGCTGCAGAGAGCAACATGTTATCTGTATCACTGTGGACTAGGTAGCTTGCAAGCTGAATAAAATAACTATTGTTATACTTGCAAATCCATCTCGACTTTTATTGAGGCCAGACTGACGGATAAAGAAATTTGGGATTCAACAGCCCCACAAGAGGAAGCATCCTCTCTACATGTACTTTGTCAATACCTTTTATCATCTTATATACCTCAATTAGACCTCCCCTCATTTTTCTAAACTCGAGGGAGTATAGGCCTACCCTGCTCAATGTCTCTTCATAAGACAGACCCCTCAACACTGGAATAAGCCTAGTGCACCTCCTCTAAACTGCCTCTAATGCAACTACATCTCTCCTCAAGGGGGCGGAAAGTGTACACGGTATTCCAGGTGCGGTCTCACCAATGCCTTATACAGCTGCAGCAACACTTCCCTACTTTTATACTCTATCCCTTTAACTATAAAGGTAGAAATTCCATTTGCCTTCCTTATTACCTGCTGTACCTGCAGACTAGTTTTCTGCGATTAACGCAAGGACACCCAGATCCCTCTGTACTGAAACACTCTGAAGTTTCTCTCCATTTAGATAATACGTTGCCTTTCCATTTTTCTGACCAAAGTGGATAAACTCACACTTATCCATGTGAACTCCATCTGTCAAATTTTGGCCCACTCACCGAACCTATCTATATCCAGTTGTAAATTTCTTATTTTGTCGTTTCAACTTACTATCCCACCTACTTTAGTGTCATCTGTGAATTTGGCTGTAGAACCTACTATCCCTGCATCCAAATCATTAATATTTATTGTAAATAGTTGGGACCCGAGGACCGAACCCTGTGGCACCCCACTAGTTACATCTTGCTAACCAGAAAGAGACCCATTTAACCCAACTCTCAGCCTTCCGTCAGTTAGCCAGTGTTCAATCCAAGCTAATACCTCACCCATAATTCCATGTGATCTTACATTGTCTATTACCCTTTTATGTGGAAAGTTATCAAATGGTTTCTGGAAGTCTATACATCTGATGGAGTCCCATTATCTACTTGGTTTGTTACATCTTCAAAGAACTGTAGCAAATTAGTCAAATATGGTTTACCCTTCATAACATCATGCTGACTCTGATGGATTGCGTTTTGACTTTCCAAATGTGCTGTTATTACTTCCTTCATAATGGATACTAACAATTTCCCAACAACAGATGTTAAACTAACTGGTCTATAGTTTTCGACATTCTACCTCCCTCTCTTTTTGAATAAGGGCGTTACATTTATTCCAATCCACTGGAACCTTTTCCGCATCCAGGGAATTTGGGAATATTATAACCAATGGATCCACGAGCTCCTCTGCCACTTCCTTTAAGACCCTAGGATGTGGGTCATCAGGCCCTGCGGACTTGTCTGCCTTCAATCCTTTAATAAGGACACGGGGGGGTCCACACCGAGCAAAATAAGAAACAAAGTCTTATTTACACAAATGATATGTGCACTACCCGGTAGATCCTTATAATCACAGTCTCTTCATCTCCATCAAGTTATCATGGAGCTGATGTGCGGATCAGTCTGCGTATACCTCGCTGGTGAACATCGTCTGCGGCAAGAACAATGTACTGGACAATCATTAAGAGGCGGCTGAACTACGGATTCAACGTCCGAGAACTGTGAGATATGTGTCTCCATTTCGGAGTCGGAAGACGCAACATCGGGCATGTCGGCATCGAGAGAGACTGGGGAGTCAGGCTGGTTCAGCCTGGAGCTGGAGAATCCAGGACAGGTTTCTTTCGAGGCACTTGCAAGGGAACAACCTCCGTGAGCGAATGCGATCCAATTGCTGTCTCATTTATGCCCCCAGACCTGAACTTGGTGAGAGACTGGTCCCGTTTGACAGACGATAATCCCAGAAAGCCAGTGAGCACCATTGTTGAAGTTACCAATGAATACTGCACCTTCAGGTCTGAAGTGTCGAAGAGATCAACGTCAAACTTGTTTACAGCGCACCTTTGCGTCTATGTCCGAAAGAATCCAACAGTTTTGTGCAAAGCCTATGATCCATTAACATCTCAGTAGGGGACCAGCATTCCCACCCCATCGGTCCCGTGCAGGATATGACAAATCCCAATAGTTTATTTTGTACTTTTTTCCTATCGATGATGATTTTTCTAAGTTCCTCCCTTTTTATTACCTTTGCATTACCTATTACTATTGGGATGATACTTGTATCCTCCACCATGAAAATGTCGCAAAATATTGATTTAGCATCTCCGCCATTTCTGTTTTACCCACTATTAACTCCCTGGTCTCATCCACCAAGTCACCAACATTCACTTTAGCTACTCTCTTCCCTTTTATATACATAGAATCGTAGAAACTTTATAGTACAGAAGGAGGCCATTCAGCCCAACTTAACCATGCCAGCCTTAGGACACCCAGGCCCTTTCTAATCGCACCTTCCTGGAACCCGGTCCATAGACCTGTAGCTTACACAATTAAGGTGCAGATCCAGGTACCTTTTAAAAGTGTTTAGGCTTTCTGCCTCCACTACCAACATGGGTTGCGAATTCCAGACTCCCAATTCCCTCTGCGTAAAAATGTTCTTCTTCATGTCCCCTCTACACCTTCTGCCACTTATCTTGAATCTATGTCCCCTGTTTCTAGAATTCTCAACCAGGGGAACAATTTTATTATGTCCACCCTATCTCTTCCCCTCATAATTTTGTACAGCTCAATTAAGTCACCCCTCAGTCTTCATTGTTCCAAGGAAAATAACCCAACCTATCCAATGTCTCCTCTTAGCGACACTTTTCTAGCCCTGTCAACATTCTTGTAAACCTCCTCTGCACTCTGTCCAGAGCAATAATGTCCTTCCTGTAATGTGGTGACCAGAACGGCACACAATACTCCAGTTGTGGCCTCACCAGTGTTTTATACAATTCCAACATTATATCCTTACTTTTATATTCTATTTATATTACTATTTTATATTTATATTATGGGGCTGGTTTAGCACAGTGGGCTAAATCGCTGGCTTGTAATACAGAACAATGCCAGCAGCGCAGGTTCAATTCCCGTATCAGCCTCCCCGAACAGGCGCCAGAATGTGGCAACTAGGGGCCTTTCACAGTAACTTCATTGAAGCCTACTCGTGACAATAAGCGATTATTATTATTATTAGATTGCAATGAAGGAGAGCATTCCATATGATTTCTTAGCAACCTTGTCTACTTGAACTTCTGCCTTTAGGGACCTGTGTACTTGTACGTCAAGATCTCTAATTTCATCTACCCCTTTTAGTATATTCCCATTTCTTGTGTATTCCGTATAACTGTGTGACTCCCTAAATGCATGACCTCACACTTCTCTGTGTTAAATTCCATCTGCCACTTTATCGCCCACTCCACCAACTCATCTGTATCATTTTGGAGATTATAGTTACCCTCGACACTGTCCACTCTTTGTATCATCTGCAAATTTCCCAGTCATGTTCCCGACATTCACATCCAAATCATTAATATATAACACAAATAGTAAGCGTCTCAGCAACGAGCCCTGTGGAACACCACTTGAAACAACTTTCCATTTTCAAGGGCAGCCATCGGCCACACCCTTTGTTTCCTGTTATTAAGCCAACTTTTTATCCAGTTTGCTTCATTTACCTGTTTCCCATGGGCTTTCGCTTTCTTGACCAATTGTCGAACGCCTTGCTAAAATCCATGTACACAACATCCACTGCACTACCTTCATCAACCCTTCTTGTCACTTCCTCAAAGAATTCAATCAAATTTGTGAGGCAAGACCTTCCTTTAACAAATCCATGCTGACTATCCCTGACTAGTCCATGCCTTTCTATGTGACAGTCAATCCTATCTCTCAGGATTGATTCTAATAATTTGTTCACCACTGATGTAAAACGATTTGGCCTATAATTGTTTGGCATTTCCTTCGATCCCTTTTTAAACAATGGTACCACGTTTGCATTTCTTCAGTCCTCCGGTACCTCCTCTGTATCTAGTGAGGATTGGAAAATCGTCCTCAGAGCATCTGCTAAGTCCTCCCTGACCTCCTTCAGTAGCTTCGGAAACAATCCATCTGACCCCAGCACCCAACAACTTTCAAGGATTTCAATCCTTTGAGTACGTCCTCTGTCTTTATGATTATCCCATCCAGTATCTCATAGTGTTCCTCCTGGACTACTTTATCTGCATCATCCTTTGCGAACAGTATTCATTCAAAACCATTCCCACTGCCTCTGCACCTACACACAAGTTCCCTTCTTCATCTCTGATAGGTCTCACTTTTTCCTGAACTAATCTTTTACCATTAATATATTGATAAAACATCTTTGGGTTTTCTGTAACTTTACTTGCTAATTTTTTTTCATGCCCTCACTTTGATTTCCTTATTTTCTTTTTGACTTCGTCCCTGCACTTTCTATAATCGTCTAGGCTGTCTGCAGTGCTTAGTTCTTTATGTCTATTGTACGCTTTCTTTTTCTGGTTGATGTTCCCCTGGCAGCCAGGGGGGCCTAGATTTGGCAGCACCACTCTTAGTTTTTATATTCTATATACATATTCTATATACAAATAGAAACCTTTGCCTATCCTTTTTTATATTTACATCCAGCCATGCACTGACAAAAGAGTAACTACTCTAATCTACATTAATCCCACTTCCCAGCACTTGGCCCATCCCCTTGGATGTTATGACATTTCAAGTGCTCATCCAGGTAATTTTTAAAGGTTGTGAGGTTTCCTGCCTCAGCTGCCCTCCCAGGCAGTGCATTCCAGATTCACACTGCTCTCTGGGTGAAAGTTATTTTCCTCAAATCCCTTCTGAACCTCCTGCCTTACCCCTTAAAATTATGCCCTCTTGGCCCTTCAACTAAGGGGAACAGCCGCTTTTTATCCATCTTGTCCATGCCCCTTATAATTTTCTGCACTTCAATCAGTCTCCTCTCAGCCTTCTCTGCTCCAAAGAAAACAAGCACGCTTATCCAGCTTTTCTTCATTGCTAAAATGCTCCATCCCAGGTAACATTCTGGTGAATCTCCTCTGCACCCCCTCATCACATCCTTTGTATAGTGTAGTGACCAGAACTGCACACAGAAATCCAGTTGTGACCTACCATAACTCCTGTACAGCTCCAAGATGTCCTCCCTGCTCTTGTAATCTATGCCACGACTGATAAAGAGTCCCATATGCCTTCTTAACTACCCCCATTAACCTATCCTGCCGTCTTCAGGGATCTATGGACAAGCACCCCAAGATCTCTCTATTCCTCTGAGCTTTGTAGTGTCCTGCCATTCACTGAGTACTCCCTGCTGTGTTACTCCTTCCAAAGTGCATCAACTCACACCTTCAAGGTCAAATTCCATCTGTCACTGATCTGCCCATCTGACAAATTCATCTATGTACTCATGTAACCTAAGATCTTCTTCTTCACTGTCAACCGCCCGGCTAATCTTCGTGTCATCTGCAAACTTACTTATCACCCCCAACATGGTCTAGTATATCGTTTATATATATCACAAACATTAGGGTACCCAGCACTGATCCCTGTGGTACACCACTGGACACCGACCTCCAGTCACACAAACAGCCTTCTACCATCGGCCTCTGCCTCCTGTCATTAAGCCAATTTGGGGCTCAACATGCCACGTTACCATGGATCCCACATGCTTTTACCTTCTTCATCAATCTCTCATGTGGGACCTTGTCAAAGGCTTGGCTGAAACCCATATAAATTACATCAGCTGCACTACCCTCATCTACACACCTCCTCAAAAAGCTCAATCAAATTTGTTCGGCGTGACCGCCCTCTGATAAAGCCATGTTGACTGTCCCTGATAAAACCTTACCTCTCCAAGTGGAGATTGATTCTGTCCTTCAGCATTTTCTCCAACAGTTTCCCTATCACTGATGTGAGACTCACTAGTTTGTAATTCCCTGGTTCATCTCTACCACCCTTCTTGAAAAGTGGGACAATGTTAGCTTGCCTCCATTCCTCTGGTACCTCCGCTGTGGCCAGCGAGGGATGGAAAATTTAGACAGGACCCCTGTAATTTCCTCCCTTTCCTCCCACAGCAGCCCGGGAATACAATTCATCTGGACCTGGGGATTTATCCACTTTTAAGCGCTCCTATACCTCCAGTACCTCCTCACTACCGATGTGAAACTGGTCAAGAACTCACAGTCCTTCTGTCTGAATTCTGCACCCATATCCGCCTTCTCCAAAGTGAAGACTGATGTGAAGTACTTGTTTAACACCCTACCAATGTCATCCGGCATGATGCACCGATTACCCCCTTGGTCCCTGATGGGTCCTACTCTTTCCCTGGTTATCCTTTTCCCCTTGATGCACTTACATAAGAACATAAGAACTAGGAGCAGGAGTAGGCCATCTGGTCCCTCGAGCCTGCTCCACCATTCAATGAGATCATGGCTGATCTTTTGTGGACACAGCTCCACTTTCCGGCCCGAACACCATAACCCTTAATCCCTTTATTCTTCAAAAAACTATCTATCTTTATCTTAAAAACATTTAATGAAGGAGCCTCTACTGCTTCACTGGGCAAGAAATTCCATAGATTCACAACCCTTTGGGTGAGGAAATTCCTCCTAAACTCAGTCCTAAATCTACTTCCCCTTATTTTGAGGCTATGCCCCCTAGTTCTGCTTTCACCCGCCAGTGGAAACAACCTGCCCGCATTTATCCTATCTATTCCCTTCAAAATTTTATATGTTTCTATAAGATCCCCCCTCATCCTTCTAAATTCCAACGAGTACAGTCCCAGTCTACTCAACCTCTCCTCATAATCCAACCCCCTCAGCTCTGGGATTAACCTAGTGAATCTCCTCTGCACACTTTCTAGTGCCAGTACATCCTTTCTCAAGTAAGGAGACGAAAACTGAACTTCTGAAATATCTTGGGATTTTCCCTGACTTTACCTGCCGGTACCTTTCCATCCTCCCACTCTGCTCTCCTAATTGATTTTTTGATTTCCCCCCCTATGCTTTCTATACTTCATGACGGCCTCTGTAGATTTTCTCCCTTTGTACCTGTTAAAAGCCTCTCTTTTCCTTCCTATTTAGTCCTGAATATTCCCAGACATTCAGGGTTCTCTGGACTTGTTGTTCCTCCAGGTTGCAGTGAAAGTTTATATGAATGTTTTAGGAATAAAAGGCTTCAGATATATGGGTAGATTATTGATCCGGTGCCACATGGAACACAATCGATTCCGGTGAGAAACGGTGCAGGATTCGCCAGGTCGGTGATTGATACTCAGGAGGCTAACTGCTGCAGCCGCATATACACACTTCACTCCCCACACACACTCATCCCAGCCAACAAGATGGCACTGGTTGCACTGGAGCACACCCATCCCATTGATGGGTTGGCTTGGGACAGAGGGCACCCAGAGGGGTCGCCTGGGGGCACCGCCCATATGCCCTGTGGCACTAAGTTCATAGTGGGCTGCCAGCGGTGTGCGAAGCTGCATGGCTGCCTTGCCGGCTGCGGCAATGGTGTTCCATGTCCGTCCACCCCAACCCCACAGCCCACCTCCTGGGCACTCCCCGCTACTCCCCCGGCCCTGGCAGAAACCTACCCCCCCCGGCCAGCGACACAACTATCAGCAAACTATGGCAACGTTGGACACTTTCCGTACCCTCTCTCTCCCTCAGCAGCCACGGCGCTTGTTTCACGATTTTTAAAAGGTGTACCTCGCCTACGGGAATTCCCCCTCCAGTGGAGGCGGAGGATCGCGGAGGCCTCAGAGAATACCGGGTCAGGCCCACTAATGATATGCAAATGGCGTTTACTGTACATGTGGAGTGAAAAGCATTGATGCCACTGTCGAGGCACGGGAGAATTGAGATTTGGCATGAAACCGGCGCCCTCCACGATTGCGGCGTCAAAACCGATTCTCCGCCCAATCGAGTCTCCTGATTCCGGCATCATCCAACGGAGAATCCTGCCCCACATCTTTCAAAAGCAAATTGGATAGGTACCTGAGGTGAAATAGTATATCGAAGGGCAGAGAGTTGAACAAGCTGAGTGACTCTTGAAAAAATCCAGCAAACTCGATGGCTTCCTTTTTCTTGTGTAAGTAAAGTCACCATAGCTCCAGATGATCGTAGGCTGCTTTGGCAGGGAGAACTGACTGGCAGCAATTTAACCTGAGGACCACCGCACCTCAGGTGAGGGGCAAGGTTGAAAAGGCCTTCATGAACAACCTCAGCCAGTACGGGATTTGAACCCATGCTGTTGGCCTCACTCTGCATCACAAACCAGCTGTCCAGCTGACTGAGCTAAACCTGCAGCCCTGGTCTGATTCCATTCTATTGTATGACTTCCCTACCATGTACACCTAAACTTTCAAACTGCTCTTAATGGTGCAATTGGACAGTTTACATCCACCTGAGACAGCAAGATAAACCTCTGTTTACCTTGGTATCCAAAAGACAGTACCTCCAACAGTGCAGTATTCTCTCGGCTCTGCCCGGTAAGTGTCAGCCTGGATTCTGTGCTCAGGTTTCAGTTGTGAGGTCTGAAGCCACAACTTCCTCAGAAACAAGAGTGCTGTCACACAAGTCAAATACACCAGTTTGCCACCAAGCAGGGTAGCAGCAACTGAAGCAGCTCTTGAAGATTTGTCAAACACAATCTGCCCCCTGTAAATCCATGTTGACTTATTTTTAATCATTCAATGTTTCTTCTGCTATTTTACCATTCTCTCTATCAGGGTGCTTGCTATTACTTCTATCAATAATGTGCTGACAAATCAACAGTTTCCCTTGATAAACTTGTACCCTTTATATAAATCAGCATCTAGTTGCATGTTTCCAATTCCTTGACGCAACTCCTTTATTGAGCGATCTCCATCAATCTGAGACTGATTCCGTTCACTCCCTCTTGCCAATGCTCAATTTTGACGTTTATCAACACTTGATGCCTTGGTTCCCTCTGTATATCCTTCAACTATCGGTTCCTAGTGAGTATTATCGCCATCTACCAGCTTTGCTTTCAATACCAAATGTGAATATAGATGATAATTCTGAGATTCATTTGTAATACAGACACATAAATCATGAAAGACATCTGTGATCCTTTGGTTATTAATTATCATATCCCACTAGGATTCTACTGTTTCTTTTGAAGTAAGACTCTAGTAATCTTATGTCGACATAAAAGCCTTTGTGGGACACAATTTCAGCCCAGTTCCATTTAGGTAATAAGAATTTACATTTTTCTCACGTTAGTGTTCTCTCAAAGCTGCGGTTGATGTACAAAAAGGGGGTCCACGAATCATTGGAGACCATCAGTGAAGTCTTTAACATGTAATAGAACCAAGAGTTAAGAGTAATAAATGGTATCCTGTTAAAGCACTCTAGCATGAAGTATACTTCAGGAGAAGGAAGACTAGTTATTTCCTGCCAGCTATGCAAAGTGTTTGAATGAATCAGAACAAAGTGTATTTATTTTTCAATTTCATGCTTATTGGTTTGAAGGTCAGCCACAATACGTTTTGAACGGATGTCAAGGTCAAACTTTTATGAGCTTTTACATATTAAACGGAGGACAACAAACCTCCACCCTCTACCCTCCATCGCCAATAATCTGCTGTCAGTATCCTAACCTGCACACATTGGGCTGTTCATTCATAACCTCTGTGCTTGCTGACTTGTTTTGGCTTCAAAACACTCCAATTTCAAATTCTCTTCTTTGCATTCAGTTCCTCACATGGCCATTTGCCCTCCCTGTCTGTGTATCCTCGCCCAGCAATCCAAAATGATGCTATTTAAATGGTGAGAGACTGCCGATCTGAGTGTCCTTGTACATAAATCGCAAAAGGTTAGAATGCAGGTATAGCAAGTAAATAAGAAAGTAAATAGAGTGTCGACCTTAATTGCTAGGAGAATGGAGTATAAAAGTAAGGAATGCCTGCTGCAACTCTACAGGCATTGGTGAAGCCATGTCTGCAGTACAGTGTGCAGTTTTGGTCTCTATTTAAGAACAGGTATATTTGCATTGGAAACAGTTCAGAGATGTTCCAAACAGTTAGACATTGGCCCATGACATCTGGCTAGCGGCGGCAAGGCATGGGCCACCGATTTTAAAAGGGAAAAATGCGACTTAGCCTGCGTTCGGATGTCGAATTCAACCTTCCTCTCATTGTGGCAGCCTTGAGGGCAGCATTAAAACTGCAGTTATATTCAAGACAACAGGCAACATATTTGACAAGTTTTTAAAGGTATGTAGAAGGTATGTTATTCTCTAAGTCTGAATAAAGATTGTAGACTTCCAGTTAACACAAATACTTTATTCAATAGTTTGTTCTGTTTCCAGAGCTTAACTAGATATAATAGTTTTGTAAGGGCCACGAAGAATCCAGCACGAGTTTCAAGGATACAAGTAATAACATTTATTTACAATAACATATATATATATAACAGCAGCAGCAACTTCCCTTGCTGCACACTGCTTCCTGCTGGTTCCAAACTGGCCAGCTTTATTTATACATGGAGTTTACTAATGGTTTCTCCGACCCCCTCAATGGGGAAGCTCATACTCCCCCAGGATTGTGGGATTGTCATTAGTCCCCAGCCAATGGTAAGCAGGCAGGTTTTAACATCCCTCCTCCCCCCCCAAAGTCCAAGGAATCCACCGAAGACCCTGGCGAAGGAGAGCGTCGGACTCGTTTTGCCGCAGGCCGGACACCATTTGCACGTGGCGCTGGATCAGGCGGCGTGTAACGAGACGGAGACCGGCGCTTCCGTGATGAACGGCGTAACGGTTGTATATCCACGGCCCGTGGACCCGAGGATTCCCCCTCTGATGCGTCCTGTGTCTCCATCTCGGAGTCAGAGTCTGCTGCCTCCGTCATGTCAGCGTCTCTATCTCCATTCGGTTCTGTAACGACCTGCGCAGGCTTTGAGTGAGGCACCAGAGGAAGATTGTGAGGACTACCTTCCATTGTCTCTGGTCTCTGCGGCTGTTGAAATGAGCTCCGGGGGCGGGGAATCTTTGGAGGGGATAGTCCTCTGGACCGAACGTGGTCTACATGTTTGCGCTGGAGACGACCCTGGGCTTGCACCTGGTAAGATATAGGGCCCGTTTGGCGAAAGATTACGCCAGGAACCCACTGGGCACCACCAGCAAAATTCCGAACGAACACTGGGTCACCGGGCGCAAACTGCCGAATCGGCCGATGCCGAGAAAATCCCTGTCCCTGCCGTTCTTGTGTGCGGCGTACTTTTGCGCCAATGTCCGGGAAAACCATACTAAGGCGGGTGCGAAGTCTCCGGCCCATTAGGAGTTCTGCGGGAGCTACCCCAGTCACCGCATGGGGGTTGGTCCGATACGTAAACAAAAAGCGAGCCAGCCTCGTGTCCATTGATCCGGAACACTGCTTCTTTAGGCCTCTTTTGAATGTCTGCACTGCGCGCTCTGCCAACCCATTTGAAGCCGGGTGGTAAGGGGCAGTGCGGATATGGCGTATGCCGTTCATCTTTATGAACCTAGCAAACTCCTCACTCGTGAATGGAGTGCCGTTGTCCGTGACCAGCACCTCGGGGAGGCCATGCGTACTAAAAGACAAACGCATCTTTTCAGTTGTTGCGCAGGACGTTGTCCCCTGCATCTTATGCACCTCTAGCCATTTAGACTGGGCGTCGATTAATAGAAGGAACATGAATCCTTGAAAAGGGCCTGCAAAATCTGCATGCAAGCTTGCCCAAGGCCGCCCTGGCCATTCCCAGTGATGTAGGGGCGCGGCCGGCGGAAGCTTCTGATGCTCCTGGCAAATGGAGCAGTTTTGGGCCACCTTCTCAATGTCGGTGTCGAGGCCTGGCCACCAGACATAACTCCGGGCCAACATTTTCATTTTGGTCACACCTGGATGCCCATTGTGCAAGTCTCTTAATATCAGCTCCTGGCCTTTTTCCGGGACAACCACACGCTTCCCCCACAAGAGGATGCCGCCTTCCACGCTGAATTCTGACAGCTTGGAGGAAAATGCCCGCATCTCGCCTGGGAGCTGTCTATGCGGCCCACCATACAGGACTATGTGCCGAACCTTTGACAGGACTGACTCCGTCTGGGTCCACTCACGGATCTGTGATGCCGTGACAGGCAAGGTGTCCATAAAATTTAGGGTTGCAACCACCTCACCGGTCATGGGGGTCGACATGGGGCCGGTCGATAAAGGCAGTCGGCTCAGTGCGTCGGCATTTGCTATCTGCGTTCCTGGTTTGTGCTCCAGAGAATACTCGGAGGCAGCGAGCAACAAAGCCCAGCGCTGGATCCGCGCGGAAGCAATGGGCGGTATTGGCTTATCCTCTCGGAAAAGTCCCAACAGAGGCTTCTGATCAGTCACGATAGTGAAATGGCGGCCATACACGTACTGGTGGAAGCGTTTCACCGCAAAAACAACTGCCAGGCCATCCTTCTCGATCTGCGCGTACTTTTTCTCCGCTGCAGTCAATGTGCGGGAGGCGAAAGCTATCGGTCGCTCAGCCCCGTTCTCCATCTTGTGGGACAGGACGGCCCCAATACCATACGGGGATGCATCACATGTGACGAGCAAAGGCTTTCCAGGATCATAGTGGGTTAGTAACCCAACGACGCCAATTGTTGCTTTACCCACCGGAAAGCGGTTTCTTGCGGCTGACCCCAAACCCAGGTGTGGTTTTTCTTTAGCAGAAGGTGCAACGGGGCCAGCGTAGTTGCCAGATTGGGGAGGAACTTTCCGTAATAGTTTACGAGACCGAGAAAAGAACGAAGATGCGAAGTGTCAGTCGGGGCGGGGGCCTTTTGAATCGCATGCACCTTCTCTGCGACGGGGTGCAAACCTTCGCGGTCCACCCGATAACCTAGGTAGACTACTTCCTTTGCCTGAAATACGCACTTTGTGCGACGTAAACGGACTCCAGCCTCCGAAAAGCGTTTAAGGACAGCCTCCAGATTTTCCAAATGTTCCTGCTCCGACGTCCCTGTAATCAAAACGTCATCTAGGTAGACAGCGACACGTGGTAAACCTCTCAAAATGCCCTCCATAACACATTGAAAAATAGCGCAGGCAGAGGATACTCCAAAAGGCAACCATGTATATTCATACAGGCCCCGGTGTGTATTAATCATTACATATGGTCGGGAGGCAGGGTCCAGCTCCAACTGTAGGTAGGCATGACTCATATCTAATTTTGTGAATGAGAGTCCACCTGCAAGTTTCGCGTAGAGATCCTCTATGCGAGGCATTGGATATCGGTCGAGTCGGGAAGCCGTATTCACTGTAAGTTTATAGTCGCCACACAAGCGAACTGTGGCATCTGGCTTCATTACAGGTACAATTGGTGCTGCCCAGTCAGCAAAACGGACAGGCCTGATAATACCCAAACTCGCCAAACGAGTGATGTATGTACAGATGTACAGATCACGACAGAAGGTTTTTTGAACAGTTTTCTTTTGCTCTTTCTTACCTACAGGCATTTCTGTTGTTAGTGATTCCTTTAAAGTAATTCTAATTTTTTTAATGATTTGGTTGGCATGGACCAGTTTGTGCCGAAGGGCCTGTCTCCATGCCAAATATTCTATGATCTATGGTCTATGATTATTGACAAGGTTTGTTTTAAATCTGTGAAACTATTTAAATCTGCGCTATATTATTATAGAATTTTACATGTGGCATGTTTGAAAGGGCTTGAATGTTTTAATTTAGATTATGGTCATAAGATTTTAAATGCGTGCCAGGGCTTTTTGCTGTCGCTGTCCTTGCAACATCCTATTTTTTTTGATTTGTATTTATAGAATCAGTGCAGAAGAAATCCATTCGGCCCATCGAGTCTGCCCCGACGCTCCAAAAGAGCACCCTATCCGCCCTATCCCTGTAAATCCACCTAACCTTTGAACACTATCGGGCAATTTAGCATGGCCAATTCACCTAACCTGCACATCTTTGGATTGTGGGAGGAAACCGGAGTGCCCGGAGGACATGGCATGGTGACGCAGTGGTTAGCACTCCTGCCTCACAGCCTCACAGGGACAAGTGTTCAATTCCAGTCTTGGGTGACTGAGGAGTTTTCACTTTCTCCCAGCGTCTGCGTGGGTTTCCTCCGTGTTCTCTGGTTTCCTCCCACAGTCCAAAGATGTGCAGATTAGGTGGATTGATAAATTGCTCCTTAGTGTTCAGCGATGTACAGGTTATGTTCCGGGGATGGGATGGGAGAAGGGTACTCTTTCAGAGAGTCGGTGCAGGCCCAATGGGCTGGATGGCCTCCTTCTGCACTTTAGGAATTCTATGGTTCTATTCCATGGTTCTCGGAAACACATGCCAAAAATGGGGAGAATGTTCAAGTACCACAGTCACCCAAGGTCCGAATTGAAAATAGGTCCCTGGTGTTGTGAGGCAGCAGTGCTAACCACTGTGCCACCATGTTACCTGTGTTATTACGTTTCTGCCTTCTTTACTTCAATTATCTTTTCATTTATAATTATCTCATAATTAAATGTTGTGTTTTGATGTTTCAGTAAGATATTTGTAGAAGCTTGTAAAGTTTAATGGAAAACATTTATTAACAAAAATAATTTTATAAATATAAAACTTTGAAACTAGTTAACACTTAACATTTAACACTATCAGATGAACAATGACATTAAACTACCTCAATTTTTAGAAATTTCTTGCAATAAAATATATTTTCTCACGTAAACACAACGGTCAATAAAATATATTTCCCTGCATGAACTCAAATATTTGTAAAGAGGGGGGAAGGGGAGGGTTTTGACTTATCAATTGTTAATGTTACAAGCTCAAAGTCCAAAAGCAGCAGGTACTGAAGCACAATGTCCTGGGACTCTTCTCCACTGGCATCATTTCAGGATGTCCTTGGCTAGTACATAAGAACATAAGAACTAGGAACAGGAGTAGGCCATCTGGCCCCTCGAGCCACCATTCAATGAGATCATGGCTGATCTTTTGTGGACTCAGCTCCACTTTCCGGCCCCTTAATCCATTTATTCTTCAAAAAACTATCTACCTTTATCTTAAAAACATTTAATGAAGGAGCCTCTACTGCTTCACTGGGCAGGTAATTCCATAGATTCACAACCCTTTGGGTGAAGAAGTTCCTCCTAAACTTAGTCCTAAATCTACTTCCCCTTATTTTGAGGCTATGCCCCCTAGTTCTGCTTTCACCCGCCAGTGGAAACAACCTGCCCGCATCTATCCTACCTATTCCCTTCATAACCTTATATGTTTCTATAAGATCCCCCCTCATCCTTCTAAATTCCAACGAGTACAGTCCCAGTCTACTCAACCTCTCCTCGTAATCCAACCCCTTCAGCTCTGGGATTAACCTAGTGAATCTCCTCTGCACACCCTCCAGTGCCAGTACGTCCTTTCTCAAGTAAGGAGACCAAAACTGAACACAATACTCCAGGTGTGGCCTCACTAACACCTTATACAATTGCAGCAGAACCTCCCTAGTTTAAACTCCATCCCTCTAGCAATGAAGGACAAAATTCCATTTGCCTTCTTAATCACCTGTTGCACCTGTAAACCAACTTTTTGCGACTCATGCACTAGCACACCCAGGTCTCTCTGCACAGCAGCATGTTTTAATATTTTATCATTTAAATAATAATCCCTTTTGCTGTTATTCCTACCAAAATGGATAACCTCACATTTGTCAACCTTGTATTCCATCTGCCAGACCCTAGCCCATTCACTTAGCCTATCCAAATCCCTCTGCAGAGGGATCTGAGGGGTGGGTGATTTGTTCACTGCAAGACCTGTCAGAGAGATAGTTCACATTAGCTTACAAGCTTGCATATGTCAACTAAAGAATTAAACTTTGTTAAAGCATTTTACGTAATCACTGAGACTTATAAGAATGAACATTACATCAGGGAGACTCTTGAACAACACAGCTTAAAATATATTGAAAAATCCCAATATACTTTAGCTCTCAATCAGTTGGGAAGACAGGTGTACTAACATTAACGTCCTTGAAGGAGTCAATAACACCAGTTTCAAGGCCAGGATCATCCAAAACCAACTCCATTGGGCCATCCATATGCTTAGATGTCAGAGTACCGACTACCAAAGCAAATCTTCTTTATCCATCTCAAAGAAGGATCCCGAACAAGGGGAGGACAAAGGAAGCTCTTCAAAGACACCTTGAAGAAATGGAACATAGACTGCAATGCCTGGGAGACCTTTGCTCTTTGCTCAGAAGAGACCTACTTGGAGGATCCTCTTGATTGAAGGGTTGCAATCCTCCAAGAACACCCAAAAGCAAGAGGAGGCCTGGAAAGTAGAATCCCTACATAGAATAGAATCATAGAATCGCTACAGTGCAGAAGGAAGCCATTTGGCCTATCAAGTCTGTGCCGGCCCTTGGAAAGAGCACCCTACTTTTTTTTTGTTTGTTGTTTATAAATTTAGTATACCCAATTCATTTTTTCCAATTAAGGGGCAATTTTGCGTGGCCAACCCACCTACCCTGCACATCTTTGGGTTGTGGGGGTGAAACCCACGCAAACATGGGGAGAATGTGCAAACTCCACACGGACAGTGACCCTGAGCCGGGATTGAACCTGGGACCTCAGCGCCGTGAGGCAGCAATGCTAACTACTGCGCACCGTGCTGCCCAGAGCACCCTACATAAAGGAGCCTGAGAAAGGAATACAAGGACCGATCCCTTCTTTTGCAAACTCCTGGCTACTGAGTGATTGAAGATGCGGCTCGAGGATCGGGCTCATCAGCCACACAAGGACACACAGAATCCGTGACCAGTTATACGGAGTATCTTAGGTGGGCAATCAAACTAGCGATCACTAGTGATGATAGCGAGTGACAACTGAATTCTATCCATTATCGTTCCTTTAATGGAATAACATCCTCATGACAAAACAAAGTTTCACAAAAATCTTTTTTTCACTTTCTGAGACTCCAAACTCACTTTATACAGTAAAGTACCCTTTTAATGGAATTCACAGCCTCATGAGAAACCAAAATTTAAAGAAAAATCTTCCTTTCACTTTATTTACATTTTAGACATACTTATAAATGCTAAATATTAATAATATGAAACATTAACCGATCAGAAAAATGTCTCATAGATTATCATAGACCGAAAAATAAAAGTGCAAATAAAAAGATGTAAAAATTCAAGTAACATTGGGCCAAGTCGTCCAAGTTATTGCTGTACCTGCATTTTTTATTCAACAGTTCCAGTGCAGCGCAGGGCTTCAAGAAGGGAACAAAAAACCGCCAGAGTTTAAACACTGTGCGCTTCCAGCGTGCATGGCCATACGCACGTACTTCCGGGTCATCACATCACACATGTGCGGTGGACCAGCGACTTAAGTCGCTGACCAGAGAGGAAGTTGCAGGCCATTAGGTTCTGAGTTTTACAAATATGGGCTGTATTTGTTTTCTGCGCACAGCAGAAGGGATTTTTCATAGAGTTCCTAGAGTGAGAAGGAGGCCATTTGGCCCATTAAGTCTGCACCGACCATGTGCTGTTTGATACCATCCTCCACTCATTGGGAATGTGTGGCCCACAGCAGTGCCTTAATGACCAGATAAGCTGTTCAAATGATATTGGATGAGAGAAAAATATTGACCAGGACATCAGGGAGATCGCCCTGGGTCTTCTTCAAAATAGAATCAAGGGGTCACATCCATCTGAGGTGGAAGATGGGGCTTTACTTTAATATCTTCTCCGAGAAATGGTAACTGTAAATGTGCCACAATCCCTCAGTACTGCATTGGAGTTTCAATCTGATTTGTACGCCCCCAGTTTCCACGCTAGGCCTTGAACCGCAGCAAAACGTGATTTAATTTATTTAATTGTGAACATGAAAAATGTTCCAGCCTGCGTCATGCTACATTTTGAGACCTGGAGCTGACTGAGGGACAAGGTGCAGGTGTGTCGGCCTCTTATTCCAGTGTGAAACTCAGGAGACTCCTCCTTATTACCATGATCAAGCCAGTGGGCAACTCGTGCTCTGCCTGCTGCCAAATAGAAATTGAACCAAAGTTGCTATCGATCAAATTGAATTTACTGTCTGGTTGCAGAGTATCTTCCTGTGGGCTTCACCTCAGCAGCTAAAACTAAACGCGCAGCTTGTTATTGTCACTTGGCGATAGTGGAATCTAATCGTGGGAAGCCCCATTTACGCTGATATAATTCCAACAGCCTATGTCACTTGTCAAGTAGCATTGTGGATACAACTGTATATTGTCTATTTATAATGAGGATTTGAGCATGAATCTGCCATTGTTTATCCCACAAGGAGATGGGAAATGCACTTCACACATCATTGGGAACTGCAAAGACATTTGTCTTTGTCTCTGTGCTGACTAGCTCTCTTAATTACTCCACTTTAGAGGTACAATTCTACATCAGCTAGAGAACAGGCCAGTCTGGGATCAGAAGCTTTTTCATTTTAAATAGCTACATCAAGTCAGCTTCACAACTCCGCGAGGCAAAGAACAAAGGGCACTGTCGGAATAAGAGAAAGGCCCTTGAGTCGTTCTTTGACCCAGTGCTGACATTACAGCACTTTCAATCCAGGCAGTCTGATGTAACAGTGTTTTGAAGCTGCAGTGTTCTTTGTTTTATGGTATGTTTATAGATTATGATCAGTACAAAGAAATCCCGGACTCTGATGCTGGATATGTGGGCTGCAACTTGGCTGTCAGGACCCAAACTGCTTCTCGAAGTGAGGCAGCGCATACTGCCTTTCTTAAATCTTCTCAGGCCAGTGGTAGTGGTGCAGTGCCCCACCACTGGCAGGGTGCAACTCTGGTGTGAAAAGTTTACATCGATGGAGCTGAGTGTTCCCAGGTCTGCGGAGGCAGCTTTGGCTGCGGGGCAGGGGGAAATTTGGAAATGAAAACGGAAAGTGCTGGGAAAACGTAAGTTAAGATGGCAGCCTCTGTGCAGAGAGAAACAGGGTTAGCCTTTCAAAGCCAATATGAAAATGAAATGAAATGAAAATCACTTATTGTCACATATAGGCTTCAAATGAAGTTACTGTGAAAAGCCCCTAGTCGCCACATTCCGGCACCTGTTCAGGGAGGCTGGTATGGGAATTGAACCATGCTGCTGGCCTGCCTTGGTCTGCTATAAAAGCCAGTGATTTAGCCCTGTGCTAAACCAGCTCCTATGACTTTGGAATTGAAGAGAGGTGTAGAAATGTGATGGGTTTTATGGTGTTTAAAAGCAGGGATGGGGGGGGGGGGTGGTGGGGGGAGGCGGGGTTAGGTCAAATTTGGAAATGATCACTACCCCACACGTTCCTCCTGGAATTGCATTTCCTGGAGCCAGACTAGCAGGGGAGGCTGTGGAAGCAGATACATTAATGGCGTTCAAAAGGCATCTCAACAAATACATGGATAGGATGGGTATCGAGGGATATGGCACTAGGAAGTGCTGAGGGTTTTGGCCAAGGGTGGTATCATGACCAGTGCAGGCTTGGAGGCCGAAGGGCCTGTTCCTGCCCTGTATTATTCTTTGTTCTTTGTACACATCCGGAAGCAGCAGGTATCATGTTAAGGATGGTAATGAGCCGCTATCTTCAGTTATCCATGACATGAGATGTTCCTGGCAGCCTGCGGTTCAGATTCAAGGTTGGTTCGCAACATAGGACCGGTGCAGCGACACATTTTATATTTAAATTTATTTGTCATCAGCAATTCATAAAGAGGATCTATCCCCAGGCAGCAGGTTTGCCCCAACAGCCACTTCATGGAGACTGACTAATGCTTGACCTGCTGCAATAGCACACACCGCCTCCCGTGGCCCATTTCCTCTCCTGCTGATGGCCAGCCACATTGAGAAGGTGGCCAGTGGGCCTAGCCACGGACCCAACCTCGTCAGACCTCACAACCCTGGAAAGCAGCCAGCATCACTAACTCGGCAGAACTTTCCCCTTAGTGGAGGGGTAAGTGGGCTTGGATTTAAGGTAATGGGCAGGAAGGTTAGAGGAGATGAGAGGAAAGATGTTTTCACCCAGAGGGTGGTTGGAACCTGGAACTCACTGCCTGAAAGGGTGGTAAGGCGGGAACACTCATAACTTTTAAGAAGTATTTGGAGGAGCACTTGAAATGCCATTGCATATAAGGCAACGGACTAAGTGCTGGAAAACAGGATTACAACCAATTGATGGTTGGCGCGGGCGTGATGGGCCGAAGGGCCTCTTTCCGTGGCCTATGACTCCATGGGCTCTAACTCCATGACTCTATGACTTTAACTTCTGGACGAGATTAATTAGCGGCCTCTTGGAAGATTGCATCTGTCTTCCTGGCATGGTCACTTTTGGGTTAGAATCATAGAATCATAGAAGGGTTACAGCACAGAAGCAGGCCATTCGGTCTATCTTATCCATGCCAGCCTGAGGACACTCAGGTGCCCCTTCTAATCCCACCTTCCTGCACCCGGTCCATTGCCCTGTAGCTGACAGCACTTAAGGTGCAGATCCTAGTACTTATTAAAAGAGTTTCGGGTCTCTGCCTCCAGCACCAACTCGGGCAGCGAATTCCAGCTCCCACTACCCTCTGCGTAAAAAATGTCCTTCCTCATATCCCCTCTATACCTTCTGCCACTTATCTAGAACCCCTGGTTCTAGAATTCTCCACCGAGGGAAACAATTTTAATAATAAGAATCTTTATTGTCACAAGTAGGCTTACATTAACACTGCAATGAAGTTACTGTGCAAAGCCCCTCGTCGCCACATTCCGGCGCCTGTTCAGGTACATGGCGGGTGAATTCAGAATGTCCAAATTACCTCACAGCACGTCTTTCAGGACTTGTGTGAGGAAACCGGAGCACCCGGAGGAAACCCACGCAGACATGGGGAGAACATGCAGACTCAGCACAGACAGTGACCCCAGCCGGGAATCAAACCTCGAACCCTGGCGCTGTGAAGCAGCAGTGCTAACCACTGTGCTGTAGTAGCCTGACTAGTCTTACTAGCTACTGCATGATGTTTGTGCTTGCTGGCTCGTGGACTCTGACTGTCTCAGTAGCTGGGTCCCGAGAGAGCGGGAAACCTAGTGCCCTCTGGCTTTATAGTGGTAGTATCCTGTCTGGTGATTGGCTGTGCTGTGTTGTATGCTTACTGGTCATCCTATGTGTCAATCACTGCCTGTCTGCATCTCATTATATACATGAGTGGATATTATGACACCCCTCATGATTGTTTACATCTCAATTAAGTCACCCCTCAGTCTTCTTTGTTCCAAAGAAAATAACTCCAACCTATCTAATCTCGCCTCGTAGCTACACTTTTCTAGCCCTGGCAACATTCTTATAAGCCTCCTCTGAACTCTCTACATAGCATTACGTCCTTCCTGTAATGTGTTGACAGAATTGCACACAATGCTCCAGTTCTGGCCTCACCAGTGTTTTACACAATCCAAACATTATAGCCTTACTTTTATATTCTACACCTCTGCCAATGAAAGAGAGCATTCCATATGCTTTCTTAACAACCTTGTCTACTTGAACTGCTACCTTTAAGGATCTGTGTACTTGTACGCCAAGATCTCTCACTTCATCTACCCCTTTTAGTATATTCCCATTTCTTGTGTGCTCCCTATAACTGCATGACCTCATATTTCTGTGTTAAATTCCATCTGCCACTGTATCACCCACTCCACCAACGCATCTACATCATTTTGGAGATTATAGCAATCCTCTACACTGTCCACCACTCGGCCAATCTTCGTATCATCTGCAAATTTTCCAATCATGTTCCCCACATTCACACCCAAATCGTTAATATATAACACAAACAGGTTGCGTCCCAACACCGAGCCCTGTGGAACACCACATGAAACAACTTTCCAATTGCAAGAACAACATTCAACCATTGCCCTTTGTTTCCTATTAATGAGCCAACTTTTTTATCCAGTTTGCAACATTGTCCTGTATCCCATGGGCTTTCACTTTCTTGACCAATCTGCCCTGTGGGGCTTTGTCAAACGTCTTGCTAAAGTCCATGTACACAACATCCACTGCACTACCTTCTCAACCCTTCTTGTCACTTGCCAAAGAATTCAATCAAATTTGTGAGGCAAAATGTAACAAATTTTAACAAATCCATGCTGACTATCCCTGACTAGTCCATGCCTTTCTAAGAACAAAGAAAATTACAGCACAGGAACAGGCCCTTCGGCCCTCCCAGCCTGCACCAATCCAGATCCTTTATCTAAACCTGTCTTCTATTGTCCAAGGATCTACTTCCCTCTGTTCCCCGCCCGTTCATATATCTGTCGAGATGCATCTTAAATTATGCCATCGTGCCTGACTCTACCACCTCCGCTGGCAAGGCGTTCCAGGCACCCACCACCCTCTGCGTAAAAAACTTTCCACGCACATCTCCCTTAAACTTTGCCCCTCTCACCTTGAAATCGTGACCCCTTGTAATTGACACCCCCACTCTTGGATAAAGCTTGTTGCTATCCACCCTGTCCATACCTCTCATAATTTTGTAGACCTCAATCAGGTCCCCCCTCAACCTCCGACTTTCCAACAAAAATAATCCTAATCTACTCAACCTTTCTTCATAGCTAGCACCCTCCATACCAGGCAACATCCTGGTGAACCTCCTCTGCACCCTCACTAAAGCATTCACATCCTTCTGGTAATGTGGCGACCAGAACTGCACGCAGTATTCCAAATGTGGCCTAAACAAAGTCCTATCCAACTGTAACATGACCTGCCGACTCTTGTACTCAATACCCCGTCCGATGAAGGCAAGCATGCTGTATGCCTTCTTGACCACTCTATCGACCTGCGTTGCCACCTTCAGGGTACAATGGACCTGAACTCCCAGATCTCTCTGTACATCAATTTTCCCCAGGACTCTTCCATTGACCGTATAGTCCGCTCTTGAATTAGATCTTCCAATGTACATGTACATGTGTCCAGGTACATAGATCAGTGAAAGTTGCCACCCAGTTTGAGAGGGTTGTTAAGAAGGCGTACGGTGTGTTAGCTTTTATTGGTAGAGGGATTGAGTTTCGGAGCCATGAGGTCATGTTGCAGCTGTACAAAACTCTGGTGCGGCCGCATTTGGAGTATTGCGTGCAATTCTGGTCGCCGCATTATAGGAAGGATGTGGAAGCATTGGAAAGAGTGCAGAGGAGATTTACCAGAATGTTGCCTGGTATGGAGGGAAGATCTTATGAGGAAAGGCTGAGGGACTTAAGGCTGTTTTCGTTAGAGAGAAGAAGGTTAAGAGGTGACTTAATTGAGGCATACAAGATGATCAGAGGATTGGATAGTGTGGACAGTGAGAGCCTTCTTCCTCGGATGGTGATGTCTAGAATGAGGGGACATAGCTTTAAATTGAGGGGAGATAGATGTCAGAGGTAGGTTCTTTACTCAGAGAGTAGTAAGGGCGTGGAATGCCCTGCCTGCAACAGCAGTGGACTCGCCAACACTAAGGGCATTCAAATGGTCATTGGATAGACATATGGACGATAAGGGAATAGTGTAGATGGGCTTTAGATTGGTTTCACAGGTCGGCGCAACATCGAGGGCCGAATGGCCTGTACTGCGCTGTAATGTTCCATGTTCTATGTTAAAATGCATCACCTCACATTTGCCTGGATTGAACTCCATCTGCCATTTCTCTGCCCAACTCCCCAATCTATCTATATTTTGCTGTATACTCTGACAGTCCCCCTCGCTATCTGCAACTACACCAATCTTAGTATCATCTGCAAACTTTCCAATCAGACCACCTATATCTTCGTCCAGATCATTTATGTATATCACAAACAACAGTGGTCCGAGCACGGATCCCTGTGGAACACCATTAGTCACTTTTCTCCATTTTGAGACACTCCCTTCCACCACTACTCTCGGTCTCCTGTTGCCCAGCCAGTTCTTTATCCATCTAGCTAGTGCACCCTGAACCCCATACGACTTCACTTTTTCCATCAACCTGCCATGGGAAACTTTATCAAACGCCTTACTGAAGTCCATGTATATGACAGCTACAGCCCTTCCCTCATCAATTAACTTTGTCACTTCCTCAAAGAATTCTATTAGGTTTGTAAGACATGACCTTCCCTGCACAAAACCATGCTGCCTATCACTGATACGTCTATTTTCTTCCAAATGTGAATAGATCCCATCCCTCAGTATCTTCTCCAACAGTTTGCCTACCACTGATGTCAAGCTCACAGGTCTATAATTCCCTGGATTATCCCTGCTACCCTTCTTAAACAAAGGGACAACATTAGCAATTCTCCAGTCCTCTGGGACCTCACCCGTGCTCAAGGATGCTGCAAAGATATCTGTTAAGGCCCCAGCTATTTCGTCCCTCGCTTCCCTCAGTAACCTGGGATAGATCCCATCCGGACCTGGGGACTTGTCCACCTTAATGCCTTTTAGAATACCCAAAACTTCCCCCTTCCTTATGCCGACTTGACCTAGAGTATTTAAACATCCATCCCTAGTCTCAACATCCGTCATGTCCCTCACCTTGGTGAATACCGATGCAAAGTACTCATTAAGAATCTCACCCATTTCCTCTGACTCCACGCATAAATTCCCTCTTTTGTCTTTCAGTGGGCCAATCCTTTCTCTAGTTACCCTCTTGCTCCTTATATACGAATAAAAGGCTTTGGGATTTTCCTTAACCCTGTTAGCCAAAGATATTTCATGACCCCTTTTAGCCCTCCTTATTGCGCGTTTGAGATTTGTCCTACTTTCCCGATATTCCTCCAAAGCTTCATCAGTTTTAAGTCGCCTAGATCTTATGCATGCTTTCTTTTTCATCTTAGCTAGTCTCACAATTCCACGCATCATCCATGGTTCCCTAATCTTGCCATTCCTATCCCTCATTTTCACAGGGACATGTCTGTCCTGCACTCTAATCAACCTTTCCTTAAAAGACTCCCACGTTTCAAATGTGGATTTACCCTTAAACAGCTGCTCCCAATCCGCATTCCCTAGCTCCTGCCAAATTTTGTTATACTTGGCCTTTCCCCAATTTAGCACTCTTCCTTTAGGACCACTCTCGCCTTTGTCCATGAGTATTCTAAAACTTACGGAATTGTGATTGCTGTTCCCAAAGTAATCACCGACTGAAACTTCAACCACCTGGCCAGGATCATTCCCCAATGCCGGGTCCAGTATGGCCCCTTCCCGAGTTGGACTATTTACATACTGCTCTAAAAAACTCTCCTGGATGCTCCTTACAAATTCTGCTCCATCTACGCCTCCCACACTACATGAGTCCCATTCAATGTTGGGGAAGTTAAAATCTCCCATCACGGCCACCCTTTTGCTCCTACATTTTTCCATAATCTGTCTACATATTTGTACCTCTACTTCACGCTCACTTTTGGGAGGCCTGTAGTAAAGTCCCAACAATGTTACTGCACCCTTCCTATTTCTTAGCTCTACCCATATTGCCTCAGTGCTCGAATCCTCCATCGTGCCCTCCTTAATCACAGCTGTGATATCATCTCTGACCAGTAATGCAACTCCTCCACCCTTTTTACCACCCTCTCTATCCCTCCTGAAGCATCTATACCCTGGGATATTTAGTTGCCAGTCTTGCCCTTCCCTCAACCAAGTTTCAATAATACCAATAACATCATATTCCCAGGTACTAATCCAAGCCCTAAATTCATCTGCCTTACCTGCTACACTTCTCGCATTGAAACAAATGCACCTCAAACCACCTGTCCCTTTGCGTTCATCATCTCTTCCCTGTCTACTCTTCCCCTTAGTCACATTGAGTTTATTATCTAGCCTACTCTTCCCCTTAGTCACATTGAGTTTATTATCAAGACAGTGATCTAGACATCTATGTGACAGTTAATCCTATCTCTCAGGACTGATTCTACTAATTTGTCAACCACTGACGCATACGAACTGGCCTGTAATTGTTCAGCATTTCCTTCGATCCCTTTTTAAACAATGGTACCATGTCTTCATTTAAATCGCTGCCCACTGCCTCTGCATCTATACACAAGTTCCCTTCTTCATTTCTGATAGGCCCGACTTTTTCCTCAACTAATCTTTTACCATCAATATATTGATAAAACATCTTTGGGTTTTCTTTAACTTTACTTGCCAATCTTTTTCCTGGCCTCTCTTTGATTGCCTTATTTTCTTTCTGACTTCGTTCTTGCATTTTCTATAATTGGCTAGGCTATCTGCAGTGCTTAGTTCTTTTTCTGTTTCATACTGACTCAGAATTCATCCCAACATTAGAATCGTGACCCACCTGGGAAAATTCAACCCATAGTTTCCATTATAAGACTGCACAGAGGAGGGTATTGACTCTCTCATACCCATACCAACTTTATGTGTTCGATGTGGGTATAGAAATCTAAAATAGAAAAGATTTGCAGTGCAGATGTAGGAATTTTAAAAATATATTAGAGATTTTTATATGTATATAATCATTTACAATGTATCCAGATTCTCTATGTAGTAGACAAACACAAATCCTTCCACTTGATGCCACAGACCTTCACGTTACATTAACATTGAGTTCGGAACAGGATGTTGGTGCTCCAAAGATTGCAAAATTAACATAACCTCACAGATCCTGCTCCCTATCTGTACTCCAGCACTTCCAATCATCGTGGTGCACCTCACAAACTCCTCCCGTTGATTATAGATGTAGAATGGCCTGATCTGCCAGCGCAGTTTAGTGGAGTAGCTGCCAGTTTTGATGCCCGCTCACCCCTCCTTACTGCTCAGTAAGTTGTCCATGAGCACTGGTCCACCACTCACAGCTCATTGATGAGGCCCTTCCACCAAAATGGTGTGGACCTTTCGCACAGACCATGTCCTCCTGTTGGAAGATAAGCCCCATTGTTAAAATACACTGCTTGTTCTTGAGGTGACACATACACTTCTGGTTTAAACCAAAGCAAGTAGTGATGCGATAAGTCCTATATCACAATAGCTAAAGTTCTGAGTCTGCATTTCCATCATCCCTCATATTTAGAAGAATGTCAATCACCCCATCCTGATAGTTTTCTGGTGAGTTAGAATACTATCTCCTATTGAGCCAAATCCCATAATCCACCATCAAGGTTCCCTTTCCACATTAGTGTCAAACCAGAGGCACACAACAACCCCAAACCCCTCACTTTCTCACATGCTATTAAACCTCTCCAGTGCTCTCAAACTCAAGTGTACCTGTTCCTGCCTTTCCACACCTGAGGGCATTTCTCCCAGTGCTCACTAAACTTAGAATTACTCCTACTTCTACCATAGAGCAGGTCTGCTTCCACATGGTGCTAAACTATACCAGGGTCCTGGCATTCTCCCCTTGTTCTGTGTGCTTCCCAACTGTGGCTGTTGGGGGGAGTGAAGAGAGCAGAAATTGGACACAAATTTTTCTCCTCGGATGTAGCTACTGTTTCCCCACCTCTTCCCCCTCCCCTATCCCCTTACGGTACGAAGTCTTACAACACCAGGTTAAATTCCAACAGGTTTGTTTCGATGTCACTAGCTTTCGGAGCGCTGCTCCTTCCTCAGGTGAATGAAGAGGTATGTTCCAGAAACACATATATAGACAAATTCAAAGATGCCAAACAATGCTTGGAATGCGACCATTAGCAGGTGATTAAATCTTTACAGATCCAGAGATGGGGTGACCCCAGGTTAAAGAGGTGTGAATTGTATCAAGCCAGGACAGTTGGTAGGATTTCACAGGCCAGATGGTGGGGGATGAATGTAAAGCGACATGAATCCCAGGTCCCGGTTGAGGCCGCACTCATGTGTGCGGAACTTGGCTATAAGTTTCTGCTCGGCGATTCTGCGTTGTCGCGGGTCCTGAAGGCCGCCTTGGAGAACGCTTACCCGGAGATCAGAGGCTGAATGCCCTTGACTGTTGAAGTATTCCCCGACTGGAAGGGAAGGTTCCTGCCTGGTGATTGTTGCGCGATGTCCGTTCATTCGTTGTCGCAGCGTCTGCATGGTCTCGCCAATGTACCACGCTTCGGGACATCCTTTCCTGCAGCGTATGAGGTAGACAACGTTGGCCGAGTCGCACGAGTATGTACCGCGTACCTGGTGGGTGGTGTTCTCACGTGTAATAGTGGTATCCATGTCGATGATCTGGCACGTCTTGCAGAGATTGCCATGGCAGGGTTGTGTGGTGTCGTGGTCACTGTTCTGAAGACTGGGTAGTTTGCTGCAAACAATGGTTCGTTTGAGGTTGCGCGGTTGTTTGAAGGCAAGTAGTGGGGGTGTGGGGATGACCTTGGCAAGATGTTCATCGTCAGCAATGACGTGTTGAAGGCTGTGAAGAAGATGACGTAGTTTCTCCGCTCCGGGGGAGTACTGGACGACGAAGGGTATTCTGTCGGTTGTGTCCCATGTTTGTCTTCTGAGGAGGTCGGTGCAGTTTTTCGCTGTGGCGCGTTGGAACTGTCGATCGATGAGTCGAGTGCCATATCCCGTTCGTACGAGGGCATCTTTCAACGTCTGTAGATGGCTGTTACGCTCCTCCTCGTCTGAGCAGATCCTGTGTATACGGAGCGCTTGTCCATAGGGGATGGCTTCTTTAATGTGTTTAGGGTGGAAGCTGGAGAAGTGGAGCATCATGAGGTTATCCGTGGGTTTGCGGTAAAGCGAAGTGCTGAGGTGACCGTCCTTGATGGAGACGAGTGTGTCCAAGAATGCAACTGATTTTGGAGAGTAGTCCATGGTGAGTCTGATGGTTGGATGGAACTTATTAATGTCATCGTGTAGTCGTTTCATTGATTCTTCGCCGTGGGTCCAAAGGAAAAAACGACACCACACAACCCTGCCATGGCAATCTCTGCAAGACGTGCCAGATCATCGACATGTATACCACTATTACACGTGAGAACACCACCCACCAGGTACGCGGTACATACTCGTGCGACTCGGCCAACGTTGTCTACCTCATACGCTGCAGGAAAGGATGTCCCGAAGCGTGGTACATTGGCGAGACCATGCAGACGCTGCGACAACGAATGAACGGCCATCGCGCAACAATCACCAGGCAGGAATGTTCCCTTCCAGTCGGGGAACACTTCAGCAGTCAAGGGCATTCAGCCTCTGATCTCCGGGTAAGGGTTCTCCAAGGCGGCCTTCAGGACGCGCGACAACGCAGAATCGCCGAGCAGAAACTTATAGCCAAGTTCCGCACACATGAGTGCGGCCTCAACCGGGACCTGGGATTCATGTCGCATTACATTCATCCCCCACCATCTGGCCTGCGAAATCCTACCAACTGTCCTGGCTTGATGCAATTCACACCTCTTTAACCTGGGGTCACCCCATCTCTGGATCTGTAAAGATTTAATCACCTGCAATGGTCGCATTCCAAGCATTGTTTGGCATCTTTGAATTTGTCTATATATGTGTTTCTGGAACATACCTCTTCATTCACCTGAGGAAGGAGCAGCGCTCCAAAAGCTAGTGACATCGAAACAAACCTGTTGGACTTTAACCTGGTGGTGTAAGACTTCTTACTGTGCTCACCCAGGTCCAACACCGGCATCTCCACATCATGGCTATCCCCTTACGGTAAGAGGGAGAATCTGTGGAGTTTTCCATCCTTTAGTCATAGGGTTATACAGCTCTACAGTGCAGAAAGAGGCCTTTCGGTTCATTGTATCTGCACCGACCATCAAGCACCTATCTATTCAAATCCCATTTACCACCACTTGGTCAAGTGGGAGGCAGTGGCATAATGGTATTATCACTGGACTCGCAAAACAATGCTCTGGGGATCCAGGTTCAATTCCTGCCACTGCAAACGGAGATATTTTAATTCAATAAAAGAAATCTGGTATTAAAAGTTTAACCATGACCAGAGCTGATTGTTGTAAAGACCCACCTGGTTCACTTATGTCCTTAAGGGAAGGAAATCTACCATTCTTACCTGGTGTGGCCCGCATGTGACTTTTGAATTCAAATTTCACCATCTGCCATGGTGGCTTCCCTGGATTACAAGTTGAGTGGCAATACCGCTGCATCACCGTAACCTCCTCTGGATTGCATGAGTCTGTTTACTATTGATGCTCACTGTGCTTGATTAAGCCTGGGTGTGGACTCGCAGAAAAGTAAAGCAAGAGCTGGAAGCTAGTCCTGAAGCCTGCAGCAGGCGTTCTAAAGAACTGAAAATAAAGTTCCTTGTATCATCTCTGAGCAGATCTGAAATATAGGCTGGAATTCTTTGGTCGTTTGGGATTCACTTTTGCCACTGGCAGCGGGTTTTGTGACAGTGTGAGATGGTTTTCAACGGGAAAGGCTAGGGGGACTGGATAACCCCGCCCATAGAATATACAACAGGCAGATGTTCCATTATGGGATTTGGAAATAGCCCAGAATGCCAGCGGAAGCAGGAGATTGATCCTTGCAGTGGATTTAATGTGAGGGGGAAGAGGATGCTGGGTTTGCGATGAGCCCCCTCCTGGGTTGTATCATCAGGGGTGGGGGTTGGGGAGGTAGAGGGGGGGAGCTGATGTGCCCGCCAATTAAACCCTATAGGTGCAAAGGACTCTCTCCAAGCAATCAAATGATTCTGCCCCTACTATTTAGGCATGGGGTTGACACCTTCATTAGCACGGCTATGCAGTGGGCTGATTTTGCCCCTGCGGTACCTCCTACCATCTGGCACAGCGTAAACACCATCTTTCTGTGTCTCCTCAACTTCAAGAATAGAAATTAATAAAAAACATAAATGAAGGAGTCTGTGTAGCATAGACAATACTAATTGACCCTTTGCCCTGAATAATGGACAGAATCATGGAATTTAATCCCTAAAACCAAGAAACAAAAACTATTTTGTTTATTCAGCCGTTCTAAATCAGTGACACTGATGTTTTCTCCACTTGCTGTGTATTACCTCTGCTGCTATAAAACAGCATTGTCCAGTAGAAATTGATGATTGGCACACTTAAATGACCTTTTGTGTGTACGTGTGAGTGACCCTCAGTGCTTTATCATTTGTGGGGACAGTTCATCTAGATTTGTGCACATTGTTTCACGTTGAGCCAGTCACACATTTCACGGAGCTACGCTGTAAAGCACAGAAGAAAAAGCAAAACGTGATAAGGGCCTACTGCAATGAAATGGGGTGGAGCGGAGGGGAACTTCAAGACATTTGGACAATTCTTCTGGTTCACTGCAATGGAGTCACACACTCATCACGTAACCTGAGACTTAATAACATTTGTCCTTACCAGTGTTTGCGAGATCAAAGACTCACACCGCATAGATGTTAATGGGTTTTCTAGTTTCATTTTATTGCCTGATTTAATCTGCATTAAGCAGCTTTAAAAAAATACAGTGTGAATAGAATTTGATTCTTTTAAGCTCATAATTTTCTTCCTCAGTAACACTTCAATGGACGTGGATGTGGAGCCAATCTGGTGCCACTGCCTATCACTTCATTAATTGTGAAGTGTAGAAAGCCGTGTAACCTCAGAGATATTAAATTATACATCAATCTGGAGCCTGGAACCTTCCCACTGTTTTGAATCCGTGCATGAATAATACTTCAACTTTTTCCATTTAAAATCGAAGCACACATGCATGTCAATTGTTAAGCCATATATACAGGTCTGGTGCTAATACTAATATTGCCCTGTCTTTCACTGTTAGCCTGCTATGCGTTCCCAGAGCTTTTTGTTATTGTGTAAATTTCCAGCCTTTATCATAGAATTTACAGTGCAGAAGGAGGCCATTCGGCCCATCGAGTCTGCACCGGCTCTTGGAAAGAGCACCCTACCCAAGGTCAACACCTCCACCCTATCCCCATAACCCAGAAACCCCACCCAACACTAAGGGCAATTTTGGACACTAAGGGCAATTTATCATGGCCAATCCACCTAACCTGCACATCTTTGGACTGTGGGAGGAAACCGGAGCACCCGGAGGAAACCCACTAACACACGGGAAGGATGTGCAGACTCCGCACAGACAGTGACCCAAGCCGGATTCGAACCTGGGACCCTTGAGCTGTGAAGCAATTGTGCTATCCACAATGCTACCGTGCTACCTTATGGTTTTAATTTTTCCATCCACGTTTTTCACTTTTGCAACAGAATTTTTAAAGGCCTGTTAAAATGTTTGAGAGTGAACCGACTTTCCGACAGAAATTAGAAAGGAGGAACTGCATTTATTAAAGCACCTTGCACAATCCTTTCTTTATTCATTCACAGGATGTGAGCATTGCTGACTAGGCCAGCATTTGCTGCCCATCCTTAATTGCCCTGAGAAAGTGGTGATCTTCTTGCACTGCTACACCATGTGGTGTAGGTACAGCCACTGTGGATTCACAATAGAACATAGAACATAGAAAATACAGCACAGAACAGGCCCTTCGGCCCACGATGTTGTGCCGAACCTTTGTCCTAGATTAATCATAGATTATCATTGAATCTACAGTGCAGAAAGAGGCCATTCGGCCCCCTGAGTCTGCACCAGCTCTTGGAAAGAGCACCCTACCCAAACTCAACACCTCCACCCAACACCAAGGGCAATTTGGACATTAAGGGCAATTTATCATTGGCCAATTCACCTAACCCGCACATCTTTGGACTGTGGGAGGAAACCGGAGCACCCGGAGGAAACCCACGCAGACACGGGGAGGACGTGCAGACTCCGCACAGACAATGACCCAAGCCGAAATCGAACCTGGGACCATGGATCTGTGAAGCAATTGTGCTATCCACAATGCTACCGTGCTGCCCTTAAGAACAAATAAATCTACACTATATCATTTTCCCGTAATCCATGTACCTATCCAACAGCTGCTTGAAGGTCACTAATGTTTCCGACTCAACTACTTCCACAGGCAGTGCATTCCATGCCCCCACTACTCTCTGGGTAAAGAACCTACCTCTGATATCCCTCCTATATCTTCCACCTTTCACCTTAAATTTATGTCCCCTTGTAAAGGTGTGTTCCACCTGGGGAAAAAGTCTCTGACTGTCTACTCTATCTATTCCCTGATCATCTTATAAACCTCTATCAAGTCGCCCCTCATCCTTCTCCGCTCGAATGAGAAAAGGCCTAGCACCCTCAACCTTTCCTCGTAAGACCTACTCTCCATTCCAGGCAACATCCTGGTAAATCTTCTTTGCACCTTTTCCAGAGCTTCCACATCCTTACTATCCACAACTCCACCAATCTTCGTATCGTCTGCAAATTTACTGACCCACCCTTCAACTCCCTCATCCAAGTCATTAATGAAAATTACAAACAGCAGAGGACCCAGAACTGATCCCTGCGGTACACCACTGGTAACTGGGATCCAGGCTGAATATTTGCCATCCACCACCACTCTCTGACTTCTATCGGTTAGCCAGTTCGTTATCCAACTGGCCAAATTTCCCACTATCCCATGCCTCCTTACTTTGTGCAGAAGCCTACCATGGGGAACTTTATCAAATGCAATGTGCAGGAATGCATCTGTATTCCGACTATGCATTGTTGTGCATTGCCATGCCGCCCTCTACTGGTTGCCTCTCTGGCCTCTGCCCCCCGCCACCCCCCCCCCCCCCCCCACCCCCCCTCCCTCCCCCCCCCCCACCCCTACTGATCTGTGAACCTTGGCTGATGTCCAGCTGGACCACACAGTGGGCCAGGCAATTAGAATGATGAGGCTTGCGTTCCAACTGAAGACAGGTCACAAGGCCACACATTCTGGCAAGCCTTGGCTACACAGTGAAGTTAAAAACTCACCACTATTCTTAGAATTCCCCCTTTACCAAAAAGGGTCGACATTCTAAATGGTGAACAGGGATTCTCACTCCCTGACTCCTATGCAGGCTTAGGTGGGTGCTATTCAGGTCAAACTATGTTTTCAAGTTATGCCCCCGGTATAACCCATACCTTCACAGAAGGATTCTACCTACTTACCACTTAGTAGCATCGATATCCTGGGTCCTGCGTTGCTAAGTAAGTAAAGTAGGCTTTGTAATAACCACTGTTTCAGGTTAAAACTTTTAAGTTATTTTATTCTTAAATTTTTTCTTTTAAAAGGTGCAATCACTGTCTTTACAGAAAAGTTAAAAGATCTTGCTTCTGGATTCTCCTGGTTGGTTGAAGAAACCTTCAGGTCCACCTTGACAATCATTCTTCTTTAGCTTTTGGTCTTCCTCAGATGGATTCGCTGTTCTGCTCGGTTGCTATGCTCTATCTTTCCCATGTACCAAGCTATGAGAGCTGGCTCTCTCTCTTCTTTAGCTTTTGGTCTTTCTCAGATGTATTACCTGTTTTAGCTCGGCTGCTTTGCTCTGTCCCTTTCCCATGACCGAGCTATGAGAGCTGACTCTGAGCTGACTCTGAGCTGACTCTGAGCTTCTCTTGTTCCTTCTCTGCTTCTCTGCCTACCGTCCCCTTTCTCAGATTTATATATCTTTCTAACAGTTATTAAGTTTTTATGACTTTATTGTAAAGTAACTTATTTCACTTGGATTATAAAAGGTACCTTTAATCTAAATTTTTTTAACATGACTAAGTGTTTATTTTGAGCATGACCTCATCTCATAGATCTGATTACCATTATATGTTTCGTGATGTTCAAAAATACTTTGATTTCAAAGTGGTGTGACTTTTGATTCCTGTCATTTCTATAGTTTTATAATTATCAAATTGTGTCCCCAGCTCATAATTTTGACTTTAATTTGGGTCTAATTTGTGTTCTCGTAGACACGTTGTCTCCAGCTTTCTTTAATTTACCTAATGTCAGCAGAACTTCAAACCTATAAATTTGTCACCTAATTCAACTGAAAACCGCATCCATTCTTTTCCAGCTGCTTACTTAACTTCAATGAAGGTGTAAAATATTGCTTTTAGCTTTATACTAAATATTTTCAATTGGTGGTGAATTAAAAGACTGGCCTCACATTTAAACATTTGCCACCTAATCCATCTGAAAACCTTATCCATTCTTTTCCATCTGCTTACCTAACTTCAAAAGGAGGCGCAAAACATTGCTTTTAACTGTATACTAAAATTCACTGATTGTGTCTTGAAAGACCTGCTTGTTTTGTTTGCTCAGCCTGCTTGACAGGCTATCTGCATTTCACAGCACTCTCCTGCAGCTGCTGTTAACCCTTCGTGGGATTTCCCCCTACATTCTCTCATGTTTCTTAGATCAGGTATTGCCAGACTTCCATGTTTCAAATGACATATCTTTCCATATTTTCAATTACAACAGATCATGCCAAGATTACCCCGGAATCTGCAGGAATGAAAGATTCATCTCCAGTGGGGCAGCACGGTAGCATAGTGGTTAGCGCAATTGCTTCACAGCTCCAGGGTCCCAGGTTCGATTCCCGGCTGGGTCACTGTTGTGCGGAGTCTGCACGTTCTCCCCGTGTGTGCGTGGGTTTCCTCTGAGTGCTCCGGTTTCCTCCCACAGTCCAAAGATGTGCAGGTTAGATGGATTGGCCATGCTAAATTGCCCTTAGTGTCCAAAATTGCCCTTAGTGTTGGTTGAGTGGGGTTACTGGGTTATGGGGATAGGGTGGTGTGGGCTTGGGTGGGGTGCTCTTTCTAAGAGCCGAATGGCCTCCTTCTGCACTGTAAATTCTATGAAAACACTGTTGTGGGGAAAACCCAGGGACAAAAAAACCTTCATGGTGTTTTAAAACAAAAAATCCTGCATTGAATTCACCTTCGCTTCTTCGCTGTAAATCATTTGATAAGGATTAGAAAAGAGGTGGTTTGACTACCTGGGATGGTTGAAGACAGAAGGTTACACGATAAAGCCTCCAGGAAGATAGCCAAGCAAATTTGCCAATGCTCATCATTAAGCCCAAATGAATTTAAGCTCCAAAGGCTCCAAAGTGCAGCTTTGAGGAAAGATTGGATAGGCTGGGGTCGTTCTCCTCAGAACAGAGGAGGCTGAGGGGAGAGTTGACTGAGACTGGTTTAGCTCACTGGGCTAAATCGCTGGCTTTTAAAGCAGACCAAGGCAGGCCAGCAGCACGGTTCAATTCCCGTACCAGCCTCCCCGAACAGGCGCCGGAATGTAGCGACTAGGGGCTTTTCACAGTAACTTCATTGAAGCCTACTCGTGACAATAAGCGATTTTCATTTCATGTACCAAAATTGAGAGGGACCTGGATAGATTGGTTGGAAAGGGCCCATTTACCTTAACAGAGAAGGTCAGTGACTAGGGGGCATAGATTTAAAATGATTGGTTGAAGGATTAGAGGGGAGATGAGGAAAAAAATGTTTTCACTCAGGGGGGGTTTGGAACTTATTGCTTGAGAGGGCAGTAGAGGGAGACAACCTCATCTCTTTTAAAAGATGCCTGGGGGCGTGCACCTTGAAGTGCATAAACTGCAGGGCTATGGACCGAATGCGCAAAAGTGGGATTAGACTGGGCAGCTCGTATTTTCAGCTGGCGCAGACACAATGGGCTAAGTGGCCTCTTTCGGTGCCATAGACCTTCTATGATTCTCAGACACTCACTGAGCTACGGCTAGTTGGACAGAACAACCTTGGCCTCGATCCGGTGGCGTCCGACCATATGCGCAACCGGCAGGCCGTCACCATTTCCTTGTTCCTGGCATGGCCTAGTGTTGCATTTGTGTCAAATTCCAGTCGGTACAAATGTTTTGAAAGAATACAAAGAAGAGTGAGCTTTCACATCATACCTCTCGGCAGAAAATAACATCAGCTAGAAAATAAAGATTTTTTTAAATAACTGTGGAAAGAGAATTTTAGTTTAAAATTTAATCGACAGCGTAACATTAAAAAAAAAAGTCGACATTATCCACAGCCAGCCCGGCTGGAGCCTCAGGCAGACAGGAGGAAATCCCAGGCGGATAAGAAATAAATCAACCAATGCACACAACGCTGGGGTTGTGCAATAACTTTATATTATTTGCCTGCTGCCGAGGTGAAGGTGCCTGTGCACTGATCATCCCTGTGTTGGAAACAGTGGTTTAACACCCGGATTCGACAGTCCGGAGTAAAGCCTGGCTCAGCAAATAAAATTAAACAGCTCAAGATCTCATTTTCTTGGCATAAAGTGGATTTTTTGGGTGATTTGTGTGTGATCTCGTGGTCAATAAAAAGGAACCAATTTCATTGATAGCCGGTCGGGTTGGAAACTTTAATGTGTTTGTTGCTTATTAATTGGTCGTTGTTGAATGGTTGTATAGCGTGCATCAAACTAAATAATGATTAAGTACAATGTGACACAATCTTTCTGCTCAATGGAGTCCCTCCACTCAAATCCTTTCACCTTCCGACCTCCCCCTCTTTCAAAATAAATCCAAAATTAGCCTTTTTTTTCAGTTCCCAAACTTCACGCGTGGCCCTTTTCTCTCTCATGTTAAACACCCATGCTTAACATACCACACATTCACACATTAGGAACTGTACCCTGGCCAGTAAGGCCTGTTGGATGCGAGTCGTGCAGCACAAGGGGTTGTGTGTGTGTGTGTGTGGGGGTGGGGGTGGGGGAGGTGTTGGGAAAACTGCCAAAGTGGGTAGCATGATGGCACAGTGGATGGCACGGTGGCACAGTGGTTAGCACTGCTGCCTCACAGCGCCAGAGGCCCGGGTTCAATTCTGGCCTTGGGTGACTGCCTGTGTGGATTTTGCACTCCCCCCCCCCCCTGCTGTGACTGCACGTGTTTCCACCGGTGCTCCAGTTTCCTCCCACAGTCCAAAGTAGTGCAGGTTAGGTGGATTGGCCATGCTAAATTGCCCCTTAGTTTCCAAAGATGTGCAGGTTAGGTGGGGTTCAGGGGATACATGGGCAGGGTTGGAGTGGGCCTAGGCAGGTTGCTCTTTCAGAGGATCAGCGCAGAATCAATGGGCTGAATGGCCTCATTCTGCACCATAGGAAATCTATGGAAACATAAACCTCCCACTGGAGTTCCAATTGTTATGGTTTGGGGGAAGATCCTGGTTTGAGATGGACAGTACTTCCTGCCGAGACCAACAAAGGCAAGGTAAAAAGATGGGGATCACCTGACACTGCTGAGAACACCCAAAGCCATTTTCATTGCAACGCAAGCTGCCACTGTTACTTGCTCAACCCACTCAGTGCAGGCATTGCCAGCACTATGTCAAGGGATACAGAACACTGTTGACTAGATTCATAGAATTGTTGCAACATAGAAGGAAGCTCTCCAGCCCATCATACCCATGTCAGTTCTTTGCAAGAGCCACTCACCTAGCCCCATTCCCCTGCAACCCTTTCCCTTCAAATAGTTATACAATCCTCTTTCGCAAGCCATGATTGAACCTGCCTCGATCACAACTTCAAGCAGTGCGTCCCAGGTAAGAACAAAAAATAAAGTGTTGGAAAAACTCAACGGGCCTGGCAGCATCTGTAGCGAGAGAAACCGAGTTAACATTTCGAGTCCATATGGCTCTTCTTCAGAGCTAAAGAGAGGGGGAAATGTGAAGAATTTTGTACCATTTAAGAGGGGGTAAAGCTGGTGGAGCAAAATAGAATCAGGGATTGAGGAGCGTTTTGGCAAAGATGTCAAGGACACAAGACAACAGTCGTGATAATGGTAGTGTTACCCGATCAGTGGCATAAAGGTGAGATGGCAGAATGGAAGTGAAAGCAACAGGGTGACATCATTGTCAAATCTGCACAATGACCTGGACAATTATTACAGCATTTTCAGGGCACTGCTGCTTTTACCCAACTTACAATCCAGTTAGAAAATTACTCATTTGCTGGTAAGACTTACTCAGACAATTGTAATCCCACTTAAAGTCAGAAAACCATATTCGAGCCTCAACTCTGCACTGCCTTTTACATTTATCTTAATTTCTTAACTTGACTTATGTGACTCCTTTCCTGAACCACAAAGAATTACTTCCACCGTTTATAATCTGGCCACAGTGTACACAATTGGTGATTTGTTAGCAGTGATCAGAACTTCAACTAAAGACACAATGGAGAAAATGAGAACAATGTTCTCTCTCTCTCTATGGGGGCGATTCTCTGAGCCCCGCACCGGTTGTGACACTGACACCAACCGCGCCACGATGCCCCGACACCGGCGCGCGATTCTCCGAGGTGTGAAGAATCGGCGCCATTTGCGTGTCGGGGTCGCCGATTCTCCGGCCCAGATGGGCGAGCGGCCGCGCGGATACGACAGAGTCCCGCTGGCGCTGTTCAGCCCTGGTCACTGCCGGCAGGAACTCTGTGCGAACGGTCGGGGGGCGGCCTGTGGGGGGGGGGGGGGGGGGGCTCCTTCACCGGGGGGGCCTCCGATGGGGTCTGGCCTGCGACCGGGGCCCACCGATCGGCAGGCCGGCCTCTCCCCCCCCGGGCCTACTTCCCTGCATGGCTGGCTCCTGAACACCGACGCCATGTTGAGTCGGGGCCGGCCTCTCCCCCCCGAGCCTGCTTCCCTGCATTGCCGGCCCCTGAACACCGACGAGTCGGGGCCGGAACGCTAAAGAGGTTCACCGCGCATGCACGGGTTGGCGCGGCACCCATTTGGCACCGGGAAAGGAGGCTGGAGCGGCGTGAACCGCTCCAGCGCCGTGCTGGCCCCCTGTGGGGGACAGAATAGGTTGTACCAGGGCCTGGTTCACGCCGCCATGAAACGCGATGGCGTTCACGACAGCCCGAACACTTGGGCTCCATTTGGGAGAATCGCCCCCGATAGATATACACATAAATCTATATATAAGGTAAATGTTATGATCTACCTTGGTCAAATCGCTTTGCATAATTCACAATTTAAGGTGCAATCCCCAGGATAAACGTACTTTCTTGATAATTTGAATATAATCTCTGATCTCTAGGTCTTAAATTTAAATCTAACCCATGCGACAAAGCAATACATTTACACATGTCTGGTTATCTAAATCTCAACACTGATCACTTTCTGTCGTTTAGTTTATGGATTGCCTGCTCATTTTATGTGTAGCCTTTTATACCATCAGAGATTAATTGAAGTCGAACACAGTGCTAGCAGTAAACACTGGGGCAATGCATCCAGCTCAGAGCATAACGGACACGTTTGCTTAGTAAGAAGAACAATAAGAAGCCCAAATGGATGCTTGAAAAGGAAACTGTTATCCACATTAAGTTTTCTCTCGAGGATGTGAGCGAAGATTTTGACAATCCGCCAAGATAGAAAATTGAAATACAACAAGAACAGGGAGCTGAAATGTGAAAAGGTCAATGCGAGTGGGAAATATTTATTAGTGCATTATATAAGGGTTACTTAGTGTTTGATATTGGAATTTTGCACACAAGAGGCAACATAAAAGATCTTTTAAGTGTACTTCAGGAGCAGTAATGTTAAAGGAGTCCTTTGTAATTCCCCATAATTCCTTAATGTTGCAATGGGAATAAGCTCTGCTCACTTAATTGATGCATTTAAGTTGCCCCTTGTTCCTGGTGTATGAGGAACTGCCAGTTAGGGGATGTCTGAAAGCAGTCATTATGAATGGAATCTTCCTTTATATGACATGTTAATGTCTGCTGCAGTTACACAATGAAAGGGGAGCTCTACACTGTCGTATAAAGGAAATTCGACATAAAATGCTTCCTCCCAGGTGGCCTCTTTCTGACAATATTAACGTATAATTCAGGGTAACCAGGGACAATTTTGTGACATAGTAGACACTGCTCACTTTTATTAATAATTAAGAATGTAGAGAACTTCAGTCGAATAGTATTCCCCTTTTTACAGAAACCTGGCCAATGAATTATAGCAGAAACCAAACGTAAAAATAAAGCATGTAAATTATTTTCTATTGAGCCTTCAGATCTCTGCAGATCCTGAGTTTGATAAAAAGGAGGTAGTTTAAATCTATTCTCCGAGTGCCTTTTGGAGATCGCTTGTGCTTGTGGACCTGTTTAGCTAGACTATTGTTCAGCAGTTTGGTATATGCAAAATTCATAGAACATAAAACAGTACAGCACAGTACAGGCCCTTCGACCCACGATGTTGTGCCGACCATTTATCCTAATCTAAGATCAACCTAACCTCCACCCCTTCAATTTACTGCTGTTCATGTGCCTGTCCAAGAGTCACTTAAATGTCTCTAATGACTCTGACTCCACCACCTCTGCTGGCAGTGCATTCCACACACCCACCACTCTCTGTGTAAAGAACCTACCTCTGACATCTCCCCTATACCTTCTTCCAATCACCTTAAAATTATGTCCATAAGACCATAAGACATAGGAGCGGAAGTAAGGCCATTCAGCCCGCCGAGTCCACTCCACCGTTCAATCATGGCTGATTTCAACTCCATTTACCCGCTCTCTCTCCATAGCTCTTAATTCCTCAAGAAATCAAGAATTTATCAACTTCTGTCTTAAAGACACTCAACATCCCGGCCTCCACCGCCCTCTGTGGCAATGAATTCCACAGACCCACCATTCTCTGGCTGAAGAAATTTCTCCTCATCTCTGTTCTAAAGTGACTCCCTTTTATTCTAAGTCTGGTCCTAGTCTCCCCTGCTAATGGAAACAACTTCCCTACGTCCACCCTATCTAAGCCATTCATTATCTTGTAAGTTTCTATTAGATCTCCCCTCAACCTCCTAAACTCCAATGAATATAATCCCAGGATCCTCAGATGTTCATTGTATGTTAGGCCTACCATTCCTGAGATGTCCTCTCGTGACAGCCATTTTCACCCTGGGGAAAAGTCTCTGGCTATCCACTCTGTCCATGCTTCTCATCACCTTGTGCACCACTATCAAGTCACCTCTCTTCCTTCTTCGCTCCAGTGAGGAAAGCCCCAGCTCCCTGAACCTTTCTTCAGAAGACATGCCCTCCAGTCCAGGCAGCGTCCTGGTAAATCTCCTCTGCACCCTCTCCAAAGCATCCACATCCTTCCTATAATGAGGCGACCAGAACTGGACACAATATTCCAAGTGTGGTCTAACCAGGGTTTTATAAAGCTGCAGCAAAACCTCACGGCTGTTAAACTCAATCCCCCTGCTAATGAAAGCCAACACACCATACGCCTATCAACCTGGGGGCAACTTTGAGGGATCTATGTACGTGGACCACAAGATCCCTCTGTTCCTCCACACTTCCAAGAATCCTGCCTTTAACCCGTATTTAGGAACAATTCAATGGGCTTCACTCACGCCACTTGAGTTAGGAGGTGTTCCGTGCTGGCCCCCTGTTTCCGACGGCGTGGACACTCTGCCGCCGAATGGGAGAATCCCGCCCCACATCTTTCAGGGCTTGTGTGGGGAAACCGGAGCACCCGGAGGAAACCCATGAAGACGGGGAGAACATACAGACCACACAGACAGTGAACCAAGCCGGGAACTGAACCTGGGACCCTGGCACTGTGAAGCAACGGTGCTAACCACTGTGCTGCCGTGCCGCCCATGCCAAGGAGCACGGGTAAATCCAGGGTCAAGTGCCTCGGCGAGTGGGGTGAGATAAGGGGCAGGTTTAAGAGTGTAAGAATAATGATTCAAGGGGATGACTTTGGGGGTGAGGCAGTACCTTGGAGGGAGCCCACAAAGATCCCTTCCCTCTTGTCTGACACCAGCTCACGCAGTTGAAGCTATTGGGCTTCCTGATGCAGATTAAATACTAGCAGTGGCCAGATGCAGCTCTTAAGTAGCCATTAACTGGCCATTTAAGATCCTCCATAGGCCCAAGGGTGGTTGGGCCACCGGCTGCACCCGTGACCCTCCCTGTAAAACTTCAGACTGGTTGGGGAACATAGAACATAGAACATAGAACATAGAACAATACAGCGCAGTACAGGCCCTTCGGCCCACGATGTTGCACCGAAACAAAAGCCATCTAACCTACACTATGCCATTATCATCCATATGTTTATCCAATAAACTTTTAAATGCCCTCAATGTTGGCGAGTTCACTACTGTAGCAGGTAGGGCATTCCACGGCCTCACTACTCTTTGCGTAAAGAACCTACCTCTGACCTCTGTCCTATATCTATTACCCCTCAGTTTAAAGTTATGTCCCCTCGTGCCAGCCATATCCATCCGCGGGAGAAGGCTCTCACTGTCCACCCTATCCAACCCCCTGATCATTTTGTATGCCTCTATTAAGTCTCCTCTTAACCTTCTTCTCTCCAACGAAAACAACCTCAAGTCCGTCAGCCTTTCCTCATAAGATTTTCCCTCCATACCAGGCAACATCCTGGTAAATCTCCTCTGCACCCGCTTCAAAGCCTCCACGTCCTTCCTATAATGCGGTGACCAGAACTGTACGCAATACTCCAAATGCGGCCGGACCAGAGTTCTGTACAGCTGCAACATGACCTCCCGACTCCGGAACTCAATCCCTCTACCAATAAAGGCCAACACTCCATAGGCCTTCTTCACAACCCTATCAACCTGGGTGGCAACTTTCAGGGATCTATGTACATGGACACCTAGATCCCTCTGCTCAGCCACACTTTCAAGAACTTTACCATTAGCCAAATATTCCGCATTCCTGTTATTCCTTCCAAAGTGAATCACCTCACACTTCTCTACATTAAACTCCATTTGCCACCTCTCAGCCCAGCTCTGCAGCTTATCTATATCCCTCTGTAACCTGCTACATCCTTCCACACTATCGACAACACCACCGACTTTAGTATCATCTGCAAATTTACTCACCCACCCTTCTGTGCCTTCCTCTAGGTCATTGATACAAATGACAAACAGCAACGGCCCCAGAACAGATCCTTGTGGTACTCCACTTGTGACTGTACTCCATTCTGAACATTTCCCATCAACCACCACCCTCTGTCTTCTTTCAGCTAGCCAATTTCTGATCCACATCTCTAAATCACCCTTAATCCCCAGCCTCCGTATTTTTTGCAATAGCCTACCGTGGGGAACCTTATCAAACGCTTTGCTGAAATCCATATACACCACATCAACTGCTCTACCCTCGTCTACCTGTTCAGTCACCTTCTCAAAGAACTCAATAAGGTTTGTGAGGCATGACCTACCCTTCACAAAGCCATGCTGACTATCCCTGATCATATCATTCCTATCTAGATGATTATAAATCTTGTACCTTATAATCCCCTCCAAGACTTTACCCACTACAGACGTGAGGCTCACCGGTCTATTTGTGGATTTGTAGGTGGCAGGAAGACCACTTGCTGGTTCCATCTGTGGAGAAGAGTACAGTTCAACAGTACTCAATTGGCTGTGAAAAGTAAAGACAACCTCCAGTAGAAGTGCAATATTAACAGTTGGGCCAGGCCAGCTCATAAAGCGATCGGGCCTGGTAATAAACCTGGTCTTACGCCAGCTCACACTTCTTCTACCTCTCTGATTACAACTGTTTTAAGGAGGTCTGGAGTCCTGTCCCTCACTCCAGGTTCCAAAGAAATAAAGTTCCAACAACCTCGCAAGTGGAAAAACCGGTTACTCTATTCCGGGTGTAGCTAATGTAAACCCTCCTGTAACAAAGTCTTCCAATAGGCATTGAGAAAGAAACAATTTGAAAATCACATCCTTCCACCCAATGAATTACGTTGTGTGAGGAATGTTTTTACCTGAGCTTACTCTGGCTGTCTTAGTTCAAATTCTGTGTTTATGTTCACTTGCTGTTCTGGAAGTGTGTTTTAAATATTAAATAACTCTGATAAAGTGCAGGATCCATATTAATAAAAAACTGAAGGAGTGCTGTCATTTATTAAACCAAGTTCAATCAATCTGAATTAATTCCACTAATCCTCATTTTACTAAACAGAAAGATACTGACAACACAATGGAAGAAGTGGAGATAGTGGAGGCAATGGATGGTTTGAAAATTGAAAGGGAGGAGGTACTGGAAAGGCTGGCTATGCTTAGGGTATAGATAGACCAAATGTTCTGGAGGGCTTGCCTCACAGCTTGTCAAAGGAAGTGGGGGGTGGCGATACTTGAAGGGCTTGCTTTAACCTTTCAAGCTTGGTCAACATACGAGTGAGAGTGATTTGGATAAATGCCCAAACCACTCTACTTTACACTGGTTCTGGTGCACTAATTATACAATTTTCCAAAAATCAATAACCCACACCAGTTGGACACGATCCAATCCTTGGAGCTATCAATTTTAACTTGACCAATGAAGTTTACTTAAAACAGCATGATGACTATGATCAGCTCATGAGTTAACCCCGTCCTGCCACCTGCTGTTTACCAAGACTCTTTATGGATTCTGTCTTCTTTTGCTCCCATTCCAATGTTGTTCATCTCAGCCAGTTCATGCCCACCTCATTGTTCGTCTGGGTGCAGGATGTTGAAGTTGGTTCCTCTTTTTACCATGGATTGTCTGAGACAGGGTGTTGGGGCCACTGATAAGAACTGCTGACTGAGCTGACTTTGTTATTGCTGACCACAGTGTTTCTGTCTGATTCTGTTTGTCTTAAAAACATGGGCAACTTAGTGAGCTTAAATCCCATCATGCATTGTGGCCACTGCTTTAGCAAGAGTTGAAATGTTTGTCACTGTTATGTTCTAAAAATGCATGTTTAATGGTTCATAATGGTTACTGGGTATACTTTCTATGATTAGTCTCAATCTTCAATAAACTAACTTATGTAGAACTATTCTAGTGTACTCTAGCTATCCGTTTTTAAGGGGTCTCAGGACCCGACCCCCCTTCAGGGCCAATAGCCTTTGCAGTATCCAGTGCCTTCAGCCATTTCTTGATATCATGTGGAGTGAATCGTATTGGCTGATAGCACTGTGATGCTGGTGACGCCTGGAGATTCACTTGGTACATCTGGTTGAAGATTGTTGCGATTGCCTTAGCCTTGTCTTCTGCATATATGTGCTGGGCTCCTCCATCATTGAGGATGGGGATATTTGTGGAGCCTCCTCCCCAGTGAGTTGTTTAATTGTCCACCATCGTTCACGGCTGGATGTGGCAGGACTGCAGAGCTTAAATCTGATGCATTCATTGTGGAATGGCTTCTCTCTGTCTTTTAGTTGTTGCTAATGCTGTGTGGCACACAAGTAGTCCTATATGATGTAGCTTCACCAGGTTGACACTGTTGTGGGAAAATCAACCACTTCAGGAGTCAGACCTGCTGTGTTCAATCAGTGCAGTTTATTGTTACACGAAGCTTCGGGAGAAAGCGTACGTACCCCACGGTACGGTAGCCAGCCTTTCTCCCGGTTTGAATGGCAGTTATTCATTTTATACTTTGGGTTCACAATGGGCCCAGATACAAAACAATTATCACCTTGTTATCTTTAAACATTTTATAGATTGTACATCTCTATTTGTAAGCGTTTTGCCATTTACACATGGTTATAGTTAAAGAGGTTTTACAGGTTACAGGTTACAGGTAGCAGCAGGAAAGCAGTATCGATTGTCCCTTTGTTTTAAGAAATGGCCCAAGACATTCGTATTAGCATATCATAGTGTACACCTTGGCTGAAGTCAGCTTTATTCAAGTGGTGTCCCGCATTTATGTATTTCTTAATCTTCCTGTCTGGCTCCCTTTGTCCTGGATCTGTTCCTCTCTGTCCCACTGGCACCCCGCTGGGCTCCAGGCATCAGTTATGTCTGCTTTATTCTCTGTGTCTCCATCTTGTGTCAGGCAGCCATCTTCTGTGCCAAGTGCCCTTCTGAACCATTTCCCACTTCAACCCCTCCTTTTGGTCTGGGCTGTTGTCGCCCCAACAGCCCCGTAGACCAACACCACGGTACCTCTCATAGGTACAGGTCCGCAACTTCCCGTCTTTCTCCGCATCTCCTGGAGTCTTCGGGGAATATCATGGTTTCGTTAAGGGTGACACTGGCTCCTGACACAACCTTTGTTACGGTACTACAGCAGATTTTTAGGCACCCAAAGCTAAGGCAGCACACCAGTGTGACCGATACGAACATGACCAGTCCATGTATTAAATAGGGTCCCCAGGTATTTCCCACTAGCCACTCTAGCCAGCTACTTCCTTTTGTGGGTCCCTGTCTGAAGTTATCCAGTTGTTCCCTGATATTGTGAATGGCCTCTGTAATATTATAGGATTTGTCTATGACATGGGTTATACATTTATCTCCTATGATTGTACACACTCCCCCTTGTTGGGCTAACTGGTAGTCTACTGTATACCGTGTCTGTTGTGCATATAATCTGAGTTCAGCCATTTCTTGGTTGACAGCCTCTAGCGCTTTTGAGGTACTGGTTCCCAAGATTGTTAATCCACAAACAATTACATTTCTGTTCTTAGCACTAATCACTCCTGCTGCTCCCCCCAGAGATAGAGTGCCGAGGAACCTGTACCCCAGGGATGATCCTAATGTGTCCAGGGTTTCCCAATCAGCGCAGAATTCCTTGCTGATAGCCCGGGTCACTATTCTTCTCCGAATATGTCCCTTCTGAGGGCATGGTACTGTGAGTGGTCCTATGGTTCCCACTGCAAAAAGGCCTGGGAGATCTAGTGTTTCTGTCACGTACATTCCATTGAGGAGGAAGACGTATCCCTCCTTTGCCCAGTAGCATGTAGTGTCCTGATTAAGAGTCTGCCTGTATTCCCAGTTTCTCGGTTCCCCTGACTCCCCATTTGATTCCACCACCTGGTAAGTATCAAACGGATATGTCCATGTGGCTGAGCTTACGTGAGTCCCATTGCACTGCCCACACATGAGCTGTCTTCCTGCGGTTATTTTCATGCATTTTAGTTCATTGCAGGTGCAAGTAAACTGTCCTTTATTAACCCGACAATGCTGGCGGATGCACTGCGTCTGTATGCAGGAATTATTTGTGGGGACCAGGGCATAGGCACATCCCCATCCCTGCCCTGTGAAACAAAGCGGATAGCTTGCTGTATCTTGACCAGCTTTCCCTCTCTCCTTTTGGAGCTCCCCACCCCCAGAGTCGGTGGGATTTACAAGTTTCACACATCTCCCCTGTATCCCCTTTTTATACTTTCCGATTTCTCCCTTACAGGGTGCACCTGATGTATCAACTATATATAAATTGCTCGGGATCCACCCAGGGGTGGCTACAAATAGGGCTTCTCCCGACTGCACTAATGGGTAGCATACAGTTCGATTCCTGTGTGGGCTTTGTAAAATAGATTATCCTCTAGCCCAGTCAAATTTAGTCGCGACAACGCAAAGTATCATAATCACACCCGTGGTTACACACATTTTTACAACGAGCAAGTATCAATTCTAACACTATAGTTTATAATCTGTCTGTATGCTTGGTTGCAGAACTGTTCTCCACTTTCCGAGTACACTGGTCCTTCGCTCGCGGTCTCCTCCTGTGTTTGGGGGAAAGCAATCGGATTAGTTCATTCATGTTCAGGTTTATACAATTTTAGCTGGCTCCAGTGTTTCCATGTTCCCTTCCCTCTTATGTCAACCCAGGCACAGGTGTCTCCACTAATTATGACTTCATATGGCCCATTCCATTTTGGGGCAAATTCTGGCTTAACAGGTAGTGTTTTTATTAGGACGCGACTTCCCGCTGCTGGGACATCAGGGAATATTTCAAGCCCCCTTTGTGTGTCTTTTTGTTCCTGATTGTCTTTTACGAATTTGCGCATCCCTTTTAGCTGGGTGCTCAGTTCCGAAACATATCTCCTGATTCTGTCTTTTAGCGGACCTACATCGGTCCCACCTGTTATGATGCTTTCTGGTAATTGCATCGCCCGTCCTGTCATTAGCTCATAAGGGGTTAATCCGGTTGTCCGGTTTGTGGTAGCTCTTAGCCTCATTAGTATAGTGGGCAATACCTCTGTCCACATTTTTCCCGATGTTTGCATGGCTTTAGCTAATGTATTCTTAAGTGTTCTATTCATACGTTCCACCATCCCAGTACTCTGTGGATGACAGGGGATATGGAATTTTTGTTTTATCCCCATCAGCTTACATACTGTTTCATCACTTTCCCAGTGAAGTGTGTCCCCTGGTCCGAATCAATTTGTAGGGGCACTCCCCATCTAGGGATTACTTCCTCTGCCAATATTCTGGCTACCGTGGTAGCAGTACAATTTCTGGTAGGGAATGCTTCTACCCACCGGGTGAATTGGTCTATGATGACCAGACAATAACTGTTTCCATGGGATTGTAGTAGTGGCCCTGTGAAATCCATTTGCAGGTGTTCCCAGGGTCCCTTGGGTCTGGGTTGGGTTGATGTCCCATTTTAATTTTTATGGGTTTACCAGGGTTGTGTTGTGCACATATCACGTATCGGTGGCAGTGTCGGGCCACGTCTCTTCCCATCCCTATCCACCACCATTCTCTTCCTAAGCTGGTTATCATGGCCTGTCTGCCCACATGCGAGAGCCCATGGTGTAATTCCAATAGGGTGTTCTTGTATGCATTCCGGTGCTATCACCTTATCCTCTTGTCTCCAAACATTATCAGCCCCTTCTCTCCTCACTTGGGGTGTTCTCCTGTAATTCCCTAATATCTATATCTTCTTCAACTGGTTCTGTAGCTGCTATTGGTAGCTCGCCAATTGTTTTTTGTTCTAGAGCCAGTTGTGCTGCTGCATCAGCTGCTTGGTTTCCTTTGAAATTCAACCAATCCAGGTTGTCTCTTCCTGGCTCCTTCTGGTGCGCTTTAATTTTGATTACTGCGGCTTCTCGGGGTTTCTCGCTGGCTTTTAATAGCGCCTTAATTCTTTGCTGATGTTTGATAGGGGTCCCGCCAGTGGTTATGAACCCTCTCCTTCCCCATGCTGTCATGTAATCATGTATAATTCCAAATGCATATCGGCTATCCGTGTATATGTTCACGGTTTTTCCCTCAGATAACTCTCGTGCCTGTGTGAGCGCCACTAGTTCAGCTACTTGCGCTGATTGACCTCCGTCAATCCTTCCTGACCTTATGGTTTCTAACGTATCATTCACTACTGCCCACCCTGTCCGGGGTGATCCTTCCACATATTTTCGTGACCCATTTACAAAGAGGGTCTCCTCTACCTGTACACCGCTAGCCCACTCTACCAACTCGTTGTAATCCTGGGACATAATCACTCCAATTTTTAGGATAGTCTGGTGGGCACTAGATGAAAGCTAAAAGCTTGGATGAACGCCCGATCCCCACGGCATGGGATCCCTTGCCCTGAGCACTCTTGGTACACATGGAACAATCGTTCCCCGTATTCAGAAGCTCCTTCCCCTTTCTGCTGTCTTGTGGTAGTGATCTTGCTCCAGTTAGTGGGAGCGTTCCCTAACGCTCTCTGGATTTCCGTTTTAAATTGGGCGAAGGGGTCTTGCTGTGCATCCATCTCTGCTGTTAAAGTGACGGCATGTGTCCACCGACCCCCGTTATAATCCTGGGCTGCAGGAGTGGCGGGTCCGCCAGCTACCTCCCTCCACTTATCTGCTGGACAGGCTGCCCTGACCAGCTGGTGTACGTCTCTTAGGTGTAACTGGTGTCCTACCCAGATTGTGTCTAATTCTTCCCAGAATTTGGTGTTTGCGCTTCTACGTTGTAATTTGCCCAGGGAAGCCATTATCTGCTGTCTCTCACCTGGGGTAAAGGGTTTATAATTCGCTTTTGGCTGCGCATCTGTTCCCCCTCAGGTTACTGGCGCTAAATTGTATTCTAACGCACCCCACCCTGCCGGAGGGGCGGTTGGCCCCTGCTGTGTGGGCTCATAAGGGGGTAGGGGATCGGTTTCCCCCCTCCCTTGTTGTTCTCTCAACACGTGGTTGTGTTTCTCCAGTTCCCTTACTCTAGATTCTAATTCCCTGATCTTCTCTTTGTCTTCCTTCCACTTTTCAGTAGAGGTGCCTACTTGTTCAATTAGTCCTGCTAACTGATGTACTAACATTATCCCAATCTTTTTAGTCTTGTTTCTCTTCTCTTTGTCTATCCAATCCCTCTGTTGTTCTAAGGTCTGGGAAGTGTCCCCGCCGTCCTTCTTCATCTTTTTTATCAACACTTGTCTGTCTGTCATATATGTCTCGATAAGAGAACCTGCAGATCTCCTTTTTATGTCATTGCCTGCCATCTCTCAGACTTCAATACCCCCGGTTACTATGAGTAAAGTGTGATCTCTACTGGAGGGACTTCACTACCCCCCAGCCACTATTACTACCCTAGCACCGTCTGTACGGCCGCAGCTGCCTCCTAGCAAAGTGTGCTCTCGACTGAAGGGACTTCACTACCCCCCAGCCACTATTACTATTCCAGCGCCGCGCTATCGCTACCCTCTCTCAGGGTTTGACTTATACTCACGGTGTCCACTATTACCACCTCGGCAGAGTGCTTCACCACCGGAGTTCGGCTCTAGGTCAGAGTTGATCAGCTCCTTTTCCGCACCGCTAATAAGACATTTGACAGCCCAGTACCCAACTTATGCTCTACTTTCATACAAGAACTCTGCGTTTGTTTGCCATTGCAGAGTTCGGGGTTAGCCGATTTCTGCCACTTGTGCTTCACAATCCTTAGTGCCTTTGGTGCCTCAATAACCACTTCAAATCCTGACCTTCGCGTGGGAGATTCCTCCTCTTGACAGCCAGTCTAAGGCTGGGCCTTTGGGGCAGCACTACCTTGTCCGTTTGTTGATCAGTACAAGCCACAAATCCTTAATACTATCAGCAGTTAGTACCAAACTTTATCTATTATCATGTCACTATACAGTCAAGACTTATATCACTATGCTTATCACTATAGGTACCTTATTTTAAACTGCACCTTTTGACCTGTCTGACTCCTGCAGATTCGAAACGATCTTTACCCCGGCTTTCCGATCGAGGCCTTCGATCGGAACTCACCAGAAGTAAGATCCTGACGGACTACGCCAATATGTTGTGGGAAAATCAACCACTTCAGGAGTCAGACTTGCTGTGTTCAATCAGTGCAGTTTATTGTTACACAAAGCTTCGGGAGAAAGCGTACGTACCCCGCGGTACGGTAGCCAGCCTTTCTCGTGGTTTGAATGGCAGTTATTCATTTTATACTTTGGGTTCACAATGGGCCCAGATACAAAACAATTATCACCTTGTTATCTTTAAACATTTTATAGATCGTACATCGCTATTTGTAAGCGTTTTGCCATTTACACATGGTTATAGTTAAAGAGGTTTTACAGGTTACAGGTGGCAGCAGGAAAGCAGTATCGATTGTCCCTTTGTTTTAGGAAATGGCCCAAGATATTCGTATTAGCATATCATTGTGTACACCTTGGCTGAAGTCAGCTTTATTCAAGTGGTGTCCCGCATTTATGTATTTCTTAATCTTCCTGTCTGGCTCCTTTGTCCTGGATCTGTTCCTATCTGTCCCACTGGCACCCCGCTGGGCTCCAGGCATCACTTATGTCTGCTTTATTCTCTGTGTCTCCATCATGTGTGTCAGGCAGTCATCGTCTGTGCCAAGTGCCCTTCTGAACCATTTCCCACTTCAACACCTCATTTTTCAGTATGCCCGGTGTTGCTCCTGGCATGCTCTCCTGCACCCTTCATTGAACCAGGGGTGATCTCCTGACTTGGTGGTCATGGTAGAGTGGAGGTTATGCTGGGCCATGAGGTTGCAGAATGAGGTTGAATACAATTCTGCTGCCTCTGATGGTCCACAGCGCCTCATGGATGCCCAGTCTTGAGATGCTTGATCTGTTCAAAGTCTATCCCATTTAGCATGGTGGTAGTGCCACACAACACGATGGAGGTTATCCTCAATGTGAAGACGGAACTTTGTCTCCACAAGGACTGTGCAGTGGTCACTTCTACCGATACTGTCATGGACAGATGCATCTGCAGCAGGCAGGATTGGTGAGGATGAGGTCAAGTATGTTTTTCCCTCATGTTGTTTCCCTCACCACCTGTTGTGGTCCCAATCTAGCAGCGATGTCCTTTAGGACCTGGCCAGCTCGGTCTGTGGTGGCGTTGTTTGAGAATGCAAGTTGTTGTTGTCTGGTCAAGTAATTGTTTGATTTAAATAAGATTAGAGCTGCATAGAATTGAATAGGGATTATGAAGTGTTAAAGATTGGATTTGAAAAGGGATTTACTAACAGTGGGGTTTCAGTGTAAATGTTAAGTCTCCATCCTTCATCCTTGTGATCGTTTGACTTCTGAACATTAAACATGCAGCTTTGCTTTCTTTTTCCCCCTTTGGCCCGATTGGCAGGATCTGTTGGACTACCTTGTACCTATGCCTTTATTTAATGTGCAACGTGCCTCATCATTTAATACTGCAAGGAGGTGTGCCTGTGCCACACACAATTTACCTGAATACAATGGAATACTATATTCAACTGCACAATAATGCATTTAGCTACGTCAAGAATGTTAATCACATCACACTAAAATGTTGATGCAGTCTATTTTTTTTAGTATGTTAGATAGATCTTCTTATCCATGTAAAGCAGCTTACAACAATCAGTTAGAGTAGAATGGCTGACCTGAATGTGTAAAATGACTTATTCTGCTAGTCTGCATTGTTGGGGGCCATCTGGATGATCCTTGATGTGTATTTAGTGCGTTTAATAGCAGTTATTAATAGCGTTCATTAACTGACTGGCAAAGGAGCAGACTGCAAACTTCGTCTTATGATTGACTTCTGTCCTAGAAGAGGTTCACTGTAAATGACAACCATCTGCCTATACCACACTTCTCTCAATCAGTCTTCCAGTTTTGAGCGCGTTGCCTAGCAGAATGTACATCATTCAGTCCTTTAATAGGTAGTTTGTCGTTAACAGGTTTAAATTGCACCTAGTGGGTCTATTCAAGAGGAGCCAGTCAAAGGTTGAGTGCTCATATCCCTTGCAGATGTCGTTTTAAATTTTATTTTCATACCAGAAGGCTCTATAGGTGACTTCATTATGACTGAGATACACAATGAAGTGTGGACAGGTGACCCCGTGAGTTCTCGAAGTAAAAGCGGATTTACTATCCCCAAACATAAATAAGTCATGCTGGTCCAATTTTAGTCCTGTTATATCAATGGACATTATGGGCCATGTTGCAGACTTGGGTCTGGCATAACAAGTTCAGTAGTTTATCAAAGTCACTTAGGTGCCTTACTTTTCTGAAGGTTTGCTCATTCTGCCCTATATGATAGTGTACCCTAGAGGTGGCACAGTGGTTCTCTGCTGTCTCACAGCTCCAGGGACCCTGTTCCAACTTCGGATGACTGTCTGTGTAGAGTTTCCTCTGGGTGCTCCGGTTTCCTCCCACAATCCAAAATGTGCAGGTTAGGTGGATTGGCCATGCTAACTTGCCCCTTAATGGCCAAAAAAGTTTAGGTGGGGTTACTGGGTTCCGGGGATATGGTTGGGATGTGGGCTATGGGGATAGAGTCGGGCATGGGCCTCGGTAGGGTAGTCTTTCCAAGAGTCGGTGCAGACTCGATGGGCCAAATGGCCTCCTTCTGCGCTGTAGAGATTTTATTAATAGTCCACCTACGGTGATTCAAAGCGGATATTTGTTCACTCTGAAGTCATGCCAAGCTAACCCATAAACTGCTTCATTTCACAGTGAGGTAACATTTTGAATGGATGGTCTCATCTTAGCCTTACCTGCACTAAAGAAAAGAAGCTGAACTTCTCCAGTCCATCCATCTAAATGCAATCTCTCATCCCTGGTACCTTTCTAGTAAATTCCTCCTTTTCCAAATCCTTCACATCATTCCGAAAGTTTGGCACCTGGAATTGAACAAAATACACCCACTGCGGCTGAACTATGGCTGAGATTTTCAGCACCCACCCCCGCACCTAATCTGGCGATGGTATTTCCTGTGGGGCATGCGGACAGCATTGACCACCAGCAGAATCTTCTGGTCCCGCCAAAAGCTATAGGCTTTTGCATGGCTTTCCCGCTCCATCAGCGAACCTGCCATGGGGGATCAACTTGGGTGAGAATGGAAGATCCCACCAGAGGGAGGGCTGGAAAATCCTATGTTTTGTATAGATTCAGCATAATTTCTGTTTTTTTGTATTTTATGCCTATATTTATAAAACCAAAGATCCTTTATGCTTTATTAACTGCTTTGATGATCTCCCTACCACCTTCAAAGATTTGAAGCCTAAGCATCCTAACGTTTCTTTCTTAAACCCCATTTTACATTTTATTTTGTATGTATTACCTTTCCTCATTCTTCTTACCAACATGTATCACACTTTACTGTTTTACGATTCACCTGCTATATGTCCTCCCATTCCACCAGCATGCCTGTCCTCTTTTTAACTCCATCACTATCTCCATCACGGTTTACTACACTTCCAAATTCTGTGTCAAGATTTTTCTCTTTTATCCTCCACTGCTGCTGTTGCACCTGCCACCAACAGTACTCTCCTCCTGCACTCCCTCTCTCTATCTCCCTCTATCTCTCTTCCCCCTCCCTCCTCTCTCTCTTATCCTTTGCTGCCTCCAATCATCCCTGCCTGGTGGAATAAGGTAGAATCTGGCACAAGGTCAAAGTGGTAAAAATTAACAGTTAGAAAATAATTGCTAAGAAAAGAGGTCTTGCTGAAGCTTTTTGTCTTGTACTTATCCGGACAATTGCAAGAATACCAATGTCAGGGCAAATAACAACTTTGCAGACAGTAAGAACATGTATGCATATTGCACCTTTTTCAGCTAAATAAAATATTTGATTGTCATTTGTTGGTTCATTCCAGACGGCAGTGCCTTGACCAAGCAGAGTAAAGCTGCCTGGTTTAAATTTCAATCAGTGCCCGGTAGTTAACTGTAAACTGGTGCATTCTCCATGGCAACGCCTCCACCAATCAGAGTCCACTTGCCAACTCATCAGCACCCTCTTTGCATACTGTATAAAGTTGTTGTTTCCTCTGACATTGGTGTTCTTCCAATTGACATGATGAGTGAAAGATGAAAAACTTTGGCAAAATGTATGTTTGCAGCAAAATTCAAATTCTGTTATACCAAATGGTTAGAAGAGAGTTTGAGTGCGGTGTACAGTTTTAGGCACTACTTCACAGAAAGGGCACTGAAACTCTCAACAGCATCCAGTCCAGGTTCACCAGGAAGACATAAGGGATGAAAGTGTGTTGTTATGAAGAGAGACCTCAGATACTGGGACTATTCTTGGTGGAGCAGAGAAAGCCAAGAGACTACTTTACAATTCTGTAAGTTTTGACAGAGTAGTAACAAATTATTTTCTCTGATTGGAGATTTAGTGATAAAGAGTTACTCTCACCTGTGAGACCCGGCATGTTTGTTCTGATGAACAGGAACAGGTCATTCAGTCTCTAACCCGTTCTTTCAATTAGTTGCTACGCACCTCAACTTTTGTCTTGGTTCCATATCCCTGAATATCCAGACCTAACCAAAATCTATCAATTTCATGTTTTGAAATTTCTAGTTGATCTAGGGGCAGCAGTTTCTTAAATAAGAAAGTTCCAGATTACAACTACCCTTTGTGTGTTTCCTGATGTCACCCCTCAACAGTCCAGCACTAACTTTTACATTATGCCCTCTTGTTTCAGAAGCCCCCAAGAGAGAACCAACCCTATCAAATCCTTTAATCATCTTAAACACCTTAATTAGAGTGCCCCTTAATATTCCATAATCAAGGGATTACAAACCTAGTCTATGCAATCCCTGTCTCTGTAATGTATTACTCTTTTTGCCCAGATATCATTCTAGTGAATCTTGCTGCATTCTCTTCCAAGGCCAAGATATTCTTCCCAAGGTGCAGTGTCCAGAGCTGAAAGCAGAACTCCAGAAGCAGTGTAACCAGAGCTTTATACAACCGTAACATAACTTACACTCTTTCTGTTCCTGTGCTGTTTTCCTCCATTGATCAAAGAAGCTGGCTGCAAAGACAATGTGTAAATGCAACGGGGAATAGAAAAGATCAACTTGCATCTGTGATGAATCCTGATGGACCTGTGTCATTGCCAAATGTGGTCTTTGTTGGTGGATTCATTATTTTCTCACACATCTCTTCTGACTTGTGCAGTGTTAGTTAATGAATGTGTCAATCAATACCACCTCACTGCTCCATCGACATACACAATCTTCAGTTTATGGATGACTGCAATGTCTTTGCCCATTCTGCAACAGATTTGCAAGGCACTCTCGATCCCTTCAATTATGCGGACAAGAAACCTGTCCTGACCTTGCATGTTGTTGGAAACATAACTCCTCTGCCAATCCACACATGGTCAGCCAAATATTCCACCTTCCACCGTTTAAGGAGAGACTCTGGAACATACTGCACACTTCCATCACCTGGTCATTGACCTTTCCCAAAAGGCTACGGGCCAAAGAGATTCAACATCGGATCAGCTGTGTCGGTTCAGCTTTCCACAAACTATGGCAGTCAGTGTTTGACAACAGAGACCTGAGCAAGTCAACGAAAGCTCTATTGTACAGCGCAGCAGTTGTCATCACAATCCTGCACTGCAGTGAAACCTGGACTGTGTATCAGTGACACACACTCCTACACTGCAGTGAGACCTGGACTGTGTATCAGTGACACACACTCCTACACTGCAGTGTGACCTGGACTGTGTATCAGTGACACACACTCCTACACTGCAGTGAGACCTGGACTGTGTATCAGTGACACACACTCCTACACTGCAGTGATACCTGGACTGTGTCTCAGTGACACACACTCCACACTGCAGTGTGACCTGGACTGTGTATCAGTGACACACACTCCTGCACTGCAGTGAGACCTGGACTGTGTATCAGTGACACACACTCCTACACTGCAGTGTGACCTGGACTGTGTATCAGTGACACACACTCCTGCACTGCAGTGAGACCTGGACTGTGTATCAGTGACACACACTCCTGCACTGCAGTGAGACCTGGACTGTGCATCAGTGACACACACTCCTACACTGCAGTGAGACCTGGACTGTGTATCAGTGACACTAACTCCTACACTGCAGTGTGACCTGGACTGTGTATCTCTAACACACAATCCTACACTGCAGTGAGACCTGGACTGTGTATCAGTGACACACACTCCTGCACTGCAGTGAGACCTGGACTGTGTATCAGTGACACACACTCCTGCACTGCAGTGATACCTGGACTGTGTCTCAGTGACACACACTCCACACTGCAGTGAGACCTGGATTGTGTATCAGTGACACACACTCCTGCACTGCAGTGTGACCTGGACTGTGTATCAGTGACACACACTCCTGCACTGCAGTGAGACCTGGACTGTGTATCAGTGACACACACTCCTGCACTGCAGTTTTACCTGGACTGTGTATCAGTGACACACACTCCAACACTGCAGTGTGACCTGGACTGTGTATCAGTGACACACACTCCTACACTGCAGTGTGACCTGGGCTGTGTATCAGTGACACACACTCCTGCACTGCAGTGTGACCTGGACTGTGTATCAGTGACACACACTCCTGCACTGCAGTGAGACCTGGACTGTGTATCAGTGACACACACTCCTGCACTGCAGTGTGACCTGGACTGTGGATCAGTGACACACACTCCAACACTGCAGTGTGACCTGGGCTGTGTATCAGTGACACACACTCCTACAATGGAGCGTGACCTGGGCTGTGTATCAGTGACACACACTCCTACACTGCAGTGAGAACTGGACTGTGTATCAGTGACACACACTCCTGCACTGCAGTGAGACCTGGACTGTGTATCAGTGACACACACTCCTGCACTGCAGTGAGACCTGGGCTGTGTATCAGTGACACACAATCCTACACTGCAGTGTGACCTGGACTGTGTATCAGTGACACACACTCCTACACTGCAGTGTGACCTGGACTGGGTATCAGTGACACACACTCCTACACAGCAATGAGACCTGGAGTGTGTATCAGTGACACACACTCCTGCACTGCCGTGAGACCTGGACTGTGTATCAGTGACACTAACTCCTACACTGCAGTGTGACCTGGACTGTGTATCTGTGACACACACTCCTACACTGCAGTGAGACTTGGACTGTGTATCAGAGACACACACTCCTGCACTGCAGTGAGACCTGGGCTGTGTATCAGTGACACACACTCCTACACTGCAGTGAGACCTGGAATGTGTATCAGTGGCACACACTCCCGCACTGCAGTGTGAACTGGACTGTGTATCAGTGACACACACTCTGCACTGCAGTGAGACCTGGACTGTGTATCAGTGACACACACTCCTGCACTGCAGTGTTACCTGGACTGTGTATCAGTGACACACACTCCAACACTGCAGTGTGACCTGGACTGTGTATCAGTGACACACACTCCTACACTGCAGTGTGACCTGGGCTGTGTATCAGTGACACACACTCCTGCACTGCAGTGTGACCTGGACTGTGTATCAGTGACACACACTCCTGCACTGCAATGAGACCTGGACTGTGTATCAGTGACATACACTCCTGCACTGCAGTGTGACCTGGACTGTGGATCAGTGACACACACTCCAACACTGCAGTGAGAACTGGACTGTGTATCAGTGACACACACTCCTGCACTGCAGTGAGACCTGGACTGTGTATCAGTGACACACACTCCTGCACTGCAGTGAGACCTGGGCTGTGTATCAGTGACACACACTCCTACACTGCAGTGTGACCTGGACTGTGTATCAGTGACACACACTCCTGCACAGCAGTGAGACCTGGGCTGTGTATCAGTGACACACACTCCTACACTGCAGTGTGACCTGGGCTGTGTATCAGTGACACACACTCCACACTGCAGTGTGACCTGGACTGTGTATCAGTAACACACACTCCTGCACTGCAGTGAGACCTGGACTGTGTATCAGTGACACACACACTACACTGCAGTGTGACCTGGACTGTGTATCAGTGACACACACTCCTGCAATGCAGTGTGACCTGGACTGTGTACCAGTGACACACACTCCTACACTGCAGTGTGACCTGGGCTGTGTATCAGTGACACACACTCCACACTGCCTTGTGACCTGAACTGTGTATCAGTGACACACACTCCTGCACTGCAGTGAGACCTGGACTGTGTATCAGTGACACACACTCCTGCACTGCAGTGTGACCTGGACTGTGTATCAGTGACACACACTCCTACACTGCAGTGAGACCTGGACTGTGTATCAGTGACACACACTCCACACTGCAGTGAGACCTGGACTGTGTATCAGTGACACACACTCCACACTGCAGTGTGACCTGGACTGTGTATCAGTGACACACACTCCTGCACTGCAGTGATACCTGGACTGTGTATCAGTGACACACACTCCACACTGCGGTGTGACCTGGACTGTGTATCAGTGACACACACTCCTGCACTGCAGTGATACCTGGACTGTGTATCAATGACACACACTCCACACTGCAGTGTGACCTGGACTGTGTATCAGTGACACACACTCCTGCACTGCAGTGATACCTGGACTGTGTATCAGTGACACACACTCCACACTGCAGTGTGACCTGGACTGTGTATCAGTGACACACACCCCTGCACTGCAGTGTGATCTGGACTGTGTATCAGTGACACACACTCCTGCACTGCAGTGAGACCTGGACTGTGCATCAGTGACACAGACTCCTGCACTGCAGTGTGACCTGGACTGTGTATCAGTGACACACACTCCTGCACTGCAGTGAGACCTGGACTGTGTATCAGTGACACACACTCCTGCACTGCAGTGTGACCTGGACTGTGGATCAGTGACACACACTCCAACACTGCAGTGTGACCTGGGCTGTGTATCAGTGACACACACTCCTACAATGGAGCGTGACCTGGGCTGTGTATCAGTGACACACACTCCTACACTGCAGTGAGAACTGGACTGTGTATCAGTGACACACACTCCTGCACTGCAGTGAGACCTGGACTGTGTATCAGTGACACACACTCCTGCACTGCAGTGAGACCTGGGCTGTGTATCAGTGACACACAATCCTACACTGCAGTGTGACCTGGACTGTGTATCAGTGACACACACTCCTACACTGCAGTGTGACCTGGACTGGGTATCAGTGACACACACTCCTACACAGCAATGAGACCTGGAGTGTGTATCAGTGACACACACTCCTGCACTGCCGTGAGACCTGGACTGTGTATCAGTGACACTAACTCCTACACTGCAGTGTGACCTGGACTGTGTATCTGTGACACACACTCCTACACTGCAGTGAGACTTGGACTGTGTATCAGAGACACACACTCCTGCACTGCAGTGAGACCTGGGCTGTGTATCAGTGACACACACTCCTACACTGCAGTGAGACATGGAATGTGTATCAGTGGCACACACTCCCGCACTGCAGTGTGACCTGGACTGTGTATCAGTGACACACACTCTGCACTGCAGTGAGACCTGGACTGTGTATCAGTGACACACACTCCTGCACTGCAGTGTTACCTGGACTGTGTATCAGTGACACACACTCCAACACTGCAGTGTGACCTGGACTGTGTATCAGTGACACACACTCCTACACTGCAGTGTGACCTGGGCTGTGTATCAGTGACACACACTCCTGCACTGCAGTGTGACCTGGACTGTGTATCAGTGACACACACTCCTGCACTGCAATGAGACCTGGACTGTGTATCAGTGACATACACTCCTGCACTGCAGTGTGACCTGGACTGTGGATCAGTGACACACACTCCAACACTGCAGTGAGAACTGGACTGTGTATCAGTGACACACACTCCTGCACTGCAGTGAGACCTGGACTGTGTATCAGTGACACACACTCCTGCACTGCAGTGAGACCTGGGCTGTGTATCAGTGACACACACTCCTACACTGCAGTGTGACCTGGACTGTGTATCAGTGACACACACTCCTGCACAGCAGTGAGACCTGGGCTGTGTATCAGTGACACACACTCCTACACTGCAGTGTGACCTGGGCTGTGTATCAGTGACACACACTCCACACTGCAGTGTGACCTGGACTGTGTATCAGTAACACACACTCCTGCACTGCAGTGAGACCTGGACTGTGTATCAGTGACACACACACGACACTGCAGTGTGACCTGGACTGTGTATCAGTGACACACACTCCTGCAATGCAGTGTGACCTGGACTGTGTACCAGTGACACACACTCCTACACTGCAGTGTGACCTGGGCTGTGTATCAGTGACACACACTCCACACTGCCTTGTGACCTGAACTGTGTATCAGTGACACACACTCCTGCACTGCAGTGAGACCTGGACTGTGTATCAGTGACACACACTCCTGCACTGCAGTGTGACCTGGACTGTGTATCAGTGACACACACTCCTACACTGCAGTGAGACCTGGACTGTGTATCAGTGACACACACTCCACACTGCAGTGAGACCTGGACTGTGTATCAGTGACACACACTCCACACTGCAGTGTGACCTGGACTGTGTATCAGTGACACACACTCCTGCACTGCAGTGATACCTGGACTGTGTATCAGTGACACACACTCCACACTGCGGTGTGACCTGGACTGTGTATCAGTGACACACACTCCTGCACTGCAGTGATACCTGGACTGTGTATCAATGACACACACTCCACACTGCAGTGTGACCTGGACTGTGTATCAGTGACACACACTCCTGCACTGCAGTGATACCTGGACTGTGTATCAGTGACACACACTCCACACTGCAGTGTGACCTGGACTGTGTATCAGTGACACACACCCCTGCACTGCAGTGTGATCTGGACTGTGTATCAGTGACACACACTCCTGCACTGCAGTGAGACCTGGACTGTGCATCAGTGACACAGACTCCTGCACTGCAGTGTGACCTGGACTGTGTATCAGTGACACACACTCCTGCACTGCAGTGAGACCTGGACTGTGTATCAGTGACACACACTCCTACACTGCAGTGAGACCTGGACTGTGTAACAGTGACACACACCCCTGCACTGCATGAGACCTGGACTGTGTATCAGTGACACACACTCCTACACTGCAGTGAGACCTGGACTCTGTATCAGTGACAAACAGTCCTGCACTGCAGTTAGACCTGAACTGTGTATCAGTGACACACACTCCTGCACTGCATGAGACCTGGATTGTGTAGCAGTGACACACACTCCTACACTGCAGTGTGACCTGGGCTGTGTATCAGCGACACACACTCCACACTTCCGTGTGACCTGGACTGTGTATCAGTGACACACACTCCTGCACTGCAGTGAGACCTGGACTGTGTATCAGTGACACACACTCCTGCACTGCAGTGTGACCTGGACTGTGTATCAGTGACACACACTCCTACACTGCAGTGAGACCTGGACTGTGTATCAGTGACACACACTCCACACTGCAGTGAGACCTGGACTGTGTATCAGTGACACACACGCCACACTGCAGTGTGACCCGGACTGTGTATCAGTGACACACACTCCTGCACTGCAGTGATACCTGGACTGTGTATCAGTGACACACACTCCACACTGCAGTGTGACCTGGACTGTGTATCAGTGACACACACTCCTGGACTGCAGTGATACCTGGACTGTGTATCAGTACCACACACTCCACACTGCAGTGTGACCGGGACTGTGTATCAGTGACACACACTCCTGCACTGCAGTGAGACCTGGACTCTGTATCAGTGACAAACACTCCTGCACTGCAGTTAGACCTGAACTGTGTATCAGTGACACACACTCCTGCACTGCATGAGACCTGGATTGTGTAGCAGTGACAAACATTCCTGCACTGCATGAGACCTGGATTGTGTATCAGTGACACACGCTCCTGCACTGCAGTGAGACCTGAACTGTGTATCAGTGACACACACTCCTGCACGGCAGTGAGAATTGGACTGCGTATCAGTGACACACACTCCTGCACTGCATGAGACCTGGACTGTGTATCAGTGACACACACTCCTACACTGCAGTGAGACCTGGACTCTGTATCAGTGACAAACACTCCTGCACTGCAGTTAGACCTGAACTGTGTATCAGTGACACACACTCCTGCACTGCATGAGACCTGGATTGTGTAGCAGTGACACACATTCCTGCACTGCATGAGACCTGGATTGTGTATCAGTGACACACACTCCTGCACTGCAGTGATACCTGGACTGTGTATCGGTGACACACACTCCACACTGCAGTGTGACCTGGACTGTGTATCAGTGACACACACTCCTGCACTGCAGTGTGACCTGGACTGTGTATCAGTGACACAAACTCCTACACTGCAGTGTGACCTGGGCTGTGTATCAGTGACACACACTCCTACACTGCAGTGTGACCTGGGCTGTGTATCAGTGACACACACTCCACACTGCCTTGTGACCTGGACTGTGTATCAGTGACACACACTCCTGCACTGCAGTGAGACCTGGACTGTGTATCAGTGACACACACTCCACACTGCAGTGAGACCTGGACTGTGTATCAGTGACACACACTCCACACTGCAGTGTGACCTGGACTGTGTACCAGTGACACACACTCCTGCACTGCAGTGATACCTGGACTGTGTATCAGTGACACACACTCCACACTGCAGTGTGACCTGGACTGTGTATCAGTGACACACACTCCTGCACTGCAGTGATACCTGGACTGTGTCTCAGTGACACACACTCCACACTGCAGTGTGACCTGGACTGTGTATCAGTGACACACACTCCTGCACTGCAGTGAGACCTGGATTGTGTATCAGTGACACACACTCCTGCACTGCATGAGACCTGAACTGTGTATCAGTGACACACACTCCTGCACTGCATGAGACCTGGATTGTATATCAGTGACACATACTCCTACACTGCAGTTAGACCTGAACTGTGTATCAGTGACACACACACCTGCACTGCATTGAGACCTGAACTGTGTATCAATGACACACACTCCTACACTGCAGTGTAACCTGGACTGTGTATCAGTGACACACACTCATGCACTGCATGGGACCTGAACTGTGTATCAGTGGCACACACTTCTACACTGCAGTGTAACCTGGACTGTGTATCAGTGACACACACTCCTGCACTGCATGAGACCTGGATTGTGTATCAGTGACACGCACAACTGCACTGCATTGAGACCTGGACTGTGTATCAGTGACACACACTCCTACACTGCAGTGAGACCTGGACTGTGTAACAGTGACACACACCCCTGCACTGCATGAGACCTGGACTGTGTAGCAGTGACACACACTCCTACACTGCAGTGAGACCTGGACTCTGTATCAGTGACAAACACTCCTACACTGCAGTGAGACCTGGACTGTGTATCAGTGACACACACTCCACACTGCAGTGAGACCTGGACTGTGTATCAGTGACACACACGCCACACTGCAGTGTGACCTGGACTGTGTATCAGTGACACACACTCCTGCACTGCAGTGAGACCTGGACTGTGTATCAGTGACACACACTCCACACTGCAGTGTGACCTGGACTGTGTATCAGTGACACACACTCCTGGACTGCAGTGATACCTGGACTGTGTATCAGTACCACACACTCCACACTGCAGTGTGACCTGGACTGTGTATCAGTGACACACACTCCTGCACTGCATTGATACCTGGACTGTGTATCAGTGACACATACTCCACACTGCAGTGTGACCTGGACTGTGTATCAGTGACACACACTCCTGCACTGCAGTGAGACCTGGATTGTGTATCAGTGACACACACCCCTGCACTGCAGTGTGACCTGGACTGTGTATCAGTGACACACACTCCTGCACTGCAGTGTGACCTGGATTGTGTATCAGTGACACACACTCCGACACTGCAGTGAGACCTGGACGGTGTATCAGTGACACACACCCCTGCACTGCATGAGACCTGGACTGTGTATCAGTGACACACACTCCTACACTGCAGTGAGACCTGGACTCTGTATCAGTGACAAACACTCCTGCACTGCAGTTAGACCTGAACTGTGTATCAGTGACACACACTCCTGCACTGCATGAGACCTGGATTGTGTAGCAGTGACACACATTCCTGCACTGCATGAGACCTGGATTGTGTATCAGTGACACACACTCCTGCACTGCAGTGAGACCTGAACTGTGTATCAGTGACACACACTCCTGCACTGCAGTGAGAATTGGACTGCGTATCAGTGACACACACTCCTGCACTGCAGTGTGACCTGGACTGTGTATCAGTGACACACACTCCTGCACTGCAGTGTGACCTGGACTGTCTATCAGTGACACACACTCCTGCACTACAGTGAGAATTGGACTGTGTATCAGTGACACACACTCCTGCACTGCATGAGACCTGAACTGTGTATCAGTGACACACACTCCTGCACTGCATGAGACCTGGATTGTGTATCAGTGACACATACTCCTACACTGCAGTTAGACCTGAACTGTGTATCAGTGACACACACACCTGCACTGCATTGAGACCTGGACTGTGTATCAATGACACACACTCCTATACTGCAGTGTAACCTGGACTGTGTATCAGTGACACACACTCCTGCACTGCAGTGATACCTGGACTGTGTATCAGTGACACATACTCCACACTGCAGTGTGACCTGGACTGTGTATCAGTGACACACACTCCTGCACTGCAGTGAGACCTGGATTGTGTATCAGTGACACACACCCCTGCACTGCAGTGTGACCTGGACTGTGTATCAGTGACACACACTCCTGCACTGCAGTGTGACCTGGATTGTGTATCAGTGACACACACCCCTGCACTGCAGTGAGACCTGGACTGTGTATCAGTGACACACACTCCGACACTGCAGTGAGACCTGGACGGTGTATCAGTGACACACACCCCTGCACTGCATGAGACCTGGACTGTGTATCAGTGACACACACTCCTACACTGCAGTGAGACCTGGACTCTGTATCAGTGACAAACACTCCTGCACTGCAGTTAGACCTGAACTGTGTATCAGTGACACACACTCCTGCACTGCATGAGACCTGGATTGTGTAGCAGTGACACACATTCCTGCACTGCATGAGACCTGGATTGTGTATCAGTGACACACACTCCTGCACTGCAGTGAGACCTGAACTGTGTATCAGTGACACACACTCCTGCACTGCAGTGAGAATTGGACTGCGTATCAGTGACACACACTCCTGCACTGCAGTGTGACCTGGACTGTGTATCAGTGACACACACTCCTGCACTGCAGTGTGACCTGGACTGTCTATCAGTGACACACACTCCTGCACTACAGTGAGAATTGGACTGTGTATCAGTGACACACACTCCTGCACTGCATGAGACCTGAACTGTGTATCAGTGACACACACTCCTGCACTGCATGAGACCTGGATTGTGTATCAGTGACACATACTCCTACACTGCAGTTAGACCTGAACTGTGTATCAGTGACACACACACCTGCACTGCATTGAGACCTGGACTGTGTATCAATGACACACACTCCTATACTGCAGTGTAACCTGGACTGTGTATCAGTGACACACACTCCTACACTGCATGAGACCTGGACTGTGTATCAGTGACACACACTTCTACACTGCAGTGTAACCTGGACTGTGTATCAGTGACACACACTCCTGCACTGCATGAGACCTGGATTGTGTATCAGTGACACACACACCTGCACTGCATTGAGACCTGGACTGTGTATCAATGACACACACTCCTGCACTGCAGTTAGACCTGAACTGTGTATCAGTGACACACACTCCTGCACTGCATGAGACCTGGATTGTGTATCAGTGACACATACTCCTGCACTGCAGTTAGACCTGAACTGTGTATCAGTGACACACACACCTACACTGCATTGAGACCTGGACTGTGTATCAATGACACACACTCCTGCACTGCAGTTAGACCTGGACTGTGTATCAGTGACACACACTCCTACACTGCAGTGTGACCTGGGCTGTGTATCAGTGACACACACTCCACACTGCAGTGTGACCTGGACTGTGTATCATTGACACACACTCCTGCACTGCAATGAGACCTGGTCTGTGTATCAGTGACACACACTCCTGCACTGCAGTGTGACCTGGACTGTGTATCAGTGACACGCACTCCTACACTGCAGTGAGACCTGGACTGTGTATCAGTGACACACACTCCACACTGCAGTGAGACCTAGACTGTGTATCAGTGACACACACTCCACATTGCAGTGTGACCTGGACTGTGTACCAGTGACACACACTCCTGCACTGCAGTGATTCCTGGACTGTGTATCGGTGACACACACTCCACACTGCAGTGTGACCTGGACTGTGTATCAGTGACACACACTCCTGCACTGCAGTGTGACCTGGACTGTGTATCAGTGACACAAACTCCTACACTGCAGTGTGACCTGGGCTGTGTATCAGTGACACACACTCCTACACTGCAGTGTGACCTGGGCTGTGTATCAGTGACACACACTCCACACTGCCTTGTGACCTGGACTGTGTATCAGTGACACACACTCCTGCACTGCAGTGAGACCTGGACTGTGTATCAGTGACACACACTCCACACTGCAGTGAGACCTGGACTGTGTATCAGTGACACACACTCCACACTGCAGTGTGACCTGGACTGTGTATCAGTGGCACACACTCCTGCACTGCAGTGATACCTGGACTGTGTGTCAGTGACACACACTCCACACTGCAGTGTGACCTGGACTGTGTATCAGTGACACACACTCCTGGACTGCAGTGATACCTGGACTGTGTATCAGTGACACACACTCCACACTGCAGTGTGACCTGGACTGTGTATCAGTGACACACACTCCTGCACTGCAGTGATACCTGGACTGTGTCTCAGTGACACACACTCCACACTGCAGTGTGACCTGGACTGTGTATCAGTGACACCCACTCCTGCACTGCAGTGAGACCTGGATTGTGTATCAGTGACACACACTCCTGCACTGCATGAGACCTGGATTGTGTATCAGTGACACGCACACCTGCACTGCATTGAGACCTGGACTGTGTATCAATGACACACACTCCTGCACTGCAGTTAGACCTGAACTGTGTATCAGTGACACACACTCCTGCACTGCATGAGACCTGGATTGTGTATCAGTGACACATACTCCTGCACTGCAGTTAGACCTGAACTGTGTATCAGTGACACACACTCCTGCACTGCAGTGAGAATTGGACTGCGTATCAGTGACACACACTCGTGCACTGCAGTGTGACCTGGACTGTGTATCAGTGACACACACTCCTGCACTGCATTGAGACCTGGACTGTGTATCAATGACACACACTGCTACACTGCAGTGTGACCTGGACTGTGTATCTGTGACACACACTCCTGCACTGCAGTGAGAATTGTACTGTTTATCAGTGACACACACTCCTGCACTGCATTGAGACCTGGACTGTGTATCAATGACACACACTTCTACATTGCAGTGTGACCTGGACTGTGTATCAGTGACACACAATCCTGCACTGCAGTGAGACCTGGACTGTGTATCAGTGACACACACTCCTGCACTACAGTGAAACCTGGACTGTGTATCAGTGACACACACTCCTGCACTGCAGTGAGACCTGGACTGTGTATCAGTGACACACACTCCTACACTGCAGTGAGACCTGGACTGTGTATCAGTGACACACACTCCTGCACTGCAGTGAGACCTGGACTGTGTATCAGTGACACACACTCCTGCACTACAGTGAGACCTGGACTGTGTATCAGTGACACACACTCCTACACTGCAGTGTGACCTGGACTGTGTATCAGTGACACACACTCCTGCACTACAGTGAGACCTGGACAGTGTCTCAAGACACATAAAAATACAAGATAAATTTAATTAGCAATTCCTTTGCTGCATCTCTGTAATCACTGAGAACAAGTGCCAGTGTCCTTCTTGAAGCCAGCTCCACAAGCATTCAGGCAAAACTGCTGCAAAATCCTTTGATAAACTACACACTGTGATTGGCTGGCTGAACGTAACTACCCCTGCCAGGTCCTGTTCTCTCAGGTCTCAAATGGTCAAATTCCAGGAAAGCACAAAGAAAATGCTTCAAGGACACTCTGAAGCTTTCCTTGACGTGCAGCTGCATTGACCTTGATCAATGGGGGGGAGCTTACTTCCAATCATTCAGAATGGTGACAACCTGTCCATCATGCTGCATGTCGCTTTGATTACCCAAAGTACAAATGATTGAGGCAAAGTTGAACAGGGAAGGTAAGAAAAGGAAGCAAATCCTGCACTCTGGAGCCCACTAGTCTTAGGACATCCTGTCCCATGTGTCCAAATTTAGATCAAAAGTCTGCCTGTTTAGTCACATGAAGACCCATAGCGGAAACCCATGACCCTGAGTACTCATCATCCTCGAATCGAGGGACAACCAATGATGGCTGCTCCATGCGTTCCTCATTGATTGATAAACGGACGCAGCATTGAAGCAGGCCCTTCAGTCCATTGTGCCTCTGCTGACTCTTTGGAAGAGATATTCGACTTGTCCCAATTTCATACTCTTTCCCATAGTCCAGTAAATCGTTCCAAAAGCCTTCTTGATTTTGGAGAGCCCAATCAAATCTTCCATGTAAATGTTCTTGCTGTAAGGAGAACAATTCAGTTTCTCTGTTCTCGCTGTAACTGAAGAATCTCATCTCTGCTAGCATTTGAGTAAATTCGAGTTTCTCAAATGTCTTGGTATCCTTCTGAATGCTTGATGCCCAGAATTGGCCACAATATTGCAGCTCAGACTTAACCAGTTTTTAATAATGTTTTGGCATAATTTCCTTGGCTTTGTATCCGATGACCCTTTTTACAAAGCCAAGTAATCTCATATTCCCTTTCACCAGTTTTGCCGACTTGGTCAAGCACCTTCAAAGACGCGCATGCACACAACCTCTCCCAAGTCTCCGCGTTCCTATATTCCCTGTAAAATGTTACCGATTAGTTTATCCTGTTGCCAAAACACTTCTACACATTAAATGGCAATTGCTATGTATCTTCTCAATGTACTTATTTGTCTGTATAGACCACATTTACAAATTCTTTGAGCCCTTCCAGATGGATTCCTGTGCAAGGGGATAAGTGTCTACCCTCCATTGTATTAGCCTCGTGTTGAAAGTAGGGCTGCTAAGTTCATTATTTTCATGGGACGCATTTGTTAGCCGTGCTTGAACGAGTATTGGTGCGCCCTCTTCATCAGAAGTGTTGACTGCCTCATCTTCTAATTCCACAGCTCCACCTCTCTGTGGAAAAAGCCTACAACTGCCCCGGAGCTTGACATAAGTGGCGAACTGACGATGGGTGTTCTGGTGAATGTTAGTCTTTAGATCTCAGTGGGCGACTGTTCTTCTTGCTCTGTTACAGGAGCAGATGGTGCATTATGAGAAAATGAGCACACTTATCCATTTTGGTGCTGACATTAATCGCTCCATTATAAGCTTGTGCATAATCACTGTGTGTGGAAATGTTCAGAAAGCATACAGTACAAATCAGGACATCTGAATAACAGAATGTATACCATCAATTCTTCACATTGCCCACAAAATTCTGAAAGGATCGATGGTGGCCTTCTCCTCGCATTATGTGGTCCGTTTAGCTCTGGCGAAGCGTCCCACAGACTCAAAACGTTAGCTCCGTTCTCTCTCTGCCACTGCTGCCAGACCTGCTGAGTTCATCCAGCATTTTTGTCTTTATTTCAGATTTCCGGCATCCACAGTATTTTATCTTTATGTCATATGGTCCTGGTCAGTTTTGGCAACAGACAGATGTGAAGTGAGGATCAAGCCACCTATGGAAACAACTTCCTGAAATATATTTTACCAACCATCTTAAAATGCGCACATCTTCACATGGCTGTTTAAAGAAATATTATTTAATAGGTGGCGGAATCGAACACCAGAGTCTCGGAACAGGACATCCAGCTTCGCCAATAATGTTACGCCATTCAATTAGGTCACGGTTGATTTGTATCTCAACTCATTACAATCATCTTTGCTCCATATCCCTTGAATTCCGGTACTGAACAAAAACCTATCGATTTCAGTCTTGAAACTTCCACGTGAGCGACCCTGCACAGGTCGTCCACCACCATTTGTGTGAAACAGCTTTACCTGACTTCACTCCCAAATGGCCAATTTTGAATTGCCCTCCTGTTCTGGATTTCCCCACCAGAAATAGTTATTGAATTTATTATCATTTTAAACATCTCGTTCAGATTATTCAAGTTTTCTTCACGCAACATGCCCTCGTAATTTAACCCTTCAAACCCCGGTATCATAATAATAATCTTTATTATTGTCACAAGTAGGCTTCCATTAACACTGCAATGAAGTTACTGTGAAAAGCCCCTGCTCGCCACATTGTGGCGCCTGTTTGGGTGCACAGAGGGAGAATTCAGAATATCCAATTCACCTAACAGCTTGTCTTTCGGGACTTGTGGGATGAAACCGGAGCAGCCGGAGGAAACCCACGCAGACACAGGGGGGACGTGCAGACTCCACACCGACAGTGACCCAAGCCGGGAATCAAACCTGGAACCACGGAGCTGTGAAGCAACAGTGCTAACCACTGTGCTACCATGCTGCCAATTCTGACGGGTCTGTGCTGTACCCTTTCCAAAGCTAATTTATCCTTCCTGAGATGCAGCTGTGGAACAGAGTGTAGCAGCCTGACCAAGGCTCTGTGCAACTGAAGCTTAACTTCCTCACCATATAAAGGCTAGCAATCCATTAGCCTTTTTGATTGCTTTTTGTACCAGTTCCCTAAATGAGTGAGTTGAGCACATGGACAGCCACATTTCTTTGCTCCTTCACATCCTACTTTCTCACCATTTGGCAAATACTCCAGTTTTTAAATCCAAAGTGTACGCTTCCCCACATTGATCTCCATTTCTCACGGTTCTGTCAATTCACTTAATTCTGTATCCACTTGTAATTTGCTGTGGTTGTTTGTGCCATTAAATTTGCCTCCCACCTTAGCTTCATCTGTGAGCATGGATGCACAGCTCTCTGTAATCAGCATCCAATTCATTGTTAAATATAGGCCCAGATTTTCACCCTCATGGAGAGGCTCTTTATTACGGCAGGAATCCCAAAAACGAAGTGGCGCTAGGGGAGGCGGTGACCTAATGGTATTGTCACTGGACCAGTAATCCAGAGACCCAGGATAGTGATCTGGGGACCCGGGTTTGAATCCCACCACTGCAGATGGTGAAATTTTAATTCAATAAAAAAAAAATCTGGAATTAAAAGCATGATGACCATGAAACCATTGTCAATTGTCATAAAAACCCATCTGGTTCAGTAATGTCCTTTAGGGAAGGGAATCTGCTGCCCTCGCCTGGTCTGGCCTACATGTGGCTCCAGACCCACTCTTAACTGCCCCCTCAAGGGCAATTAGGGATGGGCAAAAAATGCTGGCACAGCCTGCGACGCCCACGTTCCATGAACTAATAAAATAAACTTGACCTCGTCCTCACCAATCTCCCTGCTGCAGATACATCTGTCCTGACAGTATCAGTAAAAGTGACCACTGCACAGTTCCTGTGGATACCCTGTATCGCGTTGTGTGGCACTGCCACCATGCTAAATAGGATAGATTTCAAACCAATCAAGCAACTCAAACTGTACATCCGTGAGGCCCTGTGGGAAATCAGCAGCGACAGAATTTTACTCGACCACAATCTGTAACGCCTGGCATATCCCCCACTCTACCATTACCACCAAACCAGGGAATCAACCTCAGCTAAAATGAACAGTACAGGGGGCATTCCAGAAGCAGCACCAGCATACCAAGAAATTAGGTTTCAACCTATAAGCGGTAACTACCTGTGTATTCCAAATAGCATGAGTGGAAAGTGATAGACTGAGCCAAGTAATTCCACAATCAATGGAGTGTGATTTAATGGCCTCGTCACGCCCAAATTGGTGACACAATGAGGCTGTTAAACCTCGCGAGTACCCTCGCTGGGTGAGATCCGGGTTGACATATTTACTTGAGCCATTAGGCTCATTTAAATTTATCTGCATTTCGATTCTCCGGAGGGCCTGGGAACTAACACCAGCGCCTGGGGGACCTTGCCATGGCACTGTTTAACACAGGTCCACATGGGGCGTCTCCCAGGCCATCGGAGGTACCCAGGTGGTCAGGCTCTGGGCAGGGTGGTACCCTGGCACTCCCGCTGGCACCCAGGCACATTGGCACTGCCAACCTCGCACCTTGGGAGTGCCACCTGAGCATCCTAGCAGTACTACCTGCTGTTCAAGAGGCACTGCCAAACTGGAAGGGGAACTGCCATGGTACCAGGCTGGCAGTGCTAAGGTGCATGGGTGCCAGGTAACCTGTGCCAGGGATCAGGCCTGTGGTTGCCCTGCCCTTAGGAGGTGGGCTGAGGGATCCTCGATGACCTCCTAAGAGGTGAGTTGGGGCAGTGGCGAGATCTGGAGGCCATGGTGGGGATTCCGAGGGGGTCGAAAGATTGGGACGGTATTTATAAATGAGCTGAGCTTGCACTGCAGGAAGTGAGGGCGTTCCCGACCGAGGTCAAAATAAATGGCAGAGTCCCGGTAGATAACGGGGCCGTTCCCAGCCCTGCAGGTGCCGAGAAAGACCCCGCCACATGCATCCAAAACAGGACTCTGTTATTTGCGTGCTAAATTGCGCCCATACGTTCTGCAGTCTTGCCACATCTAGTCATTAATGATGTAGATAATTAAGCAACTCACTGTCGGAGGAGGTTCCACAAATATCCACGTCCTCCATGATGGGAGAGCCCAGCACGCAGAGAAAAAGGTAAGGCTGAAGCATTCGCAACTATCTTCAGCCTGAAGTTTGTTGATGATCCATCTCAGCCTCCTGCAGAGGACCCCGGCATCATAGAAGTCTTCAGCCAATTGAATTCAATCCGCATAGTATCAATAAATGGCACAAGACACTGAATACTGCAAAGGCTATGGGCCCTGACAATATTCCGATTAGAGTACTTGAAGATATGTGCTCCAGAACTTGCCATGCCCCTGGCATAACTGTTCCAGCTACAACAGCTACAACATTGGCATCTACCCAGAAATGTGGAAAATTGCCCAATTGTGCCCTGTCCACAAAAAATCAGGACAAATTCAACTCAACTAATTCCCGCCCTATCAGTCTAATCACAATCATCAGTAAAGTGATGAAAGAGACCATCGACAGTGCTATCACGTGGCACTTACTCAACAATAACCTGCTCAAGACGCTCAGTTTGGGTTCCGCCACGGTCACTCAGCTCCTGACCTCATTAAAGTCTTGGTTCAAACATGGACAAAAGAGCTGAACACCAGGGGTAAGGTGAGAGTGACTTTCCTTGACAGCAAGACTGCACTTGACCAAGTGTGGCATCAAGGAGTCCTTGCAAAACTGGAGTCAATAGGAATCAAAGGGAAAATTCTCTGCTGGTTGGAATCATACCTGGCACAAAGGAAGATGGTTGTAGCAGTTGGAAGTCATCATAGAATTTACAGTGCAGAAGGAGGCCATTCGGCCCATTGGGTCTGCACCGGCTCTTGGAAAGAGCACCCCACCCAAAGTCAACACCTCCCCCCTATCCCCATAACCCAGTAACCCCACCCAACACTAAGGGCAATTTTGGACACTAAGGGCAATTTATCATGGCCAATCCACCTACCCTACACATCTTTGGACTGTGGGAGGAAACCGGAGCACCCGGAGGAAACCCACGCACACACGGGGAGGATGTGCAGACTCCGCACAGACAGTGACCCAAGCCGGAATCGAACCTGGGACCCTGGAGCTGTGAAGCAATTGCGCTATCCACAATGCTACCGTGCTGCCCTAAAATGTTATTCATCTTAGCCCCAGGACATCACTGCAGGAGTTCCTCAGGGTAGTGTCCTAGGCCCAACCATCTTCAGCTGCTTCATCAATGACCTTCCCTCCATCATAAAGTCAGAATGGACATGTTCGCTGATGATCGCACAATGTTCAGTATCATTCGCGACTCCTCAAATACTGAAACAGTCTATGCCCAAATGCAGTGAGACCTGGACAATATTCAGGCTTGGGCTGACAAATGGCAAGTAACATTTGAGCCACACAAGTACCAGGCAATGACCTTCTCCAACAAAAGAGAATCTAACCGTCTCCCCTGAACATTCAATGGTACTACCATCACTGAATCCCTCGCTATCAATGTCCTGGGAGTTTCCATTGACCTGAAAATGCACTGGACTAGACATATAAATATTGTGGCTTCAAGAGTAGGTCAGAAGCTGTCAATCTTGTGCTGAGTAACTCATCTCCTGCCTCCCTAAAGCATCTACAAGGCACAAGTCAGGAGTGCGATGGAATACTCGCCACTTGCCTGGAAGACTGCAGCTCTAACAACACTTAAGAAGCTTGATTCCATCCAGGGCAAAGCAGTCTGCTTGCTTGACACCCCATCCAGCACTTTGAACGTGAACTCCCTCCTCCACCGAGGCACAGCGGCAGCAGTATATCCCATCTACAAGATTTACGGCAGCAACTCAGCATGCCTTCTTCGACAGCAGCTTCCAAGCCCGTCATCTCCATCACCTAGAAGGACCGATGCAGCAGATGTATGAGAAAACCACCATTTGCAAATCCCCCTCCAAGTCACACACCATCCTGACTTGGAAATATATCATGGCTCCTTCACTGTCGCTGGGTCAAAATCCTGGAACTCCCTCCCTAACAGTGTGGTGTGCATGCACCACATGGACTGCAGTGCTTCAAGAAGGCAGCTCACCACCACCTTATTACGGGAAATTAGGTATGAGCAATAAATGCTGGCCGAGCCAATGATGCCCACATCTTGTGAAAATAATTTTTTAACAAGTACACCTCAAATAACATTTTATTGGCTGAAAGGCGCTTTGAGACAACGTGCAGTCCTGAAAGGCACTATATACATACCAGTCTGCCTTAACCTCACTTGCACATTTCCTCTGTTTAAAGTTGGATTTCTTCTTTCACAGTGGAATAGCTGAGTTCACGTTTGAATCAATATTACCTATTTTCCACTTTCATTCAATGTCAAAACCATCCCCTTATCCTCCTTAAAAAGCACAGGGACTGGAGCTCCTGCCTGAAAAAGACTCCCTTGAAATATTAAACGAATGGCTGACTGAGGTAATCTCAATGTGACCCAATTCCCTGATGATCCAGCCAGCTTTCCTCCCAGTGACCTTCACACACATAGACGCCATAATAGATAGTTTCAAGGGTGATCATTTACAAGGTGGAAACCGTATATTGAACTGATAACTAAATAACAGTGTCGCTCAGTGTAGCGGCACCAAGGGATTCAGAGTTAATTGACTGGAGCCAAATTGGTGAGAGTTAGATTTAGTTTCCCTTTAGTATGCGCCTTTCTAACCAGCGGGTAGAGAGAATGGCTTATGTGGCCTACCCCTGTGTTTTGTTTCAGCGTCAATAAATACTGTGGATTCAAGAGCAGGTCAGAGGCTGAGAATTCTATGGTATGTGACTCACCTCCTGACTCCCAAAGGCCTGTCCACCTGTACAAGGCACAAGTCAGGAGTGTGATGGAATTCTCTCCAATTGCCTGGATGAGTGCAACTTCAACTCAAGGACAAAGCTGCCCCCTGGATCACCGTCTTTAACATTCACCCCCTCCGCCACTGGTTCACAGCAGCAGTGTTCATGGACCATCAATAAGATGTTCTGAAGCAACTTGCTAAGGCTCCTTTTACAGCACCATCCAAACACAAAACGCAAATAACTCCGACAAATTAAGGCAACAAATATTGGGAACAGCGTCACTTTCACTGTCAGTAGGTCAAAATTCTGGAACACCCTTTCTCCCATGGACAAAGCTATTCCACATGGACTGCAATGGTTCAAGAAGCAACTCACCACCATCTTTCCAAGAACAGTTAAGGAAGGAGCAATAAATGCTGGCCTTGCCAGAGATAAACAGATGAAAAAAATTCTAAAATTAATAATTCCCAAATTGATTGGCAACTTCAAAATATGTGTGAAGTCTTTACTTCTATCCATCTGAGTCGCAAAGTTCTTATACGACTGCACAGAGTACAGGGGTCGGATAGCAGTGGGACTACGTTACTGGACGAGTGATCCAGAGGCCTGGACTAATGATTCACAGCCAGAAGTTCAAATCCCTACAAGTCAGCTAGGGAATTCAAGTTTGGTGAATTAAATAAATCTGGAATTAAAGCCTCGGCTCAGTAACGATGACCATGAAAAAAAATCATCGATTGTTGTAAAAAACCATTTGGTTCACCAATGTCCTTTAGGGAAGGAAATCTGCCACCCATACCCGGTCTGGCCTACATGTGACTCTCTTTATTCCCCTCTGAAATGGCCTAGCAAACCATTCTCTTGTACCTTCACCACACGGACTGCCATGGTTCAAGGAGGCACCCCATCTCAAGGAAATTAAGGATGGACAATAAATGCGGACCTTGCCAGTGAAGCCACATCCCATGAAAGCGTTAACAAGAACGACTGGAACAAAATGAGGGGAAACTGAAGGTGAAAGTAAAACGGATTGGATAGGTAGTAACAGAAGCTGAGTAAAGAAGCCTGAGCAAGTCGAAGGAAACAGTTAATGCGTGTGGCCAAGTGTGGGAATGCCAGAGATAGGAACGAACCAGACCCGCATACAACCAGGTGCAAAAGGTGCATTTTCTCTCGCCACGCCTAATGATGCACAAGGCAGACTTTCATCTGTTCCCCTGGCTAGTTTTATCCTGGAACAGGTCTCTAGCCTGTCTCCAGAGGCTTAGAGCTTGAGGGGCGCCACTCCACCCCAAACATGACTGGCCCGGAGTCTCTCCCATTCTTACATCTGGTCATTGGCTTGTTAAAAGGGGAGGCGGTGACATAGTGGTACTGTCACTGGACTAGTAATCCATAGGCCCAGGATAATGATCTGGGGACCTGGGTTTGAATCCCATCACAGCAGATGATGGAATTTAAACTCAATAAAATATCTGGAATTAGAAGTCTAAAGCTGACCATGAAACCATTGTCAATTGTCGTCAAGCCCCAGCTGGTTCACTAATGTCCTTTCGGGAAGGAAATCTGCCGTCCTTACCTGGTTTGGCCTACATGTGACTCACACCCAGAGCAATGTGGCAGAATCATTATTGTCCCAGCTTGCCTTTTCGTAAGACCTGTGCATAGAAACATCTTCAGGAACTATTGATATACGAGGTCAAAGTGTCTTTGCTTGCTAACTTTAGCTGAAAAGTAGACTTCGGGGGGTATAGGTTTTCCGATCGCAGGACCAATTGGAGTTATTTGATTTTAAATGGGTTACTGTTGATGTTTACTTTTGAAAAGAATATCTGCATAGTATTACTCTGAATATGCCTATCCCTGCAAAATGGATTAGCGAATAGCACTTGTTAAAAGCTATTAATGAAGATCTTTACCCAGCATTATAGAACGCTGCAGTTAGATCAAATATTAAGATTTTTACCGTATTTAAGGCCTGGTTCTAGTGAGCATGATGAAGTAGAAAATGTGGCGTGAGCAGCACAGCCGTGACAGAAATGATGTGGAGATGCCAGCGTTGGACTGGGGTGAGCACAGTAAGAAGTCTTACAACACCAGGTTAAAGTCCAACAGGTTTGTTTCAAACACTAGCTTTCGGAGCACTGCTCCTTCCTCAGGTGAATGAAGAGGTATGTTCCAGAAACATATATATAGACAAATTCAAAGATGCAAGACAATGCTTAGAATGCGAGCATTTGCACAATGCTACCGTGCCTTGGAGAACGCTTACCCGGAGATCAGAGGCTGAATGTCCTTGACTGCTGAAGTGTTCCCCGACTAGAAGGGAACATTCCTGCCTGGTGATTGTCGCGCGATGTCCGTTCATTCGTTATCGCAGCGTCTGCATGGTCTCGCCAATGTACCACGCTTTGGGACATCCTTTCCTGCAGCCTACGAGGTAGACTATGTTGGCCGAGTCACACGAGTATGTACCGCGTACTTGGTGGGTGGTGTTCTCACGTGTAATGGTGGTATCCATGTCGATGATCTGGCACGTCTTGCAGAGATTGCCATGGCAGGGTTGTGTGGTGCCGTGGTCGCTGTTCTGAAGGCTGGATAGTTTGCTGCAAACAATGGTTTGTTTGAGGTTGCGTGTTGTTTGAAGGCAAGTAGTGGGGGTGTGGGGATGACCTTGGCAAGATGTTTATCTTCATCGATGACATGTTGAAGGCTGCGAAGAAGATGTCGTAGTTTCTCCACTCCAGGAAAGTACTGGACGACGAAGAGTACTCTGAAGGTTGTGTCCCATGTTTGTCTTCTGAGGAGGTCGGTGCGTTTTTTTGCTGTGGCACGTTGGAACTGTCGATTGATGAGTCAAGCGCCATATCCCGTTCGTACGAGGGCATCTTTCAGTGTCTGTAAATGTCTGTTACGCTCCTCATCGTCTGAGCAGATCCTGTGTGCACGTGTTTAGGGTGGAAGCTGGAGAAGTGGAGCATCGTGAGGTTATCCGTGGGCTTGCGGTGAAGCGAAGTGCTGAGGTGACCATCCTTGATGGAGTTTAATCCGGACAAATGTGAGGTAATGCATTTTGGAAGGGCTAATGCAGGTAGGGAATATACAGTGAATGGTAGCACCCTCAAGAGTATTGAAAGTCAAAGAGATCTAGGAGTACAGGTCCACAGGTCATTGAAAGGGGCAACACAGGTGGAGAAGGTAGTCAAGAAGGCATACGGCATGCTTGCCTTCATTGGCCGGGGCATTGAGTATAAGAATTGGCAAGTCATGTTGCAGCTGTATAGAACCTTAGTTAGGCCACACTTGGAGTATAGTGTTCAATTCTGGTCGCCACACTACCAGAAGGATGTGGAGGCTTTAGAGAGGGTGCAGAAGAGATTTACCAGAATGTTGCCTGGTATGGAGGGCATAAGCTATGAGGAGCGATTGAATAAACTCGGTTTGTTCTCACTGGAACGAAGGAGGTTGAGGGGCGACCTGATAGAGGTATACAAAATTATGAAGGGCATAGACAGAGTGGATAGTCAGTGGCTTTTCCCCAGGGTAGAGGGGTCAATTACTAGGGGGCATAGGTTTAAGGTGAGAGGGGCAAGGTTTAGAGTAGATGTACGAGGCAAGTTTTTTACGCAGAGGGTAGTGGGTGCCTGGAACTCACTACCGGAGGAGGTAGTGGAAGCAGGGACGATAGGGACATTCAAGGGGCATCATGACAAATATATGAATAGGATGGGAATAGAAGGATACGGACCCAGGAAGTGTAGAAGATTGTAGTTTAGTCGGGCAGTATGGTCGGCACGGGCTTGGAGGGCCGAAGGGCCTGTTCCTGTGCTGTACATTTCTTTGTTCTTTGTTCTTTGTTGATGGAGATGAGTGTGTCCAAGAATGCAACTGATTTTGGAGAGTAGTCCATGGTGAGTCTGATGATGGGATGGAACTTATTGATGTCATCGTGTAGTCGTTTCAGTGATTCTTCGCCGTGGGTCCAAAGGAAATAAATGTCATCGATGTATCTGGTGTATAACGTCAGTTGAAGGTCCTGTACGGTGAGGAGGTCTTGTTCAAACTTGTGCATGAAGATGTTGGCGTATTGGGGTGCAAATCTGGTCCCCATGGTTGTTCCGTGCATCTGGATGAAGAACTTGTTGTCGAAGGTGAAGACGTTGTGATCCAGAATGAAGCGGATGAGTTGCAGAAATGCGTCTGGAGATTGGCAGTTGTCAGTGTTGAGCACCTCTCTCACACTCCTCAACCACCTCGTACGCCAGCTCTGCAGCAGACGACGCAACCTGGAAACCAAGATAAGGGCCATATTCACAACTTGCGCTCAGGACGCAGCAGACCAGCTGCGGAACACCGCCAAACAGATGAGACAACGATACTATGCCACCTATATGCACACCAAGAACAGGAAGCTTGAGAAACTCGGCATCACCATCAGCAGCAACCAAGCCTCCCCTGGTACCGCAGCAGAAAACAATACAGGGAAATCTATTGTCAACTTGTCGGACTACACCCTTCAACCAGACGAAATCGAAGTCCTCAGCAGAGGGCTCAATTTCTGCACCACCACCAAAATGGACCCCATCAGTCTCGCGGCAGAAACGGAGGAATTCATCAGACGAATGAGGCTCCGGGAATTCTTCCACAGACCCCAAGAGGCCGACAGCGAACCCAAGGAGACTACCAATGAACTGGAACAGCAGACTGAGAGATCTGCGGTGCGGCAACCGAAGTGGAAAGAGTCGAATTGGACCCCTCCGGAAAGCCGCTGCCCTAGACTCGACATGTATGCTCAAGCTGTCAGGAGTCGCGTCAATGCCAGATTCAGCAGCCGCATTCACAAGACAGCCCCGAACGTCACCCAAGCACAACGCAACACCATCTGCACTCTCAAGACCAACCGCAGCATCGTCATCAAACCAGCAGACAATGGAGGGGCCACCGTCATACTGAACAGAACGGACTACTGCAAAGAGGTATACCGACAACTCAACAACCAGGAACACTACAGACAATTACCCGCAGATCCGACCAAGGAAAACATCCTCCAACTCAACAGACTGATTAAGACCTTGGATCCAGATCTTCAGAGCACCCTACATGCTCTCATCCCACGTACTCCCCGCATTGGAGATCTCTACTGCCTCCCGAAAATACACAAGGCCAACACACCAGGCCGTCCTATCGTTTCAGCAAATGGGACCCTGTGTGAGAACCTCTCTGGCTACATCGAGGGCATCTTGAAACCCATCGTACAAGGTACGCCCAGCTTCTGTCGCGACACGACGGACTTCCTACAGAAACTCAGCACCAATGGACCAGTTGAACCAGGAACATTCCTCGTCACAATAGATGTCTCGGCACTCTACACCAGCATCCCCCATGACAACGGCATTGCTGCTATAGCCTCTGTACTCAACACCGACAACTGCCAATCTCCAGACGCAATTCTGCAACTCATCCGCTTCATTCTGGATCACAACGTTTTCACCTTCGACAACAAGTTCCTCATCCAGACGCACGGAACAGCCATGGAGACCAAATTTGCCCCTCAATATGCCAACATCTTCATGCACAAGTTTGAACAAGACCTCCTCACCGTACAGGACCTTCAACCGACGTTATACAACAGATACATCGATGACATTTTTTTACTTTGGACGCACGGTGAAGAATCACTGAAACGACTACACAACGACATCAATAAGTTCCATCCCACCATCAGACTCACCATGGACTACTCTCCAAAATCAGTTGCATTCTTGGACACACTCATCTCCATCAAGGACGGTCACCTCAGCACTTCACTTTACCGCAAGCCCACGGATAGCCTCACAATGCTCCACTTCTCCAGCTTCCACCTTAAACACATTAAAGAAGCTATCCCCGATGGACAAGCCCTCCGTATACACAGGATCTGCTCAGATGAGGAGTAGCGTAACAGACATCTACAGACACTGAAAGATGCCCTCGTACGAACGGGATATGGTGCTCGACTCATCGATCGACAGTTCCAACGTGCCACAGCAAAAAAACGCACTGACCTCCTCAGAAGACAAACACGGAACACATCCGACAGAGTACCCTTCATCGTCCAGTACTTTCCGGAGCGGAGAAACTATGACATCTTCTTCGCAGCCTTCAACATGTCATCGATGAAGATGAACATCTTGCCAAGGTCATCCCCACACCCCCCTACTTGCCTTCAAACAACCGCGCAACCTCAAACAAACCATTGTTTGCAGCAAACTACCCTGCCTTCAGAACAGCGACCACGACACCACACAACCCTGCCATGGCAATCTCTGCAAGACGTGCCAGATCATCAACATGGATACCACCATTACACATGAGAACACCACCCACCAGGTACGCGGTACATACTCGTGTGACTCGGCCAACGTTGTCTACCTCATACGCTGCAGGAAAGGATGTCCCGAAGCGTGGTACATTGGCGAGACCATGCAGACGCTGCGACAAGGAATGAACGGACATCGCGCGACAATCACCAGGCAGGAATGTTCCCTTCCAGTCGGGGAACACTTCAGCAGTCAAGGACATTCAGCCTCTGATCTCCGGGTAAGCATTGTCCAAGGCAGCTTTCAGGACGCGCGACAACACAGAATCGCCGAGCAGAAACTTATAGCCAAGTTCCGCACACATGAGTACGGCCTCAACTGGAACCTGGGATTCATGTCGCATTACAGTCATCCCCCACCACCTGGGCTTGTGAAATCCTACCAACTGTCCTGGCTTGAGACAATTCACACCTCTTTAACCTGGGGTTACCCCTGTCTCTGGATATGTAAACACTTAATTAACTGCAAATGCTCGCATTCTAAGCATTGTCTTGCATCTTTGAATCTGTCTATATATATGCTTCTGGAACATACCTCTTCATTCACCTGGGGAAGGAGCAGTGCTCCGAAAGCTAGTGTTTGAAACAAACCTGTTGGGCTTTAACCTGGTGTTGTAAGACTTCTTACTGTGACAGAAATGAAAAGCGTACAGCAGCTTTTGGCTAAGAGCGCGGGCGAAATGGTCACAGTGCAGCAGGAGAGGGGACACTTTTCCCTGTCTGTTAGTCCATTTTGCAGAAATAGGAACACTAAATCTACCGTTTAATGCATCGTTGTTTCTGTAGGTCAACTGTTTTGCTCAAAATCAACAAGGGGAGGGAGTGCAGAACGCAGAGGAGGTAGTGACCCACTGCAGCCACCGCCGCAAGCAATGAAGCTGCTTCAATAGCATCAGCTGCCCTGGACATGTCAGAAGGGCAGGGTATGCCCAAGCTTGGGTGCAGCAGGGAAGCTACAACTGAGCTGTACCAGCTGGCCATGAACACCTGTAGGGGCGGGCAACCATCTGCCGCGCTCTGGTGCCAATGAAAGTCAGCTGGGCCCTCGGTGTTTGTACTTTCAGCCACTCACACCTGGGGAGTTCAGGAGTTAGCAAGTTTTGCTTCTTGCCCTTCAGACAACAGACACATTTCTGGACAATAAAAGAATGACAGACTGCAAGATATAGTGAAAGCAAAATTGTTCGATTTTGCCAATGCATTTGGCGTATGAGCTTAATATGTTTAGCTGTTGTATTCTTCCCTCGTTTTCTGTGGACCTCTAAATGTTGGTTGCTCATGTGGTCTTGTGGTTGAATGAAAACCATTATTGGGTGACTGCAAACTCAAGTGGCCAGCTTCAGGGGCTGCAGAGAATCTGAATCTATGGCTAACTCTGACACATCAATGTTAAGGAGATTCTTTACGGACTAATTCTTTCAGAGGCAGAATTTACCGTCATTTACTCATGGCCGAGTGATTGGAAAGAGCTGTCACGACATCAATACCAATCAGTAGCTCCTGTCATTATCTCCATAATGCCCACTGACCATGAAACAGAAGGTACCTGATATGGCCTCTGAATTGATTCACCTCCACATGTCAGTGGTGGAGTCCATTTCGATCAGTGTCATGAAGCTTTATGCTCTGATCAATGGTGGCGAGCTTCAGGTTCTTGCTCTATGGACAAAATAATATTACAGCATAAGGAAGAAGTGCAAGAGAAGGCCATATCGCCCCTCGAGTCTGCTTCAACATTCAAGTAAATCATGACTGAACAGCTATATCAACTCCAATTTCTTGCTCGAATCCCCTTTATCCCTTGATTCACTATGTGCCCAAAATCTACTGATCAGAGATGTAAGAAAGCGAGAGGTACAAATTGAGTACATGGCGGCACATATCTATGTAATTATCATCAGAGGAACTAATTTGTATTTGTGTATGATCACGGTGTGTGAAGATGCTGATCGGACAAAGTCTGCACATCACAGGTACTTTCTAACATAGAAGTCCTGTCTTTTTGTTTCACAGTGATATTCTTGTCATATTGCCTTTTCTTTGGGGAACCTATTCCAGGCTTCTCAGCAGAGAGGCCAGGCTGCCTATGGCACCAGCTGCCTCCTTGGAGGCCATCTTTCTGTATCAAACTCTGCTTATGTTAGTCCACGAGAACAGTGTATACTGCGTCCCGAGGCTGGCCGCTAAATTGGTAAGCACTGCTGCCTCACGGCGCTGAGGACCCGGGTTCGATCCCAGCCCCGGGTCACTGTCCGTGTGGAGTTTGCACATTCTCCCCATGTCTGCGTGGGTCTCACCCCCACAACCCAAAGATGTGCAGGGTAGATGGGGTGGCCACGCTAAATTGCTCCTTAATTGGAAAAACATAATTGGGCACTCTAAATTTATAAAAATAAATAAATAAGTAAGTAAAATTGGGCCTATTAAATTTTGCTTTGATCCATCTGTCATGATTGCCAGATAAGAAACCTTTGTGACATTTGTTATTGAATCGCATATGAGAGATGTTACATGAGATAATTCCCTATACCGCAGGAAAGATATTACTGCCATAGAGGGAGTGCAATGAAAGGTTACCAGACTAGTTCCGGGATTGCGGGACTGTCCCATGATCAGAGATTGGGGAAATCCGGTCTCTATTCTCAAGCGTATCGAAGAATGAGTGGTGACCTTATTAAAATCTACAAAATACTTAAAGGGATAGACAGGAGTAGATGTTTCCCCTGGTTGGGGAGTCTCAAACCAGAGGACATCATTTCAAAATAAAGGGGAAGCCACTTAAGACTGATATGAGTAGAAATCCTTTTACTCAGAGGGTTGTGAATCTTTGAAATTCTCTACCCCAAAGGGCTGTGGAAGCTCAGTCATTGAGTGGTGTTTAAAACAGAGATCGACAGCTTTCTAAATGTCAATGATATACTGTGATATGGGAATAGTGTGAGGGGAAAATGGCCTTGGAGTGGATGACCAGCCATGATCATGTTGCATGACGGAGCAGGCTCGATGGGCTGCAAGGTCTTCTGCTCCCTATGTTCCAAAGTTCCTCTCCAATGGCAGCTGCGTTGAGATTGGTTGCTTTTCATAATTCGGGCTTAGAAAAAGACACAGTGAGACAAATCACACGTTTCTAAAGCACACATGCCTGTGATATTTTGTTAGCCGGTCATTAAGTTCATGAATAACAGGCATCTCTCCCATTCTTCTCAAACAGAGGAAAATATAGACCATAATGAAAGAGCAATGAAACTAATGTTCTATTATATGTTTCTTTTCCCAGATAAATTAAACACACTTTCTTCATTCATCGGTCCATTCAAATATTTCAGCCCTGGTTTGGAAAACACTGAAGATGAGGACAATTTGAGTAAGTATCATTCTAGTTTTTGATGAGTAAATCACTGACGCCACTCAATGGAATTAAATCAGAACCATATACACAGACACACCTTTGACAAAATGACCTGCCTGCAAGTCAAATAAATGGGTCATCCTTGTCTTGAAAAAGGCTGAGGGGTGTCACATGAAACACGAAGCAAAGAAGTCCAACTTTCAGCTACATCTGTTTATCTTTTACTTATAAAAGTGTGTAAGATAGGGCAGCACGGTGGCGCAGTGGGTTAGCCCTACAGCCTCATGGCGCCGAGTTCCCAGGTTCGATCCCAGCTCTGGGTCACTGTCCGTCTGGAGTTTGCACATTCTCCCCGTGTTAGCGTGGGTTTTGCCCCCGCAACCCAAAGATGTGCAGGGTAGGTGGATTGGCCACAATAAATTGCCCCTGAATTGGAAAAAATGAATTGGACACTCTAAATTTTTTTTTTTAATGTGTGTAAGATACTCTGTTCAGCTTCACAGCCAAGAGTCATGACAGGCAGAATCGAGCAGTACAGAACTCAGCCATACAATAATGAGAACATCTGGCTGTGAAACCAGAACACTTAGTACTAGTCAACCATATGTTCTAGTTTATGAAAGATAATATAAGCAACTGGCATAGAGCAGCCACAACCCATAAAATGGAAAGTTTAGTACCAGATGAACTAAATAAGAAAATTATTTAAATGTTTTTTACGCCATTACCCGAGTGGCCTAATGGGCAAATACGCCACTTCATGCAACTCAAACAATCCTGTGCTTGTTTGTTTGCCAGTCTGTACTGGGTTAGCTGGAATAACTGGTGATGCCCACAGAATGGAGAGGGCTCCCGTTCCGACCACCATCAGAGGAGACCCACTGCATGAGTCCTCCACTGCCAACGATCACACCGTTCAGGGAAGTAGACAAAGCAGGTTGACTTTGGCAAATTGTTGAAGGCTGTTAGCAACTTTTAAACAGTATCCCAGGAAGAACCAACAGCTGGGGGGGGAGAGAAAATTGAGAAAATATATATGTATAGCATAATATAATTTTAAAAATAGTGTATATGACATTTATCAAGTACAGATTGTTTAGTGTGAGATTTTTATATAATAATCTTTATTGTCACAAGTAGGCTTACATTAACACTGCAATGAAGTTACTGTGAAAAGCTCCTAGTCGCCACATTCCGGCACCTGTTCGGGTACACAGAGGGAGAATTCAGAATGTCAAATTACCTAACAGCTCGTCTTTCAGGACTTCTTGTGGGAGGAAATAGGAGCACCGGAGGAAACCCACGCAGACAGTGACCCAAGTGGCAAATGAACTTGGGACCCTGGCGCTGTGAAGCAACAGTGCTAACTACTGTGCTACCGTGCTGCCCAATTTATGCCATCAATGAGAATTTCTCCACATGATTAGCCTCACTGACTTACTCGCAGGATATATTGTCCCTCACCAGATCTGGCTGATCAAATCCAACATGATTGGGCTTCACTTTTCACTTTTGAAACCAAGCCCTGCCCTGGGAAAGCTATAAACGCGAGCTTTTTTCCATTGCCAATTATTCATCCTAAACCTCTTTCCCTCATCTGCTAACTCATGATGCTCGTTTGGGGAGCCGGTGCAGATATGATGGGCCAAATGGCCTCCTTCTGCACCGTAACAATTCTGTGATTCTTCCAGCCTCACCTCCAACAGTAAAGAAAAGAAGCTGATGAACTCCTTTGTCACTAAAATTAAGACCTTTCCTTCAGTTACCTCTGCTGCTCTGCTCCCTTCGCCTCATTACCAAGCCAAGCCTCCTCATCAGGCTCCACTCTGCCCTAACCTGGAATCTGCATCTCTCACTCTGGTTTCTTTCCCATCATGCCCTCTCTGATGCATCAATGAGATCCACGTGCTCTCTCAAAGCAAATTCCGCGAAACCAAACTCTTCTGCCTCTCCTCTGTTGTCCAGTTTCTTCATTTGAATCCACTCTTAGTTACCTGATCATAACCAGAGCATCCCCAGCAATGGCTACTCACCCTCCTCCTCGCAGCATTCCCGCTGGAGTCCCTCAAAGGCCTATCTTTACCTCCTCCTCTCCCTCATACCTTCTGGTTATTCCATTTGCAGATGGAATCATCTTCCCCATGTTTGCTGATGCCACACAGCTCTTCCTCTTCACTTTACTTCTTTCAGCCCTTCCGCGACTTGCAATGTCAGGCTGCATGTCCACCATTCAGCCTCGGACGAGTTGTGATTTCATCAGTGTAAACGCCAGGAGAGGCGAAGCCATCACCTCCAGTCTGTGCCAAAAAACCCACATCCTTTCCACCAATTCCAGTCTCCTGCCAACCAATTTCTCAGGCTGAACCTTTGCGTCTTATTCAAACAGATCTGAACTTCTGATCCTATGTCCTCTCCAGTGCAAGGACGGCCTCGCTGCACGTCTGACACATTGCCAAATTCTGAGAAGTGCCTGTGGTATTATCATAAATGTAAGAACTGCAAGGGTTAATGAAATGCCTAGAGAAGCCACTAGAGGGAGCTACAGTTCCAAGTATATAAGGCATTGATGCTAAGCTTTGTGGGAGAGTGTGTGCAGGAGTTAGCTCGAGAGCGCGAGATGAACAGATAGTATGAATAAGAGCAGATAATAGTTTATATCAGTACAAAGATTAGTTGTGGATGAGTGTAGCTTAAAGGTTGATAATCAGCTGTATATTCTTTAGGAGTAGGAGTCAAATCCAAATTAGTAGTGTTAATAAATTCATAGCTTTGTTTTAGTTCAAGCTATTTTGTGGTCTTTGTGAACACTATGTTAACGACCCTGAATTAAGCAACACAAAGAACACCACAGTACACAGTGTGAATTTCAACTGGCACAATCATACCTAACAAACCTCAAAGAGCTCTTTGAGGAGTTACCAGGCAGGGTAGATGGAGGAAATGCAGTGGATGTAGTGTAGATTAACATTCAGAAAGCTTTTGACAAGATATCATTTTGGAAATCAACAGAGAAGATTAAGGCTCATTAAATTACAGGGTGGATAGCAAACTGGATTAAACTAGGTGAAAGGGAGAAAACCGAGAGGAGACGTCAATGGCAGTTTTTCCAACAGGTTGAAAGTGTAGTGATGCCCTTCAGGGTATAAGACTTAATGTTCACTGTGTACGTAGGTAATGAGCATATAAATCTAGATTTATCAAAACTTGCAGATGATACGAAAGTGAGATGTATAGTTAATTCTGCAAATGACAGGGAGCTGGAAATGGAGCTTGAAGAAGGTGGAAGAACTTGCTGAAAAGTAGCAGATAGAATTCAGCAATGGTAGGTCTGAGGGGATTAATTTGGTCATGATACTCTGAATAGATGGTGTTGTGGAAGAACAGATGGAGTTTGAGATGTAGGTTCACTGTGGACATAAAGGAAGCACTTCAGGTCCAAAATGCTTTAAAAAAGATTCTAAATTGTAATTTAAATACAAAAGCCAGGAGGTAGTGATGATCCAATATAAACCATACAGCACTGCACTTGACATTAATGGAAGGACAAAGAGCCTGTGGAAGAGTAAGGGATGAATTTTGCTGCAAGCTTCAGGACCCTGTAGTTGAGTTAAAAATGCAGGTGCTAAGCCAGCATGGTAGCACGGTCGTTAGCACAATTGCTTCACAGCTCCAGGGTCCAAGGTTCGATTCCCGGCTTGGGTCACTGTCTGTGCGGAGTCTGCACGTTCTCCCCGTATGTGCGTGGGTTTCCTCCGGGTGCTCCGGTTTCCTCCCACAGTCCAAAGAGGTGCAGGTTAGGTGGATTGGTCATGCTAAAAAATTGCCCTTAGTGTCCAAAATTGCCCTTAGTGTTGGGTTGGGTTACTGGATTATGGGGATAGGGTGGAGGTGTGGGATTGGGTAGGGTGCTCTTTCAAAGAGCTGGTGCAGACTCGATGGGCCGAATGGCCTCCTTCTGCACTGTAAATTCTATGAATAAGCTCTTGCTGGCCGTTGGACCAGTTCAGTGATTTAATCACAGGTAGTCTTTTAACTGGCCACCTGTGGACCGCAGCCATCCAATGAGAGACGCCAGGAGAGATGGATGCTACTGAAGCAGCTCAGGAATCGAGAGACCCGGAGAGTTAAATATAAATTGCACCTCGTACTTCACGAAGGTAGCTGCCCTTATAAAACATCAGCTGCCTCCAGTCAGGTTGGATTTTCATCAGCTAGGAGTAGGAAACATAATGGGCGCGATTCTTCGTTGGCTGATGCCGAAATCATGGAATGCGATTCGGGGGAAAATAGGTTCCGACGCCAAAATTGGGGCGCACGCCGATTTGACGCCAAATCGCAATTCTCCTTCATCTCGACAGCGGCTTCAATGCAGTCCAGAACGCATATACAGCAAACACCATTTGCATATCATTAGCAGGTCTGACACGGTATTCTCAAGGGTCTCCGCATGCTCCGCTTCCGATGGGCCGAGTTCTCAACGGCACGGTTCACTTGTGCTTTTAAAAATCATGAAACCGGCGCATTGGCTGCTGAGGGAGAGAAAGGGGGTACGGAAAGTGTCCAACATCGCCATAGATTGATGACTGTTGTGCCGCTGGCTGGGGGGTTTTGCCAGGACCTGGGAGAGCAGCGGGGAGTGGCCAGGAAGTGGGTTGTGGGGTTGGGGTGGTTGGGGATGGAACACCATTGCTGTAGCCGGCAAGGAAGCCATGCAGCTGCCCACGCCGCTAACAGCCCGCTGTGAACTTATGGCCATGAGTCATATAGGTGTCCCCCCTGCCACTCCCCCACCTTCCAAATGTGTCCTCTGGCCCCAGCCGACCCATCAGCTGTATGGGCACGCTCCAGCACAGCCAGTGCCATTTTGTTGGCTGGGATGAGTGTGTGCGGGGATTGTAATGTGTATATGCGGCTCCAGCTTGTCAGCCTCCCGAGTGTCAATCATAGACCCGGTAAATCCCACACAGTTTTCATTGGAATCGATTGTGTTCCATGTGGCGCCAGTGCTAGCCCCTGTAGCTGAGTCGCTCCAGGTTCGGCTCCAGTTTTTCTGTCGTTAAAGTCCACGAATTCTGCGTTGGCATCAACACTTAGTCTCAGAAACGGAGAATCTCACCCAATGTGTTTGGGAGAGGTAAGTCGCTCTTTGGGAGAGGCGCTCTTTGGGAGAGGTAAGGTACTCTTTAGGATTGTTAAGAGTAGACATTTTTCAAACTGGAGGCCTGTGACCAGCGGTGTGCCTCAGGGATTGGTGCTGTTATATATATTAATGATTTGGGTGAGAATGTAGGAGGCATGGTTAGTAAGTTTGCAGATGACACCAAGATTGGTGGCATAGTGGATAGTGAAGAAGGTTATATAAGATTGCAACAGGATCTTGACCAATTGGGCCAGTGGGCCGATGGATGGCAGATGAAGTTTAATTTGGATAAATGTGAGGTGATGCATTTTGGTCGATCAAATCAGTGCAGGACCTACTCAGTTAATGGTAGGGAGTTGGGGAAAGTTACAGAACAAAGAGATCTAGGGGTACTGGTTCATAGTTCCTTGAAGGTGGAGTTGCAGGTGGACAGGGTGGTGAAGAAGGCATTCAGAATGCTAGGTTTTATTGGTCAGAACATTGAATGTAGGAGTCGGGACGTCTTGTTGAAGTTGTACAAGACATTGGTAAGACCTCACATGGAATACTGTGTTCAGTTCGGTCACCCTATTATAGGAAGGATATTGTTAAACTAGAAAGAGTGCAGAAGAGATTTACGAGGGTGCTACCAGGACTTGATGGTCTGAATTATAAGAAGAGGCTGGATAGGCTGGGACTTTTCCCCTGGAGCGTAGGAGGTGTGAGGGTGATCTTATAGAGATCTTTAAAATAATGAAGAGCATAAATAAGGTAGATAGTCAACATCTTTTCTCAAAGGTAGAGGAGTCTAGAACTAGAGGGAGGAGATACAAAAGAGACTAGAGGGGAAGTTTATTCACACAGAGGGTGATGAGCATCTGGAACGAGCTGCCAGAGGCAGTGGTAGAGGTGGGGACAATTCTTTCCTTTAAAAAAGTTAGACAGTTCCATGTGCAGGGTGGGTATAGAGATATATGGACCAAATGCGGACAAGTGGGACTAGCTTAGTGATAGAAACTGGGCGGCATGGACAAGCTGGGCAGAAGGACCTGTTTCCATGCTGTAAACATCTAAGACTCTATAAATAAATGTGCATAAAAAGCACAGAAGCTCATTGAACTGGCAAAAGTAACCGTCAAACTGTCAAGGTATTTAAAATCCCTGCGCTTCAAAAACTTGGGGAAAAACAGCCAGCAGTGTTTAAAAAACAAGTGCTTGCTATTTCACACTGACTGTTGACATATTTCTGAGTGTTGTCATTAGTAGATTAGTGCTGCATGACTGATTTCGAACCTTCCATTATCACAGTGGGTATCCCTCACTTTACAGTTTGATTGAAAGCTTTATGTGGTTACAAGCTCTTTAAATTGGGACATTGAATGCTAATGCGTGCTTTCATAAGGGATTAAAGGAACTTAAATTTAACGAATGGATTTATATCAATGAGTGTTTTTAAAATAGCAAATTCATCAATAGACACAGAATAATTTTATTTAATCTCAGCATGGGTCCTGAGGTCTTCTCATGGTGGATATAGTCATGATAAGTGAAAGGATAAAGGGTGGTGGTTAGGTGAACTATGGGTTGGCACAGGTTGGCACTAAGTTGGCTCAGGGACTATAAAGAGCCATGGGGAATGGTGGGCATATGTTGACATGGAGGGTATGAGGGGCTATGAGAGGTATATGTTATCATAGAGAGTATGAAGGGTCATGGGGATGTGGGTGGGGGAAAGAGGTAGCATGCGTTGGAATGAATGAGGCATGGAGAGTGTGAGGGGGTGAGGAGCTGTAAGGGGTGAGGACAGGAGGACTGTTTATTTCCTTTTTAAAACACTTTGACACAGCATTGTTGCACCAAGACATACATTCTACCCAGCCCACCTCTGTATCTGGCAACCTCTGTATTCATTCTGGGGTCACTCACCATGGCTCCCATTTTCACCCGCGTCCCGACTTTGCTCTCCTGGCCTGGAGCAGAAATTCAGCCCAGACTGTATTGGAGGAAGGGTCAGTGATTGAGTGTGTATCAAAGGGAAGATTAGTGATACACTGCAGTATTTTTCAAACTTTTTCCCGGGACCCACTTTTAACAACCGGCTGACCTTTGCGACCCCGCTGGCCGACCTTCATGATCCATGCTGGCTGTCCTTGGCAAACCACGGCAGATGTCCTTCGTGACCCACGCCGGCCAACCTTCACAACCTACGCTGACCGACCTTAACAACTCACATCAGCTGACCTTCGCAACACACGCTGGCCAACCTTCATGACCTATATCTTTTCATTTGGAGTCAGCTGTAAGTTAATAACTGACCCTGTGGTCTCAACCTCAAAATGAATTTTTTAACCCACCACTTCTCTTTCAAAATCTGAAACTTCTTTCATTTGCCAGTACTTTTCTGCATAGACACACATGGGCTTTGCATCTTTATTTGCATTGACACAATTGACAAAACCATACGTCAGGAAATCATCTTTATACTGCTTTGTTCCAGAGTTAAGTTTCCTCTGTTCACCAGAGGCCCTGGAGCTCTGTTCAGAGCTAACACCAGTACTGCTCTGTCCTGCCCTGGACTCTCCTGGGCAGCTCTCTCCAGATTCAGATGTGACTCCTGTCCAGTAGGTACCTTGCCTATTTGTATCTCTAGTCATCTCTTCCTTGCAACAAAACTATCCACTTTCACAGTCCCCTTGTCATGCTTGCTCGCAGCTATAAAATGGAAGAAGCTCTACTCTGTGATTTGGCGCCAAAAGGACGTACATAGAGGAAACTTGACATCAAGTGTACATGTAGCATGCGTGACCTCCTCACCGCTGCCCCCTTTGGCCGGAAGACCACACACAACCTCATTTCACATTTAGAAGGTAGCAGCAGCCAGGATTCTCATTACAAATGCCGATAGAGGCCATTGGGTGCTCCTCCCACGATCGGGACCATCGCGGGAACACCACGACCGATTGCTCCGCGACCCTCCCGACTCCTGGTGGGTCGCAACCCGCACTTTGAAAAAGCCTGATATAGACTGTATCAAGAACAAAGAACAAAGAACAAAGAAATGTACAAAATTAAGACCTTTCCTTCAGTTACCTCTGCTGCTCTGCTCCCTTTGCCTCATTACCAAGCCAAGCCTCCTCATCAGGCTCCACTCTGTCCTAACCTGGAATCTGCATCTCTCACTCTGGTTTCTTTCCCATCATGCCCTCTCCGATGCATCAATGAGATCCACGTGCTCTCTCAAAGCTAATTCCGCGAAACCAAACTCTTCTGCCTCTCCTCTGTTGTCCAGTTTCTTCATTTGAATCCAATCTTAGTTACCTGATTATAACCAGAGCATCCCCAGCAATGGCTACTCACCCTCCACAAAGAACAAAGTACAAACAAATGTACAGCACAGGAACAGGCCCTTCGGCCCTCCAAGCCCGTGCCGACCATGCTGCCCGACTAAACTACAATCTTCTACACTTCTTGGGTCCGTATCCCTCTATTCCCACCCTATTCATGTATTTGTCAAGATGCCCCTTAAATGTCACTATCGTCCCTGCTTCCACCACCTCCACCGGTAGCGAGTTCCAGGCACCCACTACCCTTTGTGTAAAAAACTTGCCTCGTACATCTACTCTAAACCTTGCCCCTCTCACCTTAAACCTATGCCCCCTAGTAATTGACCCCTCTACCCCAGGGAAAAGCCTCTGACTATCCACTCTGTCTATGCCCCTCATAATTTTGTAGACCTCTATCAGGTCGCCCCTCAACCTCCTTCGTTCCAGTGAGAACAAGCCGGGTTTATTCAACCGCTCCTCATAGCTAATGCCCTCCATACCAGGCAACATTCTGGTAAATCTCTTCTGCACCCTCTCTAAAGCCTCCACATCCTTCTGGTAGTGTGGTGACCAGAATTGAACACTATACTCCAAGTGTGGCCGAACTAAGGTTCTATACAGCTGCAACATGACTTGCCAATTCTTATACTCAATGCCCCGGCCAATGAAGGCAAGCATGCCGTATGCCTTCTTGACTACCTTCTCCACCTGTGTTGCCCCTTTCAGTGACCTGTGGACCTGTACTCCTAGATCTCTCTGACTTTCAATACTCTTGAGGGTTCTACCATTCACTGTATATTCCCTACCTGCATTAGACCTTCCAAAATGCATTACCTCACATTTGTCCGGATTAATCTCCATCTGCCATCTCTCCGCCCAAGTCTCCAAACAATCTAAATATCTAAATCCTGCTGTATCCTCTGACAGTCCTCATCGCTATCCGCAATTCCACCAACCTTTGTGTCGTCTGCAAACTTACTAATCAGACCAGTTACATTTTCCTCCAAATCATTTATATATACTACAAACAGCAAAGGTCCCAGCACTGATCCCTGTGGAACACCGCTGGTCACAGCCCTCCAATTAGAAAAGCATCCTTCCATTGCTACTCTCTGCCTTCTATGACCTAGCCAGTTCTGTATCCACCTTGCCAGCTCACCCCTGATCCCGTGTGACTTCACCTTTTGTCCTAGTCTACCGTGAGGGACCTTGTCAAAGGACTTACTGAAGTCCATATAGACAACATCCACTGCCCTACCTGCATCAATCATCTTTGTGACCTCCTCGAAAAACTCTATCAAGTTAGTGAGACACGACCTCCCCTTTCTCAAAACCATGCTGCCTCTCACTAATACGTCCATTTGCTTCCAAATGGGAGTAGATCCTGTCTCGAAGAATTCTCTCCAGTAATTTCCCTACCACTGAAGTAAGGCTCACCGGCCTGTAGTTCCCTGGATTATCCTTTCTACCCTTCTTAAACAGAGGAACAACATTGGCTATTCTCCAGTCCTCCGGGATATCACCTGAAGACAGTGAGGATCCAAAGATTTCTGTCATGGCCTCAGCAATTTCCTCTCCAGCCTCCTTCAGTATTCTGGGGTAGATCCCATCAGGCCCTGGGGACTTATCTACCTTAATATTTTTTAAGACGCCCAACATCTCGTCTTTTTGGATCTCAATGTGACCCAGGCTATCTACACACCCTTCTCCAGACTCAACATCTACCAATTCCTTCTCTTTGGTGAATACTGAAGCAAAGTATTCATTTCGTACCTCGCCCATTTCCTCTGGCTCCACACATAGATTCCCTTGCCTATCCTTCAGTGGGCCAACCCTTTCCCTGGCTACCCTCTTGCTTTTTATGTACATGTAAAAAGCCTTGGGATTTTCCCTAACCCTATTTGCCAATGGGTTTTCATGACCCCTTCTAGCCCTCCTGACTCCTTGCTTAAGTTCCTTCCTACTTTTCTTATATTCCACACAGGCTTCGTCTGTTCCCAGCCTTTTAGCCCTGACAAATGCCTCCTTTTACTTTTTGACGAGGCCTACAATATCTCTCGTTATCCAAGGTTCCCGGAAATTGCTGTACTTATCAGAGGGAGGGTTAGTGATATAGAGTACATCAGAGGAGAGCTAATGCTTTAAGATTTATCCAGGGGACATTAATGACATACAGTGTATTAGAAAAGGGAGAGTTAGTGATATACAGTGTATTGAGGGGTGGGATTCATGATATACAGTATATCGGGCGGGGGTTAGAGATATACAGTGTATCAGAAACCCCCCGATACCGGCAGCAGTGGTGGGGCATGGTTGGGGCGGGGGGGGGGCGCGGTGTGTTGTGGTGCTGGGGGGGTTATGTCCCATTGAGATCGGGGCGTCTTTCCGATCTCTGTAGAGCCAGAAGGCAGGCTTTATGAGGCCCAGTCCTGCCAGAGTGATGGCGCAAATCACGTCCACCTGTTTTTTTTTTACAGAGTGTCAGAAGATCTGGAGAGAAAAGCTGGCTATTTCCCTGGGGAGAAACATGCCAGTTATCAGTCAGAACCTGACACTTTGGTGGCACAGTGATTAGCACTGCTGCCTCACAGCATTAGAGACCCGGGTTCAATTCCAACCTTGGGTGGCTGCCTGTGGAGTTTGCAAGTTCTCCCCGGTTTCCTGGCTGATCGGGTTTCCTCCCACAGTCCCAAGATGTGCAGGTTAAGTGGACTGGCCATGCTAAAATTGCCTCTTAGTGTCAAAATGCTAGGTAGGTTTACGGGGTTGCAGGGGTAGGGTGGGGGGAGTAGGCCTAGTTAGAGAGTTCTTTCAGAGGGTCAGTGTAGATTCAATGGGCTGAATGGCCTCCTTCTGCACTGTCGGGATTCTATGACTTTGCCATTTTTTGGGAATGTTTTGGAGGGAGGGTTAGTGATACACAGAGTATCCAAGGGAGAGTGTGTGTTATATTGTGTATTGGAGGCCGGCCAGTGAGATACAGTGTATATGACGGAGGGTTAGTGATACACGGAGTATTAGAGGGAGAGTTAGTGATACACAGTGTATTGGAGGTAGGTCAGTGATATACAATGTATCTGAGGGAGGGTAAGTGATACGCAGTGTATTGGAGGGAGAGTTAGTGATACACAAGGGATTGGAGGTGGGGTCAGTGATATACAGTGTATCCGAGGGAGGGAGGGTGGGAGGAGGGGAGAGTTAGTGATATGCAGTGTATTGGAGGTAGGGTCAGTGATATGCAGTGTATAAGAGGGAGGTTAGTTATACACAGTATATTGGAGGGAGGGTAGTGATATACAGTGTATCTGAGGGAGGGTTACTGATGCACAGTGTATTGGAAGTAGAGTCAATGATACACAGTGTATTGGAGGTCGGGTCAGTGATATACAGTGTATCTGAGGGAGGGTTACTGATGCACAGTGTATTAAGAACATAAGAACATAAGAACTAGGAGCAGGAGTAGGCCATCTGGCCCCTCGAGCCTGCTCCACCATTCAATGAGATCATGGCTGATCTTTTGTGGACTCAGCTCCACTTTCCGGCCCGAACACCATAACCCTTAATCCCTTTATTCTTCAAAAAACTATCTATTTTTATCTTTAAAACATTTAATGAAGGAGCCTCTACTGCTTCACTGGGCAAGGAATTCCATAGATTCACAACCCTTTGGGTGAAGAAGTTCCTCCTAAACTCAGTCCTAAATCTACTTCCCCTTATTTTGAGGCTATGCCCCCTAGTTCTGCTTTCACCCGCCAGTGGAAACAACCTGCCCGCATCTATCCTATCTATTCCCTTCATAACCTTATCTGTATCTATAAGATCCCCCCTCATCCTTCTAAATTCCAACGAGTACAGTCCCAATCTACTCAACCACTCCTCGTAATCCAACCCCTTCAGCTCTGGGATTAACCTAGTGAATCTCCTCTGCACACCCTCCAGTGCCAGTACGTCCTTTCTCAAGTAAGGAGACCAAAACTGAACACAATACTCCAGGTGTGGCCTCACTAACACCTTATACAATTGCAGCAGAACCTCCCTAGTCTTAAACTCCATCCCTCTAGCAATGAAGGACAAAATTCCATTTGCCTTCTTAATCACCTGTTGCACCTGTAAACCAACTTTTTGCGACTCATGCACCAGCACACCCAGGTCTCTCTGCACAGCAGCATGTTTTAATATTTTATCATTTAAATAATAATCCCTTTTGCTGTTATTCCTACCAAAATGGATAACCTCACATTTGTCAACATTGTATTCCATCTGCCAAACGCTAGACCATTCACTTAGCCTATCCAAATCCCTCTGCAGACTTCCAGTATCCTCTGCACTTTTTGCTTTACCACTTATCTCAGTGTCGTCTGCAAACTTGGACACATTGCCCTTGGTCCCCAACTCCAAATCATCTGTGTAAATTGTGAACAGTTGTGGGCCCAACACTGATCCCTGAGGGACACTACTAGCTACTGATTGCCAACCAGAGAAACACCCATTAATCCCCACTCTTTGCTTTCTATTAATTAACCAATCCTCTATCCATGCTACTACTTTCCCCTTAATGCCATGCATCTTTATCTGATGCAACAACCTTTTATGTGGCACCTTGTCAAAGGCTTTCTGGAAATCCAGATATACTACATCCATTGGCTCCCCGTTATCTACCGCACTGTTAATGTCCTCAAAATGACCTGCCCTTTATGAACCCATGCTGCGTCTGCCCAATGGGACAATTTCCATCCAGATGCCTCGCTATTTCTTCCTTGATGATCGATTCCAGCATCTTCCCTACTACCGAAGTTAAGCTCACTGGCCTATAATTACCCGCTTTCTGCCTACCTCCTTTTTTAAACAGTGGTGTCACGTTTGCTAATTTCCAATCCGCCGGGACCACCCCAGAGTCTAGTGAATTTTGGTACATTATCACTAGTGCATTTGGAATTTCCCTAGCCATCTCTTTTAGCACTCTGGGATGCATTCCATCAGGTCCAGGAGACTTGTCTACCTTTAGCCCCATTAGCTTGCCCATCACTACCTCCTTGGTGATAACAATCCTCTCAAGGTCCTCACCTGTCATAGCCTCATTTCCATCAGTCACTGGCATGTTATTTGTGTCTTCCACTGTGAAGACAATTCTATTGGAAGTAGATTCAGTGATACACAGTGTATTGGAGGTCGGGTCAGTGATATACAGTGTATCTGAGGGAGGGTTACTGATGCACAGTGTATTGGAAGTAGATTCAGTGATACACAGTGTATTGGAGGTCGGGTCAGTGATATACAGTGTATCTGAGGGAGGGTTACTGATGCACAGTGTATTGGAAGTAGAGTCAATGATACACAGTGTATTGGAGGTAGGGTCAGTGATATACAGTGTATCTGAGGGAGGGAGGGTGGGCGTAAGGGCGGGTTACTGATATACAGTGTATAGGATGGAGGGTTAGTGATACACAGTGTATTTCAGGGAGCGTCAGTGATACAAAGTGTATCGGAGGATGGGTCAGTGATATACAAAGGGCTGGATTCTCCGATCAACGGCGCCAAAAACGCGTTCGGCGATTGGCCGGCGAATCCATTTTTCGCCGAAATTGGGGGCAGCGCCGTTTTTCCGATACTCGAGGAGTACTCTGCACACCGTTGGGATGGCCTCAGGACGTCACCTGAGGCCTTTCCCCAATGGTCCGCCTCCAATGGGCCGACTTCCCGACGGTGTGGGACACGTGTCCTCTCACTTTTCGGAAACCTCGCTTGGTGGCTGCGGACTGTGCCCAGCGGCGCCACAGTCGGGGGGGGGGGGGGGGGGGGGATGGGATCCGTTCCACTGGCAGGGGGGCAGTTTTTGGCAGGCCCGCGCACGGCCAGCACCATGTTGTACGGCGCGGCCGTCGCAGGACGCCACCGTGCGCATGCGTGCCCACGGACCCAGCCATTCTGCATCAGGAGGCTTTACGTGGCGTGGCTGCTAGCCCCCTAATGGGAGGAGCATCAGTGCGGGGGTGGTGCTGACTTTTTGGTCGGAGGATCAGATGGATCCTGCAGACATAGCCGCAGAATCGGAGAATCCAGCCCAGTTGTATCCGAGGGAGGGTTAGGGATACACAATATATTTGAGGGGGTGTCGGTGATATTGGGGGGAGGGTCAGTGAAATACAGTATATTTGAGGGAGGTTTAGTGATACACAGAGTAACGGGGGCGGGGGGGGGCTGTTAATGATACACGGTATGTCTGATGGAGGCTCTGTGGTAATGTGATAGAGGGAAGGTTAGTGATAGTGTAATCGAGGGAGGGTATAGTGATTGTGTATCGGAAGCGGGTTCATGGTACAAATAGATCCATATACTTACTTCTCAACTGTTGTATATACGCAACAAACTGAAAAATGAATACATAAAAATATTGAACAATATAAATATCAATGTGATGGCAAGAGATATTTAAGCGTGGAAAATGTAAGTTATTACAAATTCAATGAAGGAAAAGAACACTTTTAATTTAATACAGCCAGTTGCCCAGCAACGAGGTTCTTCACCTTGGTTGGAAATAAAAGCACTTTCCAAAAAACATCCTCCCGGCTTCTTTTTAATTTCTAGCAGTCCCTGTGTTTGCCTTCTGATAAGAAGATAGACAATAGCAAAGCACGACCAGGAAACCAAGGAGCTAAATACTGCGGATGCTGGAAATCTGAAATAAAAACAGGAAAAGCTGGAAATACTCAGCAGGTCTGGCAACAGTTGTGGAAGTAGAAAAGACAGTTGACATTTGAGGTGGTGATCTTTTGTCAGAACTGGGTGAAGTTACATTATTTTTATTTCATGCATCATTGGGGGGAGTACGTGAGTGGAGAGGCCATTCATCAGATGAGATCTGGTGCTCAGGGTCACACACCCGAATGCTATGCCCTTTCTGGCATCTCGGTAGAAAGTGTGTAAGACTTGGCTGAGAATAGCTTGTCAAAGTACAATCGGAAAAGGGAACAGAACAGTATTGCTGTCATGTTATTGATCTTTCTCAGAGCATTTTAAAATATTTAAAGATTAGGGCAGCACGGTAGCACAGTGGTTTGCACAGTTGCTTCACAGCTCCAGGGTCCTAGGCTCAATTCCCAGCTTGGGTGACTGTCTGTGTGGAGTCTGCACTTTCTCCCCGTGTTTGCATAGGTTTCCTCCGGGTGCTCCGGTTTCCTCCCACAGTCCAAAGATGTGCAGGTTAGGTGGATTTGCCATGCTAAATTGCCCTTAATGTCCAAAAAATGTTATAGGGATAGGGTCGAGGTGTGGGGATAGGGTGGAGGTGTGGGCTTAGATAGGGTGCTCTTTCCAAGGGCCGGTGCAGACCCGATGGGCTGAATAGCCTCCTTCTGCACTGTAAATTCTATGATTCTATGATTAGGCTGGAGGGATCAAAGTTGATTGTTTCCAATAGTTGAGGAGGAAGGGTGAAGGACTATAGGAGTTAATTTGTTTTTTAATGTATTCATTCATGGCCTCTAAGCACCATTGGCAAGATCAACCCCTGTTGCCCATCCCTAATTACACTTGAGAAAGTGGTGGTGAGCCACTGTCTTGTGTAGTCCAAGTTGGTGCTGTCTTGATATGTATATTGACTGGGATGTAAAGAGTTAACAAGTTAATGATAATGATTCTTACCACTAGAGGGAACCACAGAACAGTCATATATATATATCATGAGACTTCTGGGATTCTGGGTAGAAGATGGTTAGACATGAGGAAGATCAGTTGTGTATTTGAGAACTCTGTAGTTAGAGATAGCATAGTTTAATATAGTAATCTTGTACTTTAGGAATATGTACGAATCTTATTTAGCAGTGTTAATAAATTAGTTTTGTTCGTTTTGTTCTTTGTTCAACACTACGCATCCATGCCGTCCAGGTAAAGCAAAACAGAGAACAACACATGCTACCAGGAGTGGAAATACTAAGGTACTAGGTTAACACATGGTACCAAAGAGTGGAAATATTAAGGTACCACGTTCAACACATGGTAGAATAGTCAGGTTTAGGCAGGAAGAAAAAATCTCAGTTCGAAGTAGGAAAAAAAGACTTGTGGTAAAATATTCTAAACCAGACTCCAGCAGCAACAACCAGCAGCATCGAAAAAGAAATACCCAGTCAAAAGTTCATGGAGGGTCTGCAGACTCCCAAGTCATTCAGGACATCAGGTACAGTAGACGTGAACTGGAAATTTTTCAAACAAGAGTTTGAACAGTACCTCTCAGCCTTAAACCTCAAAGTGGTCAGTGAGAAGTGAAAGATTGAGCTGTTACTAAATTTTGCTGGACCACGGGCGATAGAACTGTATTACTCATTCCACTTTGAGAATGAATTTGAGAAAAATAAGTTTAATGTGGTAATTGAAAAATTTGATAGCTATTGTGAGCTTAAAAGAAACGAAAAGCTGCATGAACGACTGCAAAGGCAACAAAAAGTAATGCTGGAAGATCCTAGCAATATATCCCATGAGAGCAAAGTAATTAAAAATAAATGTTCCGAAAAATTCTCTGGGGAAAGTGGCGCGCAAATCCACATTGGGGCTGACTCTGTTGAAGCTATGGTGCAGCTAAAATATTAACGTGCTACAGAAGGCCGGTTTGCACAAGCTCATCTGAATAAAAGTGCGCTTTGGAAGACAGACATTTCGCACATGCGCAGTTGAAAAAAAAACGCGATCCCGAAGTTGACCGTTCTGCGCATGCGCACGACAGTGTTACGCATGTGGACTTGAAAAAAGAGTGCACTCCGGACAACGACCAATTTGCACATGCGCATGAGAGGTTTGCGCCTCTTGTCACGAGCGTGATGGCACGTGGACGCTGTGGCATCGACCACTTAAAGAAAAAATGCCTGCCATTCAGAAAAAGATGTTTAAACTGCAGCAGACTGAACCATTTTGCCTCGCAATGCAGAACGGGGATGGAATTTAAACCATAAGCTGAACATGACGTTTGCAGCATTGAGCAAGCAGTTTTCAGCATGAAACAAGAAGAACATTTTCACAAATCTAAAAATAAAGAGGATAAACTCAACATCCCAGAAGATGAAATAGATTTGGAAGATTTATTCTATCTGGGTATAATTGAAAGTGTAGACAAAGCTACACAGTAAATTTCAAAAGCTGAAAAAACAAACCCAATCACATTGTTCCAAATCTCGATGAATGGTCGATTCCAGTGATGCTGAATGCCATATTAATCAAATTGAAGCTTGTCACCGGAACAAGTGACAATTTTCTTAGCCTCTCCGATTTGAACCGCCTGAGAGTTCCGACAACAGTTTTTTGACTGACCGAAAGGGCTGATAGCCTACAGTGGGAATGCGATTGAAACGCTAAGGGTATATGACCGAGAAGTATGAGTGCACAATCAAAGCCACATCGTGCAATTCGCCATTGTGGACACAAAGCGAGACTCCATATTGGGAGCGAATGCGTGTGAAGCCCTGAACCTCGTGAAACGACTGTACGTTCCAGACAGCATGCAGACAGAGGATCATTGTAACAGGCCACAAGATATGATGTGGTAATCATCCGATGAGGACAGTAAGGAAACAGATGAGGAGCCTGAAGAAGAACACGATGAAGGTCTATCTAGTTTATTTGTAACTAGTGGCGAAGTGATCACAAGTACCATACAAGTTGTGCAGGACAACGGCGAGACTGACAAATCTCAGCTGGATTGTACAGAGGCTGACAATAAGAGTTCAACAGTGAACAGATCAAGTGAGAGCACATCAATTGTGAACAGCCAACAAGAAAATGACATCTTGGAGAAGTTGACTCCAGATGAGAAGCACAAAGAGCTCAAAGATACATCAGATGATCCAAAGGGAACTGATTTCAAAAAGTTCAAAGCTCCATCAGATAATCCAATGGGAACTGATAGTAAAAAGTTCAAAAATGAATCAGATAAGCCAAAATGAACTGATCTTGAGAACGCAAAGAGTAACTGCAGAACAACTGAATTTAAACGAAGGTATGACTTTGAAACCAAAGGACAACTAGCCAATGCATTGCAATTCAATTGAAACAATGTGTTAGGATTTGCAGTCACACTTGACAAACCAGACAGTATGGAATGCAATCCAGATGGCAACCGAGCAATGGACTGCAGGACAGTATGTGAAAAACATCTAACATTCGAGATAAAACAGACAGATGCGTGTATAGAACATAGAACATAGAACATAGAACGATACAACGCAGTACAGGCCCTACGGCCCATGATGTTGCACCAAAACAAAAGCCATCTAACCTACACTATGCCATTATCATCCATATGTTTATCCAATAAACTTTTAAATGCCCTCAATGTTGGCGAGTTCACTACTGTTGCAGGTAGGGCATTCCACGGCCTCACCACTCTTTGCATAAAGAACCTACCTCTGACCTCTGTCCTATATCTATTACCCCTCAGTTTAAAGCTATGTCCCCTCGTGCCAGCCATTTCCATCCGCGGGAGAAGGCTCACACTGTCCACCCTATCTAACCCCTGATCATTTTGTATGCCTCTATTAAGTCTCCTCTTAACCTTCTTCTCTCTAACAAAAAGAACCTCAAGTCCATCAGCCTTTCCTCATAAGATTTTCCCTCCATACCCGGCAACATCCTGGTAAATCTCCTCTGCATCCTCTCCAAAGCCTCCACGTCCTTCCTATAATGCGGTGACCAGAACTGTACGCAATACTCCAAATGCGGCCGTACCAGAGTTTTGTACAGCTGCAACATGACCTCATGACTCTGGAACTCAATCCCTCTACCAATAAAGGCCAACACTCCATAGGCCTTCTTCACAACCCTATCAACCTGGGTGGCAACTTTCAGGGATCTATGTACATGGACACCTAGATCCCTCTGCTCATCCACACTTCCAAGAACTTTACCATTAGCCAAATATTCTGCATTCCTGTTATTCCTTCCAAAGTGAATCACTTCACACTTCTCTACATTAAACTCCATTTGCCACCTCTCAGCCCAGCTCTGCAGCTTATCTATGTCCCTCTGTAACCTGCTACATCCTTCCGCACTGTCGACAACACCACCGACTTTAGTGTCGTCTGCAAATTTACTCACCCACCCTTCTGCGCCCTCCTCTAGGTCATTGATAAAAATGACAAACAGCAACGGCCCCAGGACAGATCCTTGTGGTACGCCACTTGTAACTGAACTCCATTCTGAACATTTCCCATCAACCACCACCCTCTGTCTTCTTTCAGCTAGCCAATTTCTGATCCATATCTCTAAATCACTCTCAATCCCCAGCCTCCGTATTTTCTGCAATAGCCTACCGTGGGGAACCTTATCAAACGCTTTACTGAAATCCATATACACCACATCAACTGCTCTACCCTCGTCTACCTGTTCAGTCACCTTCTCAAAGAACTCGATAAGGTTTGTGAGGCATGACCTACCCTTCACAAAGCCATGCTGACTATCCCTGATCATATTATTCCTATCTAGATGATTATAAATCTTGTCTCTTATAATCCCCTCCAAGACTTTACCCACAACAGACGTGAGGCTCACCGGTCTATAGTTGCCGGGGTTGTCTCTACTCCCCTTCTTGAACAAAGGGACCACATTTGCTATCCTCCAGTCCTCTGGCACTATTCCTGTAGCCAATGATGACATAAAAATCAAAGCCAAAGGTCCAGAAATCTCTTCCCTGGCTTCCCAGAGAATCCTAGGATAAATCCCATCAGGCCCCGGGGACTTATCTATTTTCAGCCTGTCCAGAATTGCCAACACCTCTTCCCTACTTACCTCAATGCCATTTATTCTAATAGCCTGGGTCTCAGCATTCTCCTCCACAACATTATCTTTTTCCTGAGTGAATACTGACGAAAAATATTCATTTAGTACCTCGCCTATCTCTTCAGACCCCACACACAACTTCCCATCCCTGTCCTTGACTGGCCCTACTCTTACCCTAGTCATTCTTTTATTCCTGACATACCTATCGAAAGCTTTTGGGTTTTCCTTGATCCTACCTGCCAAATACTTCTCATGTCCCCTCCTTGCTCGTCTTAGCTCTCTCTTTAGATCCTTCTTCGCTACCTTGTAACTATCCATCGCCACAACTGAAACTTCACACCTCATCTTCACATAGGCCTCCTTCTTCCTCTTAACAAGAGATTCCACTTCTTTGGTAAACCACGGTTCCCTCACTCGATGCCTTCCACCCTGCCTGACCGGTACGTACTTATCAAGAACACGCAGTAGCTGTTCCTTGAACAACCTCCACTTATCCAGTGTGCCCAACACTTGCAGCCTTCTTCTCCAACCTATCCCCCCCAAGTCATGTCTAATGGCATCATAATTGCCCTTCCCCCAGCTATAACTCTTGCCCTGCGGTGTATACTTATCCCTTTCCATCACTAACGTAAACGTCACCGAATTGTGGTCACTGTCCCCAAAGTGCTCTCCTACCTCCAAATCTAACACCTGGCCTGGTTCATTACCCAAAACAAAATCCAAAGTGGCCTCGCCTCTTGTTGGCCTGTCAACATATTGTGTCAGGAAACCCTCCTGCACACATTGTACAAAAAACGACCCATCTAATGTACTCAAACTGTATCTTTTCCAGTCAATATTTGGAAAGTTAAAGTCTCCCATAATAACTACCCTGTTACTTTCGCTCTTATCCAGAATCATCTTCGCCATCCTTTCCTCTCCATCCCTAGAACTATTTGGAGGCCTATAGAAAACTCCCAACAGGGTGACCTCTCCTTTCCTGTTTTTAACCTCAGCCCATACTACCTCGGAAGAAGAGTCCCCATCTAGCATCCTCTCCGCCACCGTAATACTGTTCTTGACTAGCAGCGCCACACCTCCCCCTCTTTTGCCTCCTTCTCTGAGCTTACTAAAACACCTAAACCCCGGAACCTGCAACATCCATTCCTGTCCCTGCTCTATCCATGTCTCCGAAATGGCCACAACATCGAAGTCCCAGGTACCAACCCATGCTGCCAGTTCCCCTACCTTATTTTGTATACTCCTAGCATTGAAGTAGACACACTTCAAACCACCTACCTGAACACTGGCCCCCTCCTGCGAAGTCAAATCTGTGCTCCTGACCTCTATACTCTCATTCTCCCATACTCTAAAACTACAATCCAGGTTCCCATGCCCCTGCTGCATTAGTTTAAACCCCCCCAAAGAGCACTAACAAATCTCCCCCCCAGGATATTTGTGCCCCTCAGGTTCAGATGTAGACCATCCTGTCTGTAGAGGTCCCACCTTCCCCAGAAAGAGCCCCAGTTATCCAGAAATCTGAATCCCTCCCGCCTGCACCATCCCTGTAGCCACGTGTTTAATTGCTCTCTCTCCCTATTCCTCATCTCATTATCATGTGGCACGGGCAACAACCCAGAGATAACAACTCTGTTTGTTCTCGTTCTGAGCTTCCATCCTAGCTCCCTGAAAGCCTGCCTGACATCCTTGTCCCCTTTCCTACCTATGTCGTTAGTGCCAATGTGGACCACGACTTGGGGCTGCTCCCTCTCCCCCTTAAGGACCCGGAAAACACGATCCGAGACATCACGTACCCTTGCACCTGGGAGGCAACATACCAAATGTGAGTCTCTCTCGCTCCCACAAAATTTCCTATCTGTGCCCCTGACTATCGAGTCCCCAATTACTAATGCTCTGCTCCTCTCCCCCCTTCCCTTCTGAGCAACAGGGACAGACTCCGTGCCAGAGGCCCGTACCCCATGGCTTACCCCTGGTAAGTCCCCCCCCCCACAAGTATCCAAAGCGGTATACTTGTTACTCAGGGGAACGACCGCAGGGGATCCCTGCACTGACTGCTTCTTACCAGTCCCTCGTACAGTTACCCATCTATCTCCAGTCTTTGGTGTAACTAATTCCCTGAAGCTGCTATCTATGACCCCCTCTGCCTCCCGAATGATCCGAAGTTCATCCAACTCCAGCTCCAGTTCCCTAACTCGGTCTTGGAGGAGCTGGAGATGGCTGCACTTCCTGCAGGTAAAATCAGCAGGGACACTAATGGCATCCCTCACCTCAAAAATCCTGCAGGAGGAACATTGCACTCCCTTCCCTGCCATCCCTCTAACTTCCAACCAAGATCTGGTTAATAAATAAAAAAATTTTAAAAAAGAAAAAATAATAATATAAATTGGCACTTACCTCACACCAATGGGTTTTATTATTAGGTTAGAGGAGGAGGGCGGGTGGGAGACACTACACGTGTAGTGTCTCGGGTTTCCTCTCCACCAGAATTTATTTGGGGGGGGGGGGGAACCTTCCCAGAAGTCCGCGGGTCGAACTTCCGATTCCCGCCTTAAAAAGTAAAATAAAAAATAAAACAGAAAAGAAGAACAGAAACGGGACCAGGTAAGTGTTTTAAACTCAAATACTCACCTCCCAGAAGGCCCCTGCACGCCGCTCCCGCCGAAATTCAAAGTGCTGCTCCTGCAAGGTAAGTGATTTTTAAATTTTTTTTATAGATCATACCAGGTTCACACGTGATGGCACAAATGCCAGGAAGAAAAGGACATTATTTAGAAAGAAAAAATGTCATTCCAACAGTCTAGGAGAGTTGGTCCTTGCTAAAAAACAGAAAGCCAACCGTTTTTTAGAGCAAAGGAGACACAAAATCGACACCACAAGCAAAAGAAGAACGAAATATCAGGCAACAAAACTGATTCAACCAGTCGAACACCTGATCGATTGAACTGATGGCTTGTTAGTTATGTACCACACTACCACAGAGAAGACTGAGGACAGACACAATTTGTGGACTGTAAAAAAAGTTTTTAAAAATTGTTAATTACTGTACAATATCAGTAACCAATTATATGTAAAGAACATACAATGCTCTTACTACATGTTTGTAGAAACATATATTCACCAAACATGTTTTTTTAAAAAGGGGGATGTCATGATATGTATATTGACTGGGATGTAAAGAGTTAACAAGTTAATGATAATGCTTCTTAACAATAGGGGGAACCACAGAACAGTCATATATATATATCATGTGACTTATGGGATTCTGGGTCGAAGATGGTTAGGCATGATGGGGGATCAGTTGTGTATTTGAGAGTTCTGTAGTTAGAGATAGCATAATTTAATATAGTACTTGTACTTCAGGAATATGTACAAATCTTATTTAGTAGAGTTAATAAATAAGTTTTGTTCGTTAACAAAGCTTGTTGTTCTTTGTTCAACAATACACATCCAAGCCATCCAGGTAAAGCAAAACAGAGAACATCACAGATACGTCCACCATGCGGTTGATGGGAGGGAATTTGTTTTTTTGACCCAGTAACAGTGAAGGAATGATAGTATAGTTCCATGTCAGGATGGTGTGTGGCTTGGAAGAGAACTTGTACCATAGAAGTACCATACAATCTCTACAGTGCAGAAGGAGTCCATTTGGCTGATCGAGCCTGCACTGACCGTCTGAAAGAGCACACCACCCAGGCCCACTCCACCGCCCCAGATAACCTATGCATCTTTGGACACTAAGGGGCAATTTAGCATGACCAATGAACCTAACCTGCACTACTTTGGGTTGTGGGAGGAAACTGGAGCAACCGGACATGGGGATAAGGTGCAAACTCCGCACAGATAGCCAAGGTCGGAATTGAGCCCAGGTCCCTGGCACTGTGAGACAGCAGTGCTAACCACTGTGCAAATATACCACCCTGCATGTGGTGGTGTTCCCATGTATCTACCATCTTGCTCTTCTAGGCGGCAGAGGTCATCTGTTTGGGAGATGCTGTCAATGGAGACTTGACAAGTTGTTGCTGTGTATCTGGTAGATGCTATGCATTGCAGATAAAATAGGGTGGCAGTGGAAGGAGTGAATATTTAAGGTGGCAGATGAGGTGCCAATCACGTGGGCTGAATGACATCGAGCTTCTTGAGTGTTTTTGGCATTGCACTCATCAAGGCAAGTGGAGAGTATTCCAGCCCACTCCTGACTTACACTTTCCCGAAGGTGGATGGATTTTGGGAAGCAGGAGGTGAGTTACTTGCCGCAAAATTCTCAGCCTCTAACCTGCTCTTGAAACCATAATATTTATAGACAGTATTTCTATATTAGGGCAGAGAGTGAAAATGTCACTGGACTAGTAGTCAAGAGGCCCAGGCTGATGCTCTGGGGACACATTCAAATAAATTGGAATATAACGCTACTCTCAGTAATGGTGGCAATGACACTACCATCACAAGTTATAAAAACCTAACTGGCTCATTAATGTCCTTTAGGGAGGGAAATCTGTCCTTACCGGTTCTAGTCGACATGTGACTCCAGATGCATTGTAATGCAGAGCATTGTGGCCAGCAAGCCACGAGGTTCAAGGGCAACTAGGAAACTAGCTATACCAACATCCCATCAAAGAATAAAGAAATATGGTTGATCCAGTTAAATTTCTGGTTAATGGTTGTCTTGTTATGCTCTAGGCGTAGCACAAGCGGCTTCCTTGTGGTGCACTTGACAAAGGAAGGTTCAGTCGTGGAGATAACTTCAACACGTTTATTAAACTATTTACACTTCTATTACTCGGGTTTGACACTACTGCTAATCCTACTATAGCTACTCAGACTGACTAACCAGCTGCTGCAATCCACGTGGTGGGTGTAATATTGAATCAACCCTGTGTCTCTACTCACTGACTGTCTCCACTGGAAAGAGGCAGATCATGTGTGTGGTGCCCTTTATTTATGGGTTGGTGTAATGCCCTCCTGTGGTCGTGTCACCTCTGTGTGTATCGTGAATGCCCATTGGTCGTGTCCTATCTAACTGTTCTATTGGTTGAGTGTCTGTGTGTCATGTCTCTGGTGCTCCCTCTAGTGTCTAGCTAGCCTACATGTATTTACATTAACCCCTTGTGTATTTACAGTGATGCATATCACCACAATGGTAACCCCAATGGGTGATTCAGCAATGTTAATGTCTTTGAACATCAAGGGGAGATGGGTAGGTTTTCTCTGGTTGAAGATGGCCATTGCCTGGCACTTGTGTGGCACAACAGCACAATAATAATCTTTGTTATTGTCACAAGTAGGCTGACATTAACACTGCAATGAAGTTACCACATTCCGGCGCCTGTTCGGGTACACACAGGAAGAATTCAGAATGTCCAATTCACCTAACAGCGCATCTTTTGGGACTCGTGGGAGGAAACCAGAGCACCTGGAGGAAACCCACGCAGACGCAGGGAGAACGTGCAGACTCCACACAGACAGTGACCCAAGCTGGGAATTGAACCTGGGACCCTGGAGCTGTGAAGCAACAGTGCTAACCGCTGTGCTACCATGTCGCTCATAACAGTACCCGAACAGTTGCAAATTGTATTGAACCTTTTCAATCAGCAGCGAACATCCCCATTCTGACCTTGTGATGGAGGGAATGGCATTGATGAAACAGCTGAAGATGGTTGGGCCTAGCACAGGGAACAAGAGGAACATCTTTAGAAACAGTCATAGAAACATGCATGCATAGAAAATAGGCTGTGTTCATCAGCTCCACCCTCCATCCCTCCGCCAAATCTCCCCTCTCTCCACATTTCCCTCTGTCCCCTGATCCCCCTGCCCTACATTACCAACTTTCCCCCCATTACCCAGAGCCCCCCGCTATTACACCACTCCCTCCCCGATCACCCTCGTCCCCCCTCCGAAGGTCTGTGTAACATCACTCCAGGGTGATGGGCCTGTGCTGGCACTGTCAGCGGCTCACCATGCAAGGCAGGAAAGTGGTGATAACTCACTGTGAGGAAAGCTCTGGTGCTCCTCAGTTTCTGCAAATGTCTGACTCCTGTCTTTCAGCTGACAGCATGCTCACACCCATCCTCTGAACGGGATCTGTATCGGGGGCTTTAGATCCTGGCCCATTGTGCCCGGGGGCGTGGGGGGGTCTGCCCGCCGCCCTTGAGATGTGCCGGTGTCAGAAGTAGGGTGGGGGGGATTCGGAGAACTGGAGACCGCCGTCAACTCCTTGGTGGCCTCCAGCACTCACTCCTCCATGCCCTGGGGGATTCCATAGGATGGAGGGTAGTTGGTGTCACCTGGTGTTGCCAATCCTGGAGGCTCCAGTTGTCTGCACCATGGTGCTGACGCCCTCAGTGATGATCTGCAATAACTTGTATTATGGGCCAGGGTTTAGAGAACACCAAAGCATATTATGGAGTTCACCTGAACCACAACTTTTAGTAGATTTTGGTTATGGAGAGCACAAGGGCCCACTTTACAGGTGTGATGCAACAGAGAACTAAAAGTATTTTTAAACAAAAACAATGTTTATTCCATGAACCAGTTAACATTTTATAAACACACAGTAAACAGTTTATCAACTACCAACACACGTAATCCCCCAAAAGATACCATACTCAATAGATAACCCTTAATAACTTTCCAAACAACATCCATCAGTCAAAAAACCTTTTTAACAAAGACAGTAGGTTTGCATTCCTTACAGAAACAGGTATTACTTTGAAATTATCAAGTGATCTGGAGATTTGCTTTAGATTGCAGAGAGAGAGATCAATACACATCTGCTTGCTTTGAATACAGCTCTCCAACTGAAAACGAAACTAAGACAGACTGCAGCTCCCAGCTCAAAATGAAAGTAAAAGACAGAATCACATTCCAGCTCCACTCACACAATGACAGTATTGCAGCTATTTGATAAACACCCATTTCTTAAAGATACACTCCCATGACACTTGGCCATGCTCTGTAGTGCCTCGGCAATGTCCAGCTGCATCTGGGACATGTCCCTCAGTGATTGGGATATAATGTCGAGACCCTCAGCTCATGGTCGCCACAGGCTGAGCCTTGGATGCCACCACTCAAGGAACGGATATCGTGCTCCAGGTTTTCCACTGAGCTCGCCACCCAAACAATATTGGTCTCGGTGCCACACATTGTCGGCACGATCTGCTGTGCCTGCAGCCTTTGGGTCTCCTCCAATCGGCCTTGCAATCACTGGAATCTCACTGACACCCCCTCCTGAATCACATGGCTGTGTCCTATCACCTGCATCAGCTCTGGGAGAACCTTGTCCAGAGGCTCAGCATCTGGCTGGGATCCAGCTGTGTCCTTGCAGTTGGAGCAGACCTCCAACTGCTGTCACCCTTGAATGTTCCTGCTTCCAGCAGATGTGCATCAGCAATTGTGTGGTGCTCACCAGATTGTGCCCCAGAAACCTGTCCACTAATATTGACCACCGAGATGTGTGCCTCTGCACTGATGCAAGGTTTGGGTGATATCCCTGATGCCTCGCCGGTGGTCTCCACAGAGCTCCCCTCTGAGGTGGTCTCTTGGGTGGTGGGGGGGGATTGACTCTGAATAGCCCAGCCCCATCAGATGGAAATCTTGCGAGACAATGGACAGGTGGTCAGTGAGAGGGAAGGATCATTTTGTCTGACATGAGCAACTCACTTGAGACAGGCCATCTGGGTGAAGGGGCATTGGATCCTCACCTTTCTGGAGCAGGTCACTCTCACTGTCGCTGATGTTTTGTTATGCTCTTGTCGTAGCATAAGCTGCTTCCTTGATGTGCACTCCGACAAAGGAAGGTTCAGACTTGGAGATAGCTTTAACACGTTTATTAAACTATTAACAATTCTCCTACTTGGATTTGACGCTACTGTTAATCCTGTTATAGCTACTCAGACTGACAAACCAGTCTGCTACAATCCATGTGGTGGGAGTGATGTTCAATCAACCCTGTGTCTGTACTCACTGAGTGTCTCCACTGGAAAGAGGAAGATCATGTGTGTTGTGTCCTTTTATGTGGGTTGGTGTAATGCCCTCCTATGGTAGTGTCACCTCTATGTGTATCGTGAATGCCCATTGGTCGTGTCCTATCTTACTGACCTATTGGTTGACTGTCTGTGTGTCATGTCTCTGGTGCTCCCTCTAGTGTCTAGCTAGGTGTAGTGTATGTACATTAACCCTTTGTGTACTTACAGTGATGTATATCACCACATCCCCCCTTTTTTCATGTTACATATTTTCTGTACAGTGTTAAAGAACATTGAACAAACTAGGTAGATGAGTGGTACTCTATACAAGTTATGATAACAGCGATCATTAAACAATAAGTCCAAATCATATGCATGAGTCCAAAGGTCATTAATTATTATGGTCGAGTGGCTTTCTTGTTTGGTTGGTGAGTTGGTGATGTTGATGGTGGCATTGCATTGTAAACGCCATCAGTGTCCCTGTGCTGAAGGAACCAAGAAGTGGTCAAATCACTACGTTGTCGGATTTGGACTCTTTTTTCTTTCGATGCTTGTGGTGGTAATTCTTGATGGCATCTGTCCTGAAAGCCATGTTGCCCGTTGGTAGTGCAGCAAACGTGAATTGGTAAGATGCATCGTCCTGCCATGGCATGTCATTGTACTGAGCTGAGCAGTAACAGTGTCCCTCATGGGCAGAGTTGTACCATGTCATACCAGTCGTAGTTCCATTGGTGTTGTTTTTGTCGTGCTTGTTGTCCTTTGGTACGCTCCTTGCTATTGTCTTTGATGTTGTTATTGTGTTGGTTGGTTTTGTTGTCGTGTTTGCTGCGCTCAAGGACCACACTCTGTGTATAATACGAGTCCTTATCACAGTTACTCGTGTCAGCGTCATTTGTGGCATCTGCTGCTTCCTTGAGCGTGCCGTCACTGAGTTTGCGGCGCTCCCCGCCTGGAGTCATGTCCGGCTTACATGAATCAGCTTTGGCTTGTGGATGCTCCCCGTCTGGAGTCTGGGCTGTTTCACCTAAGTCAGTTTTGGCTTGTTGTTGTTTCCCGTCTGGAGTCTGGTCTGTTTCACCTGAATCAGTTTTGGCTTCTTGATGCTCTCCGTCCGGAGTCATTTCAGGTTCACTTGAATCGTCTGAAGTTTCGTGATGTTCCCCGTCAGGAATGCATTTGCTTGTGGAGAGGCTCGAGCGAGTGAGGTTTGAAGTAACGTGGTGTCACTGGAGTCACCAGTTATCTCACTGTGATTGTCAAGTGCCTCTGTACACACTAGCTGAGGTCTGTCACGTTGCACATCTGGTATGGGAAGTGGGGTGCCGTCGTCACTTGCCGCACATACAGTGGGTAGAGCCTCAGTGTCTTCTTGTTATTCACTTGAGCTGGGTAGACCATCAGAGTCTTCTTCTGGTGGCTCAAATAATCTGGGTGGACTGTCATAGTCTGCTTGCTGTACACTTGAGCATGGTAGACTGTCAGAGTCTTCTTCTTGATCACTGGTGCGTGGTAGACTGTCATAGTCTGCTTGCTGTACACTTGAGCGTGGCAGACTTGCATTAACTGCTGCTGGTTGCTCAGAGGAGGTAGCTAGACCCTCATGGTCTTATTCATGCAAGGACTACGCTTTGGAGTCTTGCATTGCTTCTATCGTGGAGGCTGTCCACGAGCTTGCTGTGGAGGCTTGTGTCACTCCCTCTGTGGAGTCTTGCAGCGTTCCTTGTGTGGAACCGTGCATTGGTCTCTCTGTGGAAACTGTCATCACTTCTTGTTCATGCGCTCTGGAGTCTTGCGTTGCTTCTATCGTGGAGTCTGTCCACGAGCTCGCTGTGGAGGCTTGTGTCACTGGAGTCACTTCTTGTGTGGAGACGTGCAGTTGTCTCGCTGTGGCTGGGACCCTTCGTGGTGTGTGGACCACTCTCTGAGTGGAGTCGGGGACCCTTCACGGTGCATAGACCACTCTCTGTGTGGCAGCAGGCTGCTCTCTGTGGGCTTGTACCGCTCTCTGTCTCTTGGTGTCAGGCCGCAGCATAATCCTGCACTCACGAGTCGGGATGTCATATCTGCTGGGCTGAAGATCCTCAAAGAACAAAGAACAAAGAAATGTACAGCACAGGAACAGGCCCTTCGGCCCTCCAAGCCCGTGCCGACCATACTGCCCGACTAAACTACAATCTTCTACACTTCCTGGGTCCGTATCCTTCTATTCCCATCCTATTCATATATTTGTCAAGATGCCCCTTAAATGTCCCTATCGTCCCTGCTTCCACTACCTCCTCCGATAGCGAGTTCCAGGCACCCACTACCCTCTGCGTAAAAAACTTGCCTCGTACATCTACTCTAAACCTTGCCCCTCTCACCTTAAACCTATGCCCCCTAGTAATTGACCCCTCTACCCTGGGGAAAAGCCTCTGACTATCCACTCTGTCTATGCCCCTCATAATTTTGTATACCTCTATCAGGTCGCCCCTCAACCTCCTTCAACCTCAAATCCGAAGAACTCATCATCAGGGTCGTCAATGTGCAACACGTCTAGTTGCTGTTTGGATTTGGTACTGGGATAGTCTCCCAAGGTAAAAGCTTCGTCTGAGTTGTCTTCCAAGACCATATCATCACGTTTTCTGTCGGAGCTGGCATTGGGCTCGCGATGTCCAAAGAAGAATTCAAGGTCTGAGTCATAGTCTTCAAGAACTGTATCATCTCTTTGGACGATGCTAACTGCTTCTTGCAGGGTTCTGCGGAGGTTACTTTCAGCTACTGGTTGAATTTCAGGCATTGTGCTGTCGTTCCAGGTGAAAGAATCTGGTTTTACGGCTTTTAAACTTTTTTTTCGTGTTTTGGGACATTTCCCCTTTAAGTGGGCGTGGCCTCTGACATCACGACGCTTGTGACGTAGAGCGTAGGAAGCGATTGCGCATGCGCAGATCACTGGTCCTTTACTTGGGGCCTTTTTCGCAAGTGCTCATGCGTGGCTTCTCTACCAGATAGATCTCGAATCTCTGCCTGAACCAACGCCAGTTTTCACTGAGATTGCCTTGGTACCTGAGCGGTTGTGGAACCGGAATCTTGAACACCATCTTGCCTGGCTGTTGTTGCTGGTTGTCACTGTTCGCTGAGTTGCAACAATATGGATTTAACAGTTCACTCCTGGAACCATGTTTTGAAGTAGGACACATGGTTGTGTCCTATCTTACTGACGTATTGGGTGACTGTCTGTGTGTCATGTCTGTGGTGCTCCCTCTAGTGTCTAGCTAGGTGCAGTGTATGTACATTAACCCTTTGTGTACTTACAGTGATGTATATCACCACAGGTGACTGCTGTCTCCTCGGGCAACCCTGCGATTTACAGGGCCCGATCCTCATAGGGGTTGCGGACTCAACTCTCTCGGATTCCACCTCCCGTCTTGGCCCTTGCCCATTTATTATGGCTATTATGCAGGGACAAAAAGAGTGCTTTGTGAGCCGCATTCTTGATGGGTCGGGGGTGGGGGCTCTATAGCAAGTGGCATGTGTGGGCACCGCAACTGGACATGAAGGGGTTGTGCTGGTGGGTGCCAAAGGGTTCTGACAAACCAGCACGAGGATTGGATGTGGGAAGGATGCGAGGTGTCAGCCAGTGTATTGGGGGAGTTTCTCATCCACAGCGTCTAGAAGCCTTGTGAAGTCGCCAATCCCAAAGTGAGAAGCAGGTCTAGGCACTGCCTTGCTTATGTGGTAACTGGGAGTGAGTGATGAGGGAATGCTTATAGGCAGCTCCCCCTTGTTAATGGCGAACTGCTGAAGCAAGAGTCGGATGGATCAGGTGGCGAGGCAGCCAGTAATGTTGAGAATCTCGTGGGGGCTCATTTTTGGCACTAGGAGCCGTTGAATGCAGGCCGTGATGTCACCAATGTAGCCATCGTGAAACATCGAGCCAAATGAGCCCAAAGCCGGACTTTAAAATTAATCCGTTGAATGGGGCCCCCAGTCAGCATTCAAGATGTGATGAAATAAGTGGTTGGAGATTGAAAGGTATGGGAAAAGTTTGGTAAATACGAATAGAACTCTCACTTATTGTAGGATAAATTTAACATGTCTATGTTGGCCCTAATAGTTTGTTTCCTTGTTGTAACCTCTACATATTTCTATTTTTGTTAAAACCGTCTATCATGGTGGGATTCGGGTTAGGGACCCGAGAGCGTTGAGCCAGGTTACCAGTTCAATGAGCTCTACCACTAGGCCACAGGCAGTCCCAAGTCAACCCAGATGCCTTGAAATTCCCTCCATAAACCCCTCTCTTTCTCCACTTCTAAACCGCTCCTTCTCCCATAAGACACATCTTCCTCCTAAAAAGCAATTTCTTTGATCAGGTTTTTGCTGCTTCTCTATAATATCTTCTTCTTTGAATATGGAAATTTAAAAACAAAGTCTTGAGACATGTTTCGACATTAAAGCCACAAAGAACATTATTGTTACGCCATGTGGCATTGAACTAATCAACATCTATAGCTGAGTAGGGAAAAGATGCTCAGCAATAAAAAGCAACAGGTTATTTCACAGAAGGATGGTGGGAATATAATATTCAAATTAGAACATGTACAGGTGTTTAATTTATCCTCTTGATAACTGTTCTCAGAATGTCAGGGATAATAGGTAGGTTAGATTGATCTTAGATTAGGATAAATGGTCGGCACATCGTGGGCTGAAGGACCTGTACTGTGCTGTACCGTTCTATGTTCTATGTTCTAATATAAGCAAAATATTCCCCTCTTGTACTCACAGAACTTTTCTGCTAAAGTTAGCAAACCCCAATAGTTCCCTTAATATAAAGTAAGGTATTTATAAATTCATGGAAATCTCAGACTTGGGTCTAAACTCTGTTTGATATCTAAAAGCCATGAGCGACAGAGACAAGGGGCTGGTTTCTCTGTTTGAGAGAGTGTTCCCTTCAGAACTGAATAGCTTGCGATTTACGTTGGGGACACCATTCATTCCACGATTCAGGACATGAAAATGGGCCAGCTCTCTGCCAGCGTGAATTAGAAACAATTCCCAGCCCAGCAGGCAGTGTAATATCTGGGACTGGAATTCGCACTAAAAAGCTTGACAAGCTGGAGCTGCTTATAAGCGCTCCACTCACCACACACTCATTGCAGCCACGACGATGGCTCAGAGCAGACCTGCCCCCCCCCCCCAATTTCCGGAGTCTGAAGTGGACCCACTGTCAATGAAGAGAGCAGCGACAGCTTCTTCTCCAGGGTGGGCTGCAGTCTCAAGCCCGACCTGCTGAACAGCATCTGGGAGGTGGTGGCAGAGGCAGTCAGTGCTGCCAGCCTCACCAGGGGGAGACAGCTCGTGATCCTGAGGGTTGGGTGCCATTGATGAGGCCTCTGCCCTGAGAGGGGCAGTGTGCTAGGGAGGGTTTCAAAGGTCACGGTGCAGGTCTCCTTTGGTTGGGGTGAGCTCTGCTAATCCCCTGCTTCCTCTACAGTGGGACTGAGCTTCTGAGGAATGCGAACACCTGCTGGGCCATTGATTATACGTGGCGACGCCGATCCCCTCGATCATACTTCTGGGGTATGAGGGATTCTAGAGGGGCAGCCTGGGTGGGTTCCCACATCACCAGAGCCTCTCTGAACATTTACAGAACACTGAGCAGTCAGCAATGTGAACAGCCTGGAGCCTGTAAGTAGCACCAAAAAGGTTCATTTGAAACTCATACTGCAGCAATGGCGGTCTGAGCCAGGCCACCACAATCCCAAGGGGGGCACCCCGAGTTAATGGACTTATCAGCAAGCTGCTCCCAGCTATTCTCCGCAGCCCAGGCAGCCAACCCCCAGCAAGCCCAACAATTTCTGAGAGTTTTTTTACCCTCTCACTCCCCCTCAACAGCCATGGCACCCAGGCCCCAATTCACGCCTGCGTGACTTCTGCCTGAGATTGGTGGAGCATGCAGTGTCCAACCCACTAATGAGATTTAAATCCATGCAAATGAAGGTTTTGCATGGGCCTGCCGGCACAGGGCGTAAACTTCACTAATTGCGCCAGCGGGGAACCGGAGCACGGCATCGGAATCAGTGTCGGTCGCAAATCGCAATTTTTCCATTGCGTGCCATTCTCCGCCCGATCGCAATTTTCGCTGCCGATGGCGGGAAGCGGCGAATTCAGCCTAAAGCTTGTTGTGTGTCTCCATAACAAAAATGCACAAGCAAATTCATAAATTTACCAAGTCTGTTTTACTTCAATAAAATGCAGTCATATGGAAACAGTGAATCTCTTCCAATTCGTTGCTCATAGCGGGCGCTGGCTTTTTGGGATTGTTGATGCCTGCATACCTATTATAACTGTAAGCCGATGATTGTAGTCATTTAGGAGGTGTAATTTATATCCGCCCAGGGTACACTTAAAATAACCAGTTTACAGCACAAAGCATTCAATTACCTTTGGCTGCGGATTTTTTACTTGCAAAAGAATCCTGGGCAAAACTGCACTGTTCGTATTTTGCCAGCTGTCCCCACCCTCAGTCCACACCCCCATTTTTTTTCATTAAAAGCAGTTCTTTGCAGCTTAAGAGAGAGAGTGATGGAAACATCTGGCCTTCTCTGCTGGGATGTTTTCAATACCTCCACTTCAAAGTCTCTGAATTGTTGCAGATCCATGTGGTGCTCTTGTTTGCACCCATCATATAAATGTCAAAGTGTGATTATGCTCAGAGAATGGCATTAACAGCTGTACCCAGCTTGAACTGTACCCTGACATGTAACAACCATATTGTATACTCTTCATATAGTTGGGAATGAGTCAATAAAACAGTGGGCTAGAACCTACTGCAGCTGGGCACTTGCCATATTTGCATTGCATTTCTGTGTTCCAAGTTGTCAGGTACTGATTGGTAAGTGGAGGACTTGCAGCTCAGTGGGTAAGCCTTGGGTTCGGGTCCAACCCCAAGACTTGATAGTCAAGAACAGTGGGCGGGATTCTCTGTTCCATATTCCTGGCACGGCGCACCCCCGATTCTCCATCTCGCCAGGAAGCCAATGAGGTTTCCGCCGCAACGGAGAATTCCGGCAGCAGAGAATCCAGCCCAGTGCCTTTGTAACACGGCCAAACAAGTTTAGCATCAACTTGCAAATTCATCCCATTCATGCCAGTGGCGGGCACTAAGAGTGGGAGAGATTCCTGGTTATGTGATAAAAGGAACATTGGAGCCTCTATCATCACTATCCATACCTCCGATGTGCATGTTGCCGCAGCAACTTGGACCGGACTTTCTGAGTGAACCGTCACATATTATGACCACTGATCTACCGCAAGCTGATCTGAAACATTGCCACACGTACAAACTTTGGTTAGCAAATCCCCTCACAAATGAGTGTGCTCTGCTCTAACCAACCAGGGGTGAACAGGGACGTTATCAATATAGGAGACCACTGGTTGAACCACACGCAATCTCGACCCAATAATTGAGTTACTGTCTTAACGCCGAGAGAAGGGGAAGCTATCAAAACATTTCCAGCCATCTTTGTTTGAGATTTAGTTGACTTTCAAATTGAATGCACTTTGCCTAATTATTGGCTGCACCAGGACATGTGGGATTTTAATTTCCCTCGTATAAGACCCTGCAGTGATAAAGTGAGAATCTTCCAATATAATACTTGCATTAGACAGCTGTAATCAACACATGGGAATTTAAAAATAACCGTTTCCTGCTGGAAGATCAGTTTACCAGAGGAAGCTCAGGTAATGAAATGTTTTTCATTGCATCCTCTTTGAAATGTTTAATTGAAAGAGAAATGAAAGTTCCCTGGGGTCTCAGTGATTTTTTGCGGCCATCAGAAATCACTTGGAGGTTAATTTTTCAAGACCTCTTTAGGGTGTAGATGATCTTCACATTATAATATTGCAGGATGCTCTTTATTACTGTGGTGTACCCTGAGAGGAAAGGAATTACATGTATTCTGGTGCAGTGAGTGGTTTAATAAGGTTCCAACACAGCTCACAATATTAACTGCCAAAACTGTAATAAAAACTTCTGGTTCAAAAATAAGGCACCTTTTCATCCCCCCCACCCCCTTATAAAATCTGGCCAAAATCTAATTTGAAATCTTGAAGTCAGGCCTGCAAGATGGCATCAAAGAATCCTGAGGACCTAGACCCCAAATCTCTTAGCATTCCCTCCTGCGTGCAGTCAGCATACACTGCCCCTTTAAGAGGCATTGGCTACCTTTGAGATGGCATCAGAGACACCTAGGCCGGAATTCTCCAACCGTTGGGGCTTTCTTGCCCCGCTCGCAGTTTCCCCGGCGATGAGGGGTGGCTTGAATGGGAAATCCCATTGACAACCGGCAGGCCGATAGCAGGAAGGGCGGCACAGTGGTGCAGTGGCTAGCACTGTTGCCTCACGGCGCTGAGGACCCGCGTTCAATCCTGCCCCAGGTTCGATCCCGGCCCTGGGTCACTGTCTGTGTGGAGTTTGCACATTCTCCCTGCGTCTGCAAGGGTCTCACCCCCACAACCCAAAGATGTGCAGGTTAGGTGGATTGGCCATGCTAAATTGCCCGTTAATTGGAAAAAAATAATTGTGTACTCTAAATTTATTTCAAATGAAGGATATTAGTATCCTGCCGCCAGTGAAAGGCGCACCGCCCAGAAACACCTGACGGGGAGACCAACCCCTGATTCTTCGATTCCCAGACACTAATACAGCAGCATTCCACTGGAAGCATTAGAATGAGTTGCAGTGGCATAGTGGCATTGTTATTGGGCTAGTGGGGACCCAGGTTCCAATCTCGCCACTGCAGATGGTGAAATTTGAATTCAATAAATATCTGGAATTAACAGTCTAATGATGACCATGAAACCATTGTCGTTAAAAACCCATCTGGTTCACCAATGCCCTTTAGGGAAGGAAATCTGCCATCCTTACCTGGTCTGGCCACCATGTGACTCCAGATGAACACAGCAGTGTGGGTGACTCTTAACTGCCCCCTCAAGGGCAATTCGGGATGGACAATAAATGCTGGCACAGCCTGTGACGCTCATGAGCAAATACATTTTTTAAAAGCACCGATTTGGCCTATCCCATACACCTACAAGAACAGGCATATGTGGAGTTCTCTGTTTGCTGCTTTGCAGGCACAATCAAATTTCAAGGACAGTAAAATTCATGTTTTGAAGAGTCAGACAGAGAACAGAATCTCACCACATCTGTCTTAGGGTTGTAGCTGATACTGTTGATGCAAAAATCAGAAAGGAAATTTCTTCCTCTGCAGCAAACATTGGTTTGAATTGGTATGCTGCACAAAATATTATTTTGCATGGATTTAAAAGTAATAAAATTGAAAAGAATTACAATTTTTATGTCATATATGGGCGGCACGGTGTCACAGTGGTTAGCACTGCTGCCTCACAGCGCCAGGGACCCGGGTTCAATTCCGGCCTCGGGTGACTGTGTGGAATTTGCACTTTCTCCCCGTGTCTGCGTGGATTTCCTCCGCTTTCCTCCCACAGTTCAAAGATGTGCAGGTTAGGTGGATTGACCATGATAAATTGCCCCTTGGTGTCCGGGGAGGAGCAGGTTAGGTTACTGGTATAGGGTAGGGTGGACGGGGGAGTGGACCTGGGTCAAGTGCTCTTTTGGAGGTTCAGTGCAAACTCGATGGGCCGATTGGCTTCCTTCTGCACTGCAAGGATTCTATGATATGATTTTGCAGCTTTCTACAAAACAGTCAGAATTGCCAATAAAATCTAAAAAGCATCTTCTAAAAAGCCTTTTGTCCGCTGAGATAGGCAATAATTTATGTGTCACATTTCAGTCCTCGGTAAGAGAGTGAGGGACAGCATGAAGCTGAAGGAAATGGCATTGAACCCAATGCCTGCAGTGAAGTGATAGTTTGTGATGAAAACAGAAGATGCTGAAAATGAAGCTTGAACGGCATCCGTGGAGAGCGAAGCAGAATTAATGTTTCCGGTCATCAGAACTGTGAAAATTTGTGTACAGACACACCCTATGGAAAAAAAATAGTGTTTGTTATCCATGTTCTCACAGTGGGTGTGTGAATCGCTTGGTGCTTGAAGTTCTTGGCTGCTGTCCACCCTTCTTTCTCTGCAACAAGTTAAAATGTTGGGTTTTCAGCCTTCGTGTTAGAGAGGCAGAGGAAGATTTTATCCTGAGGGAAATGGCTATTTTTGGGCTCATCTCAAATAACAAACATTGGGAACGACAGCAATGTGAATGAATTTAAGTAGTACAATTAATGGATGAAATGTTTTGAGTCCCTGCACAGTGGCGTGTATCGGAAAGAAATGAATTTGGGGCCAGAAAAAGGGACAATTATCGGGGGTGACCTAAAACACGATTAATGGGATGTGTTTTGGGAATCACCGTTCACCCCAGCAGGGATGGACGCGACATTTAGGTGGTGGCATAGGGAAGGGTGGAACGAGTGAGGGACTTGTTCATGGAAGGAAGGTTTGCAACTTTGGCCGAGTTACAGGAGAGATGGTTGCTAGTGGGGGGTGGGGGTGGGGTGGGGGGGGGGGGGTGGGGGGGGAGGGTGGGGGGGGGGGGGGGTGCCGCAGCACACTCTTTTGAACGGGGGTGGGGGGGTGCCGCAGCACATTCTGCTGAATGGAATGTTATTGGCAGATGAGTTGGGGGAAAGGAAGATCGCGGGTATTTACGGATGGCTGGTGGTCACAGGGAAAGTGCCAATAGAGGAGATTATGTGGAAGTGGGAGGAGGAGCTGTGCATGGAGTTGGGATGGAGGGTTTGGAGGGAGATTATGCACTGGGTGAATGCAACGTCATCCAGTGCTAGGATGAGCTTGGTACAGTTCAAAGTGGGGCATAGGGCTCATATGACCCTGGGATGAGCGGGTTCTTTCTAGAGGTAGAGGATAAGTGTGAGAGATGTGGAGGGCGACTGCCGACAAATCATGTGCACGTGTTTTGGCCATGCCCAAGATTGGTGGGGTTTTGGGGCCGATATCTGATGAACTATTGAAAATCGCAGGGGTGGAGATGTCACCAGGTACTCTGGTGGCGATCTTTGGGGTATCGGACCTTTTGCTGGGGAAGTGGGCCGATGTGGTGGCCTTCACCGCTCTGATTGCCCGTTGACGAATTCTACTAAAATGAAGGTCGGTAGAGCCAATGAGGGTGTTGTCATGGCTGGGAGATGTAGCAGAATCCTTTAGTTTGGAAGAGATTAGGTTCATCCTCGGGGCCGGAGGGGGCTTCTGGGTGGGATGGAGGTTGTTTGTGTCCTTGTTTGAGGACTTGTTTGTTGCCAGCGGGTAGGGGGGTGGGAGGGTATTAAGGGGAGAAAAAGGGAAAAGATGTCAAACTGTGAGGATTGTGTTATATTTTTGAAGGAGTTTGTGTTCATGTTTATGTATACTCTGGTTTGAATAAAAATATTTTTTAAGAATAGATGAGTTTTAAGGAGAGTCTTTGAAGAAGACATTGGGCTGGGTTCTCCGTTCGCCGACGTCAAAATCGCATTTGGCGATCGGCCGGAGAATCCACGTTTACGCTGGAATTGGGGCGGCGCCGTTTTTGCGGTGCTCCACCCCCTCAAAAACAGCACACCATATGGGTGGCCTCAGGACCCCACCTGAGGCCCTCCCCCGATGCTCCACCCACGATGGGCCGAATGCCCTACGGCGTCGCTCACACCGTTCCGGGACCTCGTGTGGTGGCTGCGGATTGTGTCCAGCGCCGCCACAGTTAGGGGGCAGCCGTTCCGCTGGCAGTGGGGGCTTCGGGGGGGGGGGCTGGGGGGACTGGTAGGGGGTGGTCCAGGGGTGGCGAGGCTGGTTCCAGGGGGGCAGCTTTTGGCAGGCCACGCGCGATCAGTGCAATGCTGCACGGCACGGCCGCCGCAGGCCGTCATTGTGTGCATGCGCGGCCACGGACCCAGCCATTCTCCATCTGTATCCGCAGATAAAACCGGGGGCTTTACAGTGCACGGCTGCTAGTCCCTCACAGGGCGGAGGATCGGTTGGGTCAGCGCCAACTTTCTGGTCGTAAGACCAGATGGATCCTGCGGACATAGCCTGCATTTGGTATTGTATAATGAGGAGGGATTAATTGATAATAATAATAATCTTTATTATTGTCATAAGTAGGCTTACATTAACACTGCAATGATGTTGCTGTGAAAATCCCCTAGTCGCCACACTCTGACGCCTGTTCAGGTACACAGAGGGAAAATTCAGAATGTCCAATTCACCTAATAAGTAGATCTTTCGGGACTTGTGGGAGGAAACTCAAGCAGACACGGGGAGAATGTGCAGACGCTGCACAGACACTGACCCAAACCAGGAATCGAACCTGGGTCCCTGGCGCTGTGAAGCAACAGTGCTAATCACTGTGCTACCATGCCTGGAACAAGAGGTCAGTCTCAGGACAAGGGATAGCAAATTTAAAAAGATATGAGGAGGAACTACTTCTCCAAAAGGATCGTGAGTCTGTGGAATTCGCTACCGCAGAGTGAGGTGGATGCTGGGACAGTGAGTAAAGTTAAGGAGTTAAACAGATTTTTAATTAGTAATGGATTGAAGGGTTACGGAGAATGTGCAGGATGGTGGAGTTGAGGATTAAGATGAGATCAGCCATGATTGTATTTGTAGAATACAACAGAATAGACGAAGGAACACACGGTAGGATAGGAATGAACAAAGGTTTATTTCGGTGTACACATTAATTACAAAGCAACAACTCCTTTCCCCAAAGGACCACCCTCGTCGACTTGCTCCCAGGTCTGGGATTTATACGGAGAGGTTCCCTTTTATTAGGGGGAAACTCTGTCCCCAATTACCAGGGGAGTTCATACTCTGTGGTAAAGGCGGGGAATCTTGTTGAGCAAAGTTATTGGACCCCGAGGAGGTCGTGATAGTATTAAACGGTGGAGCAGGCTCGAGAGGCTAAATTATTTTTTCCTGCTTCTAGTTCTGATGTTTAAGAAAGAACTATTCTGTCTAATTCCACCTTCCAGCACTTGGTCTGTAGCCCTGTCGGTAACAGCACCTTAAGCACAAATCTGATGTTCTTGATTAATAAGGGGATTTCTTGATTAATAAAGGATTATGGGAGAAGGCAGGAGAATGTGAATGAGGAACATAGCAGCCATTATTGAATGGCGGAGCAGACTCGATGGGCCAAATGGCTTAATTCTGCTCCTATATCTTATGGTCTTATAATCACAGCAAATAAACAACAGCAAATAAACACGTGGAATAACAGTGATGGTTAGATTCTCTTTCATAGAATCATAGAATCTCTTTCATTGAATTCCTACAGTGCAGAATGAGGGCCATTCGACCCATCGAGCCTGAAGCAACCACTGGAAAGAGCACCCGAACTATGCCCCACCCAACTTTGGACATTAAGGGACAATTTTTAGCATGGCCAATCCACCTGATCTGTATATTTTGGGACTGTGGGCGGAAACCGGAGCATCCGGAGGAAACCCATGCAGACACAGGGAGAATGTGCAAACTCCCAACAGTCACTCAATGTCGGAATCGAACCCGGATCTCTGGCATTGTGAGGCAATAGTTCTAATCATTGTGGTTCCGTCCGCCCTGTATCAAATCAATTCACTTCCATGCACTGATGCAAAATAAAGGCAACTCCACACTTTCCCACATCAATGGGTTGGTGGGTCATCTTACTCGACTTAAACAAGGGATTTCATTGCGCCCACCAGCATTTCAGTCTTTCTGAGCCTCCCTAAAGAATTAGCAGCACTTGCTTCGAAATCTAAGTGCCTATTTTTCCACTTTTCTCTCATTTCCCCATTTGTTTGTTGACAGACAAGGATCAAAGAACTTCCCAAAACCATGGGCGTGAGTTGTTTTTCAAATTACACAAGATAAATTGGCAATGTTTCGTCTCTGGGGAAGATGCATCCATTTCGGCTATTAGCTTTTTTTAAACTTGTGGGAGTCTGCTTTTCTTAAAATAAAAACCAACATTAAATGTAGCTCTGCTCTCAAAATCCCTTCTGCAGAAAAACCGTCAAAACATCGTGAAGCATGGCAGAATCCACATGTTATTCTCTCTCTCTCTCTTTGAGCACATCACCCACAATATTTCCATAAATGCTGCAAATGATCCATTTAAAAAGTAGGGGCGGGATTCTCTGACCCCGGCGACCAGAGAATCGGCACCAATCGGGGTCAATGCGACCCCCTGGCGATTTTCCCCGCGCGATGTGCCGAGTGCCCGCCAAGTTCGGCCGAGTCCCGCCGGCGTCGTTATCGTGTGGTCCTATCCGGTGGGACCTGGCCATTCATGTTGCATGGAGCGACCTGGGGGGGGGGTATCCGACCCTGGGGGGCGGCCTCCACGGTGGTCAGGCCCGCGATCGGGGCCTACCGATCGGCGGGTGGGCTTATCCCGGTGGGGGCCTATGTTTCTCCGTGCCGGGCCCCTGTCGGTCTCCACCATGTTGTGTCGGAGCCAGCGCAGAGATGGCAACCCACGCACATGTGCGAACTTACGCTGACCGTGGTGCGCATGTGCGAACTCGCGCTGGCCGTGACGCACATGCGCGGGCGAGCGCCGCCCGTGCTGATGCCCGTATCGGCAGCTGGAGCAGCGTGCGGCTCTCCAGTGCATTGCTGGCCCCCTGTGCAGCGCAGGATCGCTGATCCTCGGGGCCAGATGACGCCGTCGTAAAACGATCCGGTGTTTACGACGGCGTCAACACTTAGCCCCAGGATCGGAGCATCCCGCCCAGGATTCTTGCTGAAGCCTTTTGGTTGTCTATTTCCCTTTGTTTTCATTGTGTCACGTTGCTGTTGAGGAGATAGGCAGTCAGCCTCTTCCCAGAGCACCACCAGTGACCATTGAAGCGGGGCGATGCTTCAAGTGAAAGTTATGCTGACACTGACACTAAAAAGTAATCCAGTTACTCAGATTCTCGGGAATAAATGTCAAAATAGATTAAAATCATTGGGCTGAAGCAGGTTTACCAGCTGTTTGTGAGGAGTACGTCCTCTGGTCGTGAACGTGGCAGCACTGCAGTCGAAGTTTGGGAGCAAGTTGTACTTGGCTCTTCCAATCGGTGCAGCTGCCAATTGGCTCTGGCGTTGAAGATAGTTTGCAGACATGTCCACTTTCTTCATCAGTTGTTGGTTAATCTGCACCCAGACCTAAACACCGAAATGGAATATTTTGGCATCAGTGTCCACATCAGTTGGTTTAAGGCCAGCCGCCCAAAGGAATGCTCTGGGGATCTGGGTTCGAATCCCACCACGGTGCAATTTTAATTGAATGAAAATTTGAAATTAAAAGTCTATAAATTGTTGTAGCAATTGTCGTCAAAACCCATCTGCTTCACTGAAGTCCTTGGGGGAAGGAAATCTGCTGTCCTTACCCGATCTGCCTACGCATGTTTCCTGTTCCACAGCAATGTGGTTGATTCTGAAATTGGCCCAGCAAGCCACCCAAGGGCAATTAGGGATGGACAACAAATGCTAGCCCAGCCAGTGATGCTCACATCCCATAAATTAATTTTTTTTTAAAAATGGTCCAATATGGGCTGGAAGCTGGTGAACATTCTCTTGATGCTGCCTGAAATATACACCTTCACCCCTAGACTCAGAAATAGTAAGACCTCGGATGGGATTCTCCGGTCCTCCAGCCACCGTGTTTTTCGGCGGCGTGCCATTCGCTGGCAGTGCGATTCTCTACTCCCGCTGCTTGGCAATGGGATTTACCATTGGAGTCACCACATGCTCCAATGCAAACAATGCAATGCCTGCTGGCGGGAAAAGTGAATCACAACGGCCAAAGAATTCCGGCCCTCTTCTTTCACTGTGAGTTTTTCCACCTCGCATTCCAATTGAGTGAAATTGTCAATTTTTAAAAAAAATTTAGAGTACCTAATTCATTTTTTCCAGTTAAGGGGCAATTTAGCGTGGCCAATCCACCTAGCCTGCACATTTTTTTGGGTTGTGGGGGCGAAACCCACGCAGGCACGGGAAGAATGTGCAAACTCCACACGGACAGTGACCCAGAGCCGGGATCGAACCTGGGACCTCGGCACCGTGAGGCAGCAGGGCTAACCCACTGCGCCACCATGCTGCCTGTGAAATTGTCAATTTAATACCAATACATAGTTAAATGTAAAGATATAAGAATTAGGAGGAGTAGGCCATTCGGCCCCTTGAGCCTGTTTGGCCATTCAACTAAATCATGATTCTACTTCAACGCCATTTCCCCGCGCTATCCGAATATCCATTGATATCTTTAATATCTAGCAATCTATGTCTTAACTATACTCAACAACAGCCTCCACAGCCCTCTGGGGTAAAGAATTACAAAGTTCCTCCACCCGTTCAGTGAAGAAATTCCTTCTCATCTCAGTCCTAAATGGCCTACCTCTTATTCTGAGACTGCGACCCCTGACTCTAGAAACCCCCAGTGAGACAAACATCCTTTTTGCATCTACCCTGTCAAGCCCAGTAAGACTTTTGTATGCTTCAAAAAGATCACCTCTCATTCTTCTAAACTCACGTGAATGTCTCTCAATCTATCCTCATAGGACAATCCTGCCATCCCAGGAATCAGTCTGGCGAAACCGGACTGCACTCCCTCTATGGGAACTTTATCCTTCCTGAGATAAGGAGACCAAAACGGTGCACAATACTCTGGTTCAGTCTGACCAAGACTCTGTACAATGTCAGCAAGACATCTTTACTCCTGTACTCAATTCCACTTGCAATAGAGGCCAACAAATCATCTGCCTCCTTATTGCAACTGGATGTTAATTTTCAGTGACTTATAAACAAGGATAGCCAAGTCCCTTCGGACACAAACATTTGGAATCTTTCACTGATAGCTCCAATGCACTCAGCACTCGAGTCTGTCCCAATTGTCAAACAGTTTATTGATTTAACGCCAGCGGGGAGAAGAACGTTGGGCTGACCATGTGCTTCTCCAGCGCACAAAGGAAAAAACACCCGCTCTTATACTATACTCAGCCCATCCCTGCTGGGTATAATCCAATCATAACGGTTATTGATTGCATACATCCTACCTAATTTCAATGAAATTAGCAATTTAGGAATGATGGGGCTGCATGATCATCTCTTGGACAGTGAAAGTCCCTCCCTCTCATGATGTTTACCAGATGCCTGATCAATTGTCCTTGGGTATTCCTTGCAC